>NC_091128.1:84805321-85128821 GCF_040183065.1 Periplaneta americana
CATGGAAAGCATGGGGCTCTACCTCCATGCCCCCCAAGTGCCTTCATGGCATGTTACCTTTTTACCTTTTAACAGTGGGTAAAATGCAACATTTCGCACTATCGTAAAAAAATGAATGAATGTATGGATTAGTGATGGGCGAGAGTCGATAGTACTATCGATAGTTATGATAACCTATCGAAATTATTGACAGATTGTTTCTAATAGTATCGATAGTTCAGGCGATTATTGATAGTTTTGAAAAAAAAGGCAAGATCATTCATAATACAGTATTACAAGGGTCTCAAATTTGAGTTGGACAACACGATTTTTTTTTTTCAGGAGTCGATTCCAAAGAGTCAGTCACATCTTACGACTCTTTCCTTTGCAACCAAGGGTAGAATGAAAATGTTCTACATCTCTCGCATAGGTTATCAAATTGACGACTGTCACAGTATGCAGTAATAACCATAGTGTTATGTAAATTTCATTGTCAAACTGAAGAAAATCATAAAATAATCTTACAAGACACCAAACTTAAAGAACCGTCAATAACCTACTTATGAGACGATCTAATATTACAAATCTACTGCTTCATACTGAATATCCATAAGTAAGCGAGAAGTCGTTTTACATGGAGAGACAGACGTCATGCCCAGAAGCACTTCTTCCGGTTCCGAATACTGAAAATTTGTATTTCCGTGAAAATCTCGACTTCGAGTTTTGCTCATCATCACGTTTTGCTCATCATCACGAAACTTTCTCTTATACTTCGTTAAATGAGAAAGGAAAGAAGAGGAAATACCTGCTCATGATACCGTATATTAAATGTGCAAGATAATTCTATGTTTTTGAACATAAGCAACTGTTCCATGTCCGCCATGTTAGTACAACACACTAGTCTACGAGTGGATGGTTAATAGGTATTCTGAGCTTTCTTGTATCTGTTCTGATATTAATCTTGAATGTAAATTCAGTATTTATTGGTGTTCCAGAAAACAGCCATTAACGCCCATTAATGAATCGGAGCCGATCCGCTTTAAGAGTCAATTTCTGTATTGATTTGTGGGCGTCTCTGCGATGCTGAGTGCATGTCGTGTTTTTTCCGAGCCACTGTCTGGTTTTTACGAAACTTGTTACACATTTCAACGCTATCTTTTATGCTTATGTTGAATTTTAACCGGTCCATTCAAACTTGATACTGAAATTTTCGGTCAGCTGCCGTCACAGTTCATGTAAAAGCGATAAAGGAGTAGGTGTGTGAGGTTATGTTTGGATGACTGTCAAACTCTATACATATTATTCAGCTCTGAATTGCTTCACTAAGATAGTTCTACAAATGAACATGTATTCGGACAACTTCTAGAAATCTAGAGGAATGGGGATTAAGAGAATGAATGCTGGCTACTGAAAGACTGTTCCACACGTACAGATTGAATTAATGAAAGTTCTTTTGTGCGTGTGTGTGTTTTTGTGAGGAATTGGTTAGCGAAAGAAGACATAATCGATGTTCCTAAAAAAAGATTAACGTCAAAATGTTTACATAGGGCCGTGTGTTTGTTGGAGAGAAATACTTTTTGTCAGGAAAACGTGTGTTATTAGTAGGGCTCTGATTTTTAGATCCTCTGAACGTTCATTTTAGACTTTTTATATATGTGAAATAGGCTTTTCTTTTTTAGGTTTTTCTTGTTAAAACATGAAAAATATTACTATCAACACGTCGAAGAGATTTATTAAATTTTAATAATTAAATTATGAATTTTAAAAAAATTACTAATTTTACAATATAACTTTCCTTATTAAAAACAGCAGAGTTTTAGGTACACTCACACAATACAATTTAGTACCCCTCTTCTTCAACGTAACAGTGAACAACTATATACTTGCCTAAATGTTCTGGGATGAATGATTTTTCTGTTGTCCCTTAACATATTCTTATACATTGAAAATGTTCTTTCAGTGGAGCATCATATCATGGGAGCGTACAGCTCATGCATTTTATCAAGACACTCGCGATGTGCAGTACGGGAACAAAGTTTCTGTAAAGGGGGTAGGAGTAGAATGGAAGGTGGGGCGTGTCTACCGAGTTCAAGGCAAAGATTAACTCATTCCCCTATAATTTGTAAGTAGACTCATCCGATCTCGTGCGCAGCTCTGTAGGAAGAGTGGGAGAGTGTCTGGACATAATGCATGAGCTGTACTTCATTGAAGCCAATGCTTTGGGTTCATGAATCAACTTGCCTGTAAGCTGCTCTCCCTGGAGGACTGCACAAATATCTTTCATAGCCTTAAAGCCAGGATTGCGTTGAAGAATTCTCTCCAGCTTCGAAGCACAAGCAACTCTTATTGGTCCGGGGACTTCTTTCTTGTAAACGTTATCAATGATATCCAAAGCATCTTTCAGTGTCAGGGTTGTACTTTCCAACCGGAGGATAGCGGCTGGTAAATGTGTAAAATTTGGTTTTATAAATGCTAGGGAAGCAATGAAACTGGGGGTCCTGTAGCGATTTCCTTGCTTTACTGATGCAGGAAGCCTCTGTTTCATCGAAATCAAGAATGACCTTTTCAATGTCATTCGGATAGTCATCATAGTGAATGGCAGCAGACAGCCAGCTTCCCCAGTGTGTAAGAATCGGTTGAGGCGGTAGTGAAGTTTCATAGATTTCAGTTGGTGAAAATAAAGTGAATCATAAATAGGGCTAGGATTCTTAGGTTTAACCTATTTTTTTCCTTTCTATATATACGTAATTTATTCCAATAGATAAATATAAATGAATATTAGGCCAAAACAATGATTTAGTATATTTTAGGTTGAATATCTTGTTTTGGATCTAATTAAAATCACATACTTTGCTACAGAAAGTGTACAACGCTCACATCTATTGAAATAAATTATATATATGGAAAGAAAAAAAAAAAGGTTAAAACCTGAGAATCCTAACCCTAGTTATTAGGATTCAATATATGCTGAAAAAGGGAAAACGACGTAACTTAGTGAAGTTATTTATTATTCCAGGGAACGCCTTAATTATTTATCGAAGAAAGTCAACTGATATATTTACCCTTAATTCATAGGCTGTTCCGAGTCATTAGTTTAATTATTAAAATAGACAATTGTTTTTATTTGCATTTATATCTGAGCGTTTTAATAGCAATAACATTGGAATTTTTCTTGAACTGAAAATTAATATTCCCTTGTATTTGTCACATAGTCAAATTACTGATACTGGAAATTTTATATTTCATAATGTCATTAAGACTTTGAATACAGTATAATATTCTCTGCATAAACCTAGTAGTACGAGATGGTCTCCATGTCTTCGTATAATGTCGCACTCAAAAGTATTTACATTTATCATCATCATCATCATCATCATCATGATCAAGTAATAGTCCTACTGGCTTGTTACGTTCTCCCGCCACTATATTATTATTACTTACAAATGGCTTTAGAGAACACGGAGGTTCATTGCCGCCCTTACATAAGCTAACCATCGGTCCCTATCCTTAGTAAGATTAATCCATTCTCTACCATCATATTCCAACTCACTCAAATCCATTTTAATATTATCCTACCATCTACGTCTCGGCCTTCCCAAAGATCTTTTCCCTTCAAGTCTCCCAACTAACACTCTATACCCATTTCAGGATTCACCCATAGGCCTACGTGCTACATGCCCTGCTCATCTCAAACGTCTGGATTTAATGTTCCTAATTATGTTAGGGGAAGAATATAATGCGTGCAGTTCTGCGTTGTGTAACTTTCTCCATTCTCCTGTAACTTCATCATTCTTAACCCCAAATATTTTTGTAAGTACCTTATTCTAGCACACCCTTAACCTCTGTTCTTCTCTCAAAGTGAGAGTTCAAGTTTCATAACCATACAGAGCAACTGGTAATGTAACCGTTTTATAAATTCTAACTTTCAGTTATTTTAAGCAGACTGGATGACAAAAGCTTTTCAACCGAATAATAGGAGGCATTTCCCATATTTCTGCGTTTAATTTTCTCTCGAGTGTCTTTTACATCTGTTACTGTTGCTCCATGATATTTGCTCCACCTCTTCAAATGATAAGTTTCAATTTTCATATTTCCATTTCATACTATGTTCTGGTCACGAGACATAATCATGTACTTTGTTTTTTCGGGGTTTACTTCCAAACCTATCTTATTACTTTCTTCAAGTAAAAATTCCGTGTTTTCCGTAATAGTTTGTGGATTTTGTGCTAACATATTCACGTCAACCGCATAAACAAGCAGCTGATGTAACCCATTCAATTCCAAACCCTCTCTGTTATTCTGGACTTTCCTAATGGCATATTCTACAGCAAAGTTAAAAAGTAACGGTGACAGTGCATCTCCTTGCTTTAGCCCTCAGTGAATTGGAAAAGCGTAAGGCAGAAACTGGCCTATACAGACTCTGCTGTGTTTCACTGAGACACATTTTAATTAATCGAAGTAGCTTCTTGGGAATATAAAATTCTATAAGAAAATTATACAAAACATCTCTCTTAACCGAGTTATATACCGTTTTGAAATCTATGAATAATTGATGTAGCCTACTGTGCCCTTATATTCCCATTTTTTCCCAATCTGTCAAACACAAAAAAATCTGATCAGTAGATCTATTACGCCTAAATCCACATTGATGATCCCCAATAATTACATCTCTTTAGAACTACTTCTTCTCATACTTTGTATACTGTATACTGATAACATGCCTTCATGCTTCTGTCCCGGTCGGGGCAAGTTACCTGGATGAGGTTTTTTCCAGGATTTTTCCTCAACCCAATACGAGCAAATGCTGAGTAACTTTCGGTGCTGGACCCCGGACTCATTTCACCGGCATTATCACCTTCATTTCATTCAGACGCTAAATAACCAGAGATGTTGATACAGCATCGTAAAATAACCCAATAAAATAAAATTAAAAAAAAATCATGCTTCTGGTATATTCGAAGGGGCAGGTGGCATTATGAAGTGCATCGGTGCTGAGTTGTGCGCTATGGCTAGAATTTACTGTAGTTTGTTCTTATCATTATCATAATCGTTTTGTAATATACAATTTTTCAAAACTTCGAATCGGCTCAATATTGAGGGGAGGCAACGAAAGAGAAAAACCTATCTGATGAGTCAAGAGCCGTAGCACCTGGGAAACGTATGTTCTGCATCTGTGACGAGGCATAAGAACGCAATTTAAAAAATATGTCCTAGATTATCTGCCTGCATGGTTGAGAACATATTAATAAACGAAAAATAAAAATGGATAGGACATTTGAGAGTGACCACTAGAACACATGAAAACGTGTACTTGGGGCATATTCCACACAAGTTTGCTGTAATTTACGAGTAACGGATTAAAAGATTTTGTTACGTATGGAATTGTTATAATTGTGTTTTCCTGATCCACAAAATAGTGTACAAATCTCATGTTTATCAATAAGCTAATTTGTTTACATTCGAGCAGTTGAAAATGTTTTGTATGTTTTTGTGGTATAATGAATAATTAAGCAGTATCGTGGTTAATAAATTGATGTCTGACATCAATTGAGGCTGCTTCTTTATATAACTATCTTCTTCTCTTTCTAAAATGTTGTAACCCTATTACAATAGGGGCCAGTCTGCTGTTCTGTTGCAGTTTCTTTACTGAGTTTATAGATGAAGCTTGTGTGTTTAGTTTGCTAAAGAAAAAAAATCAGGTTTCTGTGGTCTGTGAAAAGTGAAAACTCCATTATGACATATGAGAATTTGAGAGGTAAAGTCAGTGAAACATTTGGATATAAATTGAACGATCGTGGAGAAGTGCTTGACAGAAACAAAAGTTTTTTCGCGTTTAGTGATGATGCTACTGAACGTAAAGCGGCACTTAATTCGGACATGTGAATGCACTCACATATTTAAAATCATGGATGAAGCAGTATTAACTAGGTGAGTCTTCAGACTTTTTTATTTGTGTTTTTCTAAAAAATTCCCGTAGAAATTGACACAATAAATTATAAGCCTCATAATAATTATGTTGGTAGTTATTCCCAATCACGCAAACATTATACGGATATAAATCTTTCTCTAAATACAGGACAAACGTCAGCAGCTTGTACACTAATGCTGTATTAGTCCAACACTTAAATGAGATGCACAGATACGGAGCGAGTCTTCATGGTAGTCCACCCGTATGTAGGCAACAATTTCGCACGACTGTCCATAAGTAGCATATATACAAGGGCTCTTGTTTACTGCACATGCGCAATGTGTTGTAAGCAAAACTTGCACAGTAAGGGAGCTCCAAATTTTATTTCCGTTTCTGTACATACGAATATACGCTATACAATGCCAATATCACTTACTTTCACTGATAGCAAATTCTAAGGTACAAATGAGCTGCTGATACTAGTATGTTTGTGGAACATAGTCGTTGATTTGCATTGGTTAAGAAGCAAATTCACTTGTAAAGTACTTCATGTCAGGCCAGTGAAGGATTGAGGCTCAAAAAGAAATAGCTAGTGGGGTTTTGTATTGTATGGATGAATAACCTATTATAATTTTAGAATGGACAATTAATCGAAATCTACGCCTTTGGCACATTACGTGTAACTTTTGCGCCATTGTTAGGCGTTCTTATGGCTTTCTCTTTGATGTAAGTAAATGACCAGGAATTTCAGTTTGTAATTGAACCTTTCGTCAGTAGAATTGTGATTTTTGCTTCTTTATGTCGGAAACCATTTATGGCAGCACAGTTTTTTTTTTTTTTTTGTAGTTCCGAAGCCATTCCGAACTTTCTATCCTGCCTGGCGGTAATACTATGTTATCGATATGGTCAAATTACATTTTATAGCTGTAAATTAATAGCCTTGTTTCACTGATTTAACAGATTTATGTAAATAAACAAAGGCTAGATTTACTTCCTTCGTGCCACGGCCAAATGAAGGTTGTCGTAATGAATCATGGGCATTCGAGTGTGTTGTCACGTAGAAACAGAGCAACGTCAGAATCACAATTAGATTCGATGACTGAAAAATATAATTAGCATAACACGTTCATTACACGAATACGATAAGTATGCAGTATGCGATTAAGTAATTGGCTATGCCGGAGGCCAGCCCAGGGTACATCGCTTCGAAGACTATTAAGGTCATAATGTTACATAATATTTACATCCTACAGTATACCAGATGAAGAATAAAAAATGTATGATTTTTATAATAATAATAATAATAATAATAATAATAATAATAATAATAATAATAATACATTTATTTAATCTGGCAGAGCTAAGGCCAGTAGGCCTTCTCTTCCGTCCAGCCAGACTCTAATTCTAATTGAATACAATTGGTTACATAATTATTACATTAATATCTACACCATAAAACGACATGAAAGTAAATAATGAAAGTTGGATAAGTAATGTTAGTGTGACAATAATAAACATTGGTAAGAAATAGATAACCTAAGATAAATAAATTATATCACTGACACCACAAATCAATATTTTATTATATTAAACTACTTAAGTAATAGTAGTAATAGTAATAGTAATAATAATAATAGTAATAGTAGTAATAATAATAGTGATAATAATAACAATAATAATAATGAGATAATTTAAATATTTATTCTGTGATATATATAACCATTAAACATTGAGAAACCTGAAACAGCTATTATTGTTAACAGTAATTGTTAGAAAAATATTTCGTTAGTCTATTCTTAAATTGGTTTAATGTCTGACAGTCCCTGACATTACTCGGTAGGGAATTCCAAAGCCGAGGAACAGACACAGTGAAAGAAGATGAGTATGAGGATGTTCGGTAGGAGGGAATGGATAGTATAACTTAATTTTTGTAATATTAAAAACAGTAATTCTAATGTTTTGCAGCAAAATAGTAATTTTATTTTATATCATAAGAAACTAAATTTTAATTATTGAATTTACATGTAAAAGAAACGCTAAAATAAAAACAGATCGGGCGTATTGTATTTTTGTCACAGCATAACAAACGTTTTCATGACGTGAAAGTGACAAGGAATTAAAAAAGTGACACCTAATTTTTAAATCGCATTGACTGTGCGAGACTGCTTCTTTAATTTTTGGACTGTCATTTCATTAATTTCATTTTAGATTTAATTTTAACGAGAGGATTATAATGCTTAAATGGAATTAATATAATTCCCTGTTGTAGATTAGTTATTGATATAATGTTGTAATTTTAAAAATAATGTAGATACTAATCAAACATATTTAATTGACTAATTTTTTCACCGCTGTGGAGTAACGATTGGCATATCTGGCCGTGAAACGAGCGGACCCGGGTTCAAATCCTGGTTGGGACAAGTTACCTGGTTGAGGTCTTTTTGGGGTTTTCCATCAACCCATTAAGAGCGAATGCTAAGTAACTTTCGGCGCTGCCTGATAGATCGAGGCCCTAATCGCACAAATAACCATTTCTGTTGGTGCTAGAATAAAATTAATGAAATCGACTGTTGGGAGGATTCGATTAAGTTACGTAGTTGCCGAAGGAGAAGTTTTGTTAGAATTGTATGTTGCGGTGTTTGGATCCTAATTTTGATACGGCCACTTGATATTGCAGTACTGCTCGCTTCCTTGCAGACGATTTTAAGGGCGGAGAACATGCCATGAAATATGATGACAGGCTCCGTTTAGATTCTAGATCTCCCATTAAGGCGTCACTCTGGTTTGTGCTTTGGCTGAATTATACCTTTGATTTAAACTTACATTTTGCCAGGTTGGAACTATCGAGCTTTTAACTTCACGTCGTTACGGTTGCGTCTAGGCCTACGTAAATGTATTTTAAACAATCGCATTTAATGAAATTGTTCCTTACTTTTATATCGGCGTTATATTTACATTTTAAGTTTGGATTGTGGATGAGGCCTTACTTTGCTATATGTTTATTTTTGGATGAAATTTCATGAGAATGACGAGAGGGGAAATTGTGAGGAGAAAACTTTTTGTGCGGTTTTACTTACGGGTCGCTTTTAGAGTGTAAGTTTTCGCAGAAATGAGATTCTTGGAACGCAGCAAAAGCCGTGTGGATGGTAGAGCTCCTTTTCTTAAGAAGGTGTAAATCCAAGCAATATAATTTATAAAGCTATTAATGAAATACCTTACGCATTTCATGATCAATTCACTTATGCGTAGAATAAATATTATTTCCAAGCTTTGAATAATCCACACATGCCCTTATCAGGCCTATTCCTTTTCTGGGAAGTGTCAAAATCATTGTGAAATATCTTGGAAGAATTTCTGGCCATTCTTTATTCTGATATTCCGAGCAAAATTTTCAGTTTTGTCGGACGTTTGGAGTTAAAGCCATCTTGGATATGACCATTTTAGAACTCGCGTTGGTTGATTGGTCTGTGGGGAATACTAAAAATAATTGCCAGCAAATAAAGCGGATTTTAAAAATAACCTGAATTTTACATTTTCTGTAACAAGGAAATAAGTTGTACATTGCATAGCTTGCGAGATTGTCTTGTAGTTTCGACCATGAAAGGGAGACGTTTCTTTAGGCTGGCACTGAGAGGATAAAAAGAAAGGAGGAAGCACTCCAAGCAAATATGTTTGATATCGGTGCGACGGATATGACTTCAAACTACACCTTCTATGCCCCATATTCCTCCGCGAAATACCGCCAATCGCCAAATATTCAATTGCTACTATCGGTTTCGGCCTAGATCATAGAAGTACTTCTAAGATGTAGAGTTTCGGTCATGCGTAAACGGTTTAGAATGGATGTGGAGGTAACAGGAGTATTAGCAGATTATTGTGTCAATGTAAATTTCACTTTATATTTATTAAAAGTGTTACGTTTGTGACATGGACTGAACATTTCATTTCCACATTCTTTCTTTTATCAAGAAGGGTTGGCACTCCTTCACATGTTAAAGCATAGGGGGATATATCAACGGACATATTCTACAGTTGAGCAGAACAAAATATTAGCTTATTTAAAAAAAAAAAATAACACCTGCTGAACTTGACTACACTTTTGAAATAGTCACAACACGAAACAATTTGTAATCGTAATATGAACAAAACAGCTGATAAACACACCGGAAAAAGAGATGAACTATGGGTAATTTGACGGCCATACTACTACACCTTTTCGGTTCCACCGTTTCAAGCTTATGGCCCAGAGTTGGGCTGGCAGCATACTGCATCGGACATTCTGTCTCGGACAGGACGGTTATGTCTCGGGCCGTTCGTTGTGACGGTGATTACACGCACATTTTGATGAGTCTGCAGCATTCGTCCGGAATGTCCGATGCAGTATGATGCCGGCCTCACAGTCATCGGATCTGGAACCCGAGGCTCCGTCTGGATTCGAAAAGCTACTCACGTGAACTTACAGTTGCCACTTATTGATTGTTATTGACTGCCGTTTGAAGTGAACGCTTGAATTCGGAAGGAAGTTAAAATTTAATGTTGGGTAGGATGTGCCCCTCCTATTTTATTCTCATCCACATCTCTCGCGATGCAACTTGTTCTGACGAGGCTCTGGGGACGATTCGCATTGAATAACTGTCAGGAGAAAGGGAATACTGAAGCAAGCGATACTATCTCAAGCCGCTTTGATCTTTCGAACCCAGATTTATGTGACTTTGAATTAGTTGTTTCATTACCAAGAAAATGGGGTCTGGTAAGTTGCGTCTATAGATATTCTTTAAGCCAGACCAGGTGCGTAAATTGCATCCTTATTATATATTTGGACATTCATAGCATAGCAGAGGACGTAGTGTAAACACAGTCTAATATACAGTCACGAAGCTTGAGTTATGAGGGTACTAGGAAGAATAGACTATGCCGGTACTATTTCGCATTGTCTGTGATGAGGCGATAGTAACTATATATGGATGCATATTCCCTACGTATTGAACTTCGTGATTATATATACTAGACTGTGGAGTAACATTAACCCTCTCTTACACTGGGTAGGGCATGAGAGCGAAGATTGTAGACACTATTTTTCCGAAATGTAGCGTTTCCAATAAATTAATTACGCAAATTAACAAGTTCATAACAATTTTGCTTCCTTATGTATTTATAGCCTAACACTGAGCAACTTATAAACCAACATTTTTCTTCCCATTTACAGACTTAATATTGAATAGTATACACATATTATACACTGCATACATACTTCATACACGTTTTTCTTCCTATTTAAAGACTTTCATTAGTAACCTGCACACGTAGGCCTATATCATTTATATGATTAAAAATATTGGTTTGGCGTTAACAAATTAACACATGTTATACAAAGATTCAGGTAGGTGAATATAACACCTTATGCCATATTTTTACCTGGGTTTAGAATTTCTTTCACGCCCGTGTTTTTTTCATTGAAAATTATATAGTGACACTTACGGCGGAAAGGTCGCAGTTTTCTCGGGGTTCTTCCGTTTCCCCATATTAGACATCTACATTATTCCAACACAATTCAATAGCATTCCCGATCGCCTGTTGGCGACGCACGGAGGAGGCTGGCCTAGGGATGAGTAGGGTTGCTTGCTAGGAACTTGGTACGCAGTGAACCTTCTTAGTGTAGTCAGCCGGTGTGGGTTTGCTGGGTCGTAGTGTCCCCCTTCCGAAATTCAGTTCAATTCAAGTGACCCACTGCTACAACACCCATACAATCACACGTCTGTAATCCTCGGTGGGTGGTCTGATACCATGCTAGCCGTTTGTATAGGATCGCGGATTCAAACCCGGCTGAGGGCGGTGAAATCCTTCTAAAAGGAGAGCTTTAGGTCCCGTGTGGTGAATTTATGGTACGTAAACGAACTTAGACCCTGGTAGAGAGCTCCAGGCAAAATAAATTATCGATCATATTTTTTGGGGCCAAATTCAATTTTAACGCAGTTAAAAACTCGTTAAATAAAATGCTATTCGCCCTTTCTTTTCCCCTGACGTACTGTATGTATTGCTTAAAGTGAATAAAGGATTAATCTCAATATTCTGTAGAAGTTGTGAACAAAATAAATGAAGTAATAAATTAATGAACGTGTAAAATTTAGCGTAACATTCTCGTTCCTGTTTATGGGATTGGTGTAGCTAGCATGTTCCCCCCCCCCCCCCCCAAGTTCAATAATATCTCTTTCCGCATGTATTACTCATAGTGTTGGTCGTTCAGAAGATTTGACGACTAATTATATGCTTACTTACTTACTTACAAATGGCTTTTAAGGAACCCGAAGGTTCATTGCCGCCCTCACATAAGCCCGCCAGCGGTCCCTATCCTGTGCAAGATTAATCCAGTCTCTATCATCATACCCCACCTCCCTCAAATCCATTTTAATATTATCCTCCCATCTACGTCTCGGCCTCCCTAAAGGTCTTTTTCCCTCCGGTCTCCCAACTAACACTCTATATGCATTTCTGGATTCGCCCATACGTGCTACATGCCCTGCCCATCTCAAACGTCTGGATTTGATGTTCCTAATTATGTCAGGTGAAGAATACAATGCGTGCAGTTCTGTGTTGTGTAACTTTCTCCATTCTCCTGTAACTTCATCCTGCTTAGCCCCAAATATTTTCCTTAGCACCTTATTCTCAAACACCCTGAACCTATCTTCCTCTCTCAGAGTGAGAGTCCAAGTTTCACAACCATACAGAAGAACCGGTAATATAACTGTTTTATAAATTCTAACTTTCAGATTTTTCGACAGCAGACTGGATGATAAGAGCTTCTCAACCGAATAATAACAGGCATTTCCCATATTTATTCTGCGTTTAATTTCCTCCCGAGTGTCATTTATATTTGTTACTGTTGCTCCAAGATATTTGAATTTTTCCACCTCTTCGAAGGATAAATCTCCAATTTTTATATTTCCATTTCGTACAATATTCTGGTCACGAGATATAATCATATACTTTGTCTTTTCGGCATTTACTTCCAAACCGATCGCTCTACTTGCTTCAAGTAAAATTTCCGTGTTTTCCCTAATCGTTTGTGTATTTTCTCCTAACATATTCACGTCATCCGCATAGACAAGAAGCTGGTGTAACCCGTTCAATTCCAAACCCTGCCTGTTATCCTGAACTTTCCTAATGGTATATTCTAGAGCGAAGTTAAAAAGTAAAGGTGATAGTGCATCTCCCTGCTTTACCCGCAGTGAATTGGAAAAGCATCAGATAGAAACTGACCTATACGGACTCTGCTGTATGTTTCACTGAGACACATTTTAATTAATCGAACTAGTTTCTTGGGAATACCAAATTCAATAAGAATATCATATAATACTTCCCTCTTAACCGAGTCATAAGCCTTTTTGAAATCTATGAATAACTGATGTACTGTACCCTTATACTCCCATTTTTTCTCCATTATCTGTCGAATACAAAAAATCTGATCAATAGTCGATCTATTACGCCGAAAACCGCACTGATGATCCCCAATAATTTCATCTACGTACGGAGTTAATCTTCTCAAAAGAATATTGGACAACATTTTGTACGACGTCAACAAAAGTGATATTCCTCGAAAGTTACCACAGTTGGTTTTGTCCCCCTTTTTAAAAATAGGTACAATTATGGACTCCTTCCATTGTTCTGGTACAATTTCCTTTTCCCAAATAGCAAGTACAAGTTTATAAATTTCGCTATATAATGCACTCCCACCCTCTTGTATTAATTCTGCTGGAATTTGATCGATACCTGGAGACTTGTACTTTTTCAGATTTTCTATCGCAATTTCGACTTCTGAAAGCGTGGGTTCGGGTATAAATGGCTCAGCAGTTTGTATTTCAATTTCGTCCCGATCATTTCTATTTGGCCTATGTACATTTAGTAGTTGCGCAAAATAGTTTTTCCATCTGTTTAGGATTGATGGAGAGTCAGCAAGCAAGTCATCATTCTCATCCTTGATCACGTTTACCCTTGGCTGATATCCGTTCTTAAATTCCTTTATACCCTTATATAAATCTCGAATGTTTTTATTCTTACTATTTGTTTCTACCTCATTCAGTTTTTCCTTCAAGTAACCTCTCTTTTTATTCCTAAGTGTACGACTTGCTTCCCGTCTTTCATTGAAATAATTATCTCTCTTCTCCTCAACTGGATCCTGTAAGAATTTCAATTTTGCCTGTTTCCTTCTTTCTACTACCATGCAACAATCTTCATCAAACCAGGGTTTCTTTTTCTTAGTTTCATAATAACCTATGCTCTGCTCAGCTGCAATTTTGATACTGTCTCTGATATTTTCCCACACGCTATTAACATCTAATTCTTTCTCAACTTCGTCGGAACTTTCTAAAGTGGCAAACCTATTCGAAATTTCGACCTGATAATTTTGTTTAGCTTCCTCGTCCTTTAATTTCAAAATATTGAATTTAGTAATATTAACTTGTTGCTCTACTCGCTTGGCTACTGATAATCTTTCTCTTAATTCTCCAATCACCAAATAATGGTCAGAATTACAGTCTGCACCCCTGAAAGTTCGAATATCTACTATACTAGTATGTCTCCGTTTATCTATCAAGATGTGATCTATTTGGTTGTGTGTCAATCCATCTGGAGAAGTCCAAGTATATTTATGTATATCCTTATGGGGGAATGTTGTACTTTTGACAATTAAATTTTTCGATGTGGCAAAGTTGACTAATCTAACTCCATTGTCACTACTAATTGCGTGTAGGCTCTCTTTTCCAATAGTTGGTCTAAAAATATCCTCCCGTCCTACTTTAGCATTGAAATCCCCCGATGAAATTTTCATGTGATATCTAGGGAACTGATCAAAAGTATGTTCCAATTCCTCATAGAAGCTATTCTTTATATGGTCGTCTTTCTCTTCTGTAGGGGCGTGAGCATTTATAACTATGATGTCGCACCATCTACCCTTAAGTACTAAATATGATAACCTGTTACTGATAAATTCGACCTTTTTTACTGCTGATTTTATTCTTTTATGAACAAAGAATCCTGTTCCTAATTGGTGATTATTGTTTCCTTCCCCATAATACAACAAGTAATCTCCTATTTGTGATATGCCATTCCCATCTAACCTAACCTCTTGTACTCCTACGAAGTCTATTCTATATCTAGCTAGTTCTTTTGCTACTAATGTTACCCCTCCTGTTCTATAAAGACTAGTTACGTTCCAAGTGCCAAATCTCAAATCCTTATTCCTTTGCTGTGGTCGTGCCAGAGAATCAGTCCTATTCCGAGGCTTATTATAGGGATACGTAACAAGCTGTTTTTTTACGGTGATGGGTTGTTAGCCCTTCGCCCAACCCCCTTATCGGCTGTCCACGACTGCTTATTCAATATATTCGCAGCTACCCTCCATATCTGGAGGCCGTCTCCTCTATCCGCAACCTGAGGACGCGCCATGCCGTGGTGATAGGGACCCACAATACATGGAATTATATGCTATTGTTCAAAATATATGGTGACTGATAATAAGTAAGATTCTATTTCAAAATACAGTAGACGGTGACTAGCTGAACACCCCTGGTTTTCAAAATATCTTACGACTATGATTGTGGTTAAAAATATCTGGTTACTAATTAAATATGATTTGCGTTCAAAAGAACTGGTGGCTATTGAATACGATACCGGTTCAAAATATCTGGTAATTAATTTGATATTTTGATATTTATTATATTATAGTTCACAGACAAAGTACATACAAGTAATCATTTAAACCCTTATATTTCACACTTTATAATTTTACACATAGATATACTATTATTTAAATACAATTTCTACAATTTAAATATTTAATATACAAAAAAGTTTTGTTTTATCTTGCACTTCCGTTTAGTTTTGTGCAAGACTCAACTCATTTTAGTATGTTGTTACAATCTATCTGGTAACTGATTAAATGTGATTTTCGTTCAAAAGAACTGGTTGCTAATTTAATACGACTGCGGTTCAAAATATCTGTTAACTGATTAAATGTGATTTACGTTCAAAAGAACTGGTGGCTAATTGAATACGATTGCGGTTCAAAATATCTGGTAAATGATTAAATGTGATTTGCATTCAAAAGACCTGGTGGCTAATTGAATACGATTGCGGTTCACAGTATCTGGTAACTAATTAAATGTGATTTTCATTCAAAAGATCTGGTGACTAATTGAATACGATTGCGGTTCAAAATATCTGGTAACTAATTAAATGTGATTTTCGTTCAAAAGATCTGGTTACTAATTGAATACGATTGCGTTTCAAAATATCTGGTAACTAATTAAATTTAATTGTCCTTCAAAAGATCTGGTGTGTAATTGAAAACGATTGTCGTTGAAAATATCAATTGACCAATTGAATACGATTGTCTTTAAAAATATCTGGTGATTGAATAGTTATTGTCGTTCAAAACACGTGGTGACTAACTGAATACTATTGTTGTTCAATATCTGGCAACTAATTAAATGCTGTTATCATTCAGAACGTCTTGTGACTAAAGCGTAGTATCTCCCATGAAACCATACATGTATGCCTGTACACCAAATAATGCTGGAACATTGTTTTCGATTTCCCTTGACAATGCAGTAGTGTTTTCCTGAAAACAATGGGAGAAAAACACTGGGTTTTAATTGCACTTTATATTTATCTATATTGAAATAGGAGCAAAATGAGATTGTAGGATAAACTAATGGGTAGACTGAAGCAGAATTGTAAAATAGGACACATCCTTATCCTAGAGAAATACGAATTACTTTAAAACAATGAGACTAAAGTCTACGATTAGGTTACATTTTGGATGGATCATAAGTAGTATGCGGCCAGTTTCTTCCAGGATTAATCCCGACATTGTCTTTGCGCCTCAAGAAAACGCCATGAGCTGCTGAAACGTAGGCAGTTTGCTATTTTCGATGACGGTACGAATAGGTCGTTCACTTGCATGGCCTTCAAGTTTAATTTTTTTGTCATTGATGTGATATAGTGTTTTCTCCTTCCCCCTCTCTTTTCGAGGGCAATTTATATCTGCTCGAGAGCTTTTAAGTATGAGTGCGCATACTGTGTCATTCATCCGTTGCGTTGTAAACTAACAGGAAATGATAATCCATTTCACTTAATAGGCCTACTTTTTGCACGCTCAAACCGATTGTGACTGCGGCGCCGGTCATGGATACAAGCGTGTTCCTTGAATGTGAAGTTTCGTGGGGAAACTATCAGAAGTCGGTCGAAAACTTTAAATAATATAACGCGGAAAGAATGGAGGGCGTAACTTCTTCAGATTGTATAGAATGAAACTCGTGACATTTTATTGTGGACGTCTTGCCATTCCGGATAATAACGAGGTGGCCTTTAGTATTGATTCTTGCTGTTAAGGAGTACCTGTTATACTATACATTTACTTAATTTTTACTTACTGTAGGCCTACTTGTATACCTTCTCATGCTCCATCACTTATACTCTGAGTGGTGTCTGTAATTATTTAGAACTGGAGTTACATTTTCTTCAGTTTGATATTTGAAAGAAGAAGAGTAATTTATTATGGATGGATATTCATACTTCAGCGGAAATATATTTCTTGAGACTGGCCGCAGCGTTTAAGATTACACCTGTAACGTTACGTGGTACCTACTTTCCTAGGTTTAAATCCTGCATTTTCGCTCATAAATTAGAGTATTAGCACGGGACACGCTTTTAATGATGTTCATTTTAGAAAATAATTGCTCACTTGAATAGGTCGACCAAAACATAGATAGTAAACCTATTTATATTTAAAAAGTGATTTCCACGCATCGAGTATCGGCACTCATTCCGGGGTCTGTGGTGAAACAAAAAAATTACGGAATTTCAAGTACTTACTGTAACAAGACTATGAGCTACAACCAAATGCTAATGTTATAAAGTAGTTAGGCTGTGAACCAATGTATGTTGTGTGATGTCGCCCAATGATGCCACCTTCCCTCGCTATGGGCATGAAGATGCCGAAGTTGCGAATAAAAATTAACCATGCCGCGATGTCACACTGTGTGTGTGTGTGTGTGTATAGTAAGTTTATTTTACGACGTTGTGTTAACATCTTAGGTTATTTAGCATCTGAATGAGATGAAGGTGATAATGCCGGTGAAATGAGTCCGGGGTCCCGCACCGATAGTTACCCAGCAGTTGCTCATATTGGGTTGAGGGAAAACCCCGGAAAAAACCTCAACTAGGTAACTTCCCTCGATCGGGATTCGTACTCGGGCCACCTGGTTTCGCGGCCAAACGCGCAAATTACTACTTTAGAGCGTGGAGAAAAGAAAATTAACCTTGA
The DNA here is from genome assembly GCF_040183065.1 of Periplaneta americana. Taxonomy (NCBI): domain Eukaryota; kingdom Metazoa; phylum Arthropoda; class Insecta; order Blattodea; family Blattidae; genus Periplaneta; species Periplaneta americana. The sequence continues at coordinate 84,823,531 of NC_091128.1, forward strand.
GAGCTTTAAAATTGTAGACCATGTAAACTGTATAAATTTGCTAAAAGTGGGAGTGTCGACAACTCACTTTTTAAAGAATACAAGGAAGTATTTAAAGAGCCAGCCCAGTTATTTAAATATGACGTCATTACTAACAGTTTGAAGTGTAGTATGGTCTTGAAACATTGGTGAGACATAGATTTTGGTCTATTTTTTTGCACTATATTAAAAAAGTGATTTTTGCCTATTCTACAATTTTCCACCATAAAAGTATACAACTTTTGCAACATTTCATTTTCTACTTTTTTCAACTTTCAACTTGAGTTGCATTTCCTAGTCAATGGAGGCATGAGTAATTTTTTAGATGAAAGAGATAAGCTATTTCTTTTGGTTCTCGAATGAACCCAGCATGAGGACATAATCTGATTGAGCTGGTGTAATTCGTAAACATTCACAGAATTGAGACAAATTAAGGTTATGGACATTTATCCTGTTTTTATGGTACTCGTTTTTAGGGGGAGGGGGAGGTCTTCGTCGCTTTAGTCACACAGTTTTTCTTCTTATCATATTTGTTCTGAATTTTTTGAGCCCAAAGCAAAAATATACTGAATATAATGAATTTAGTCTTAATTGCAAAGAGTCTTGGTTCTTTGAAAAAAAAATCTCATTCACTTTTCAGCATATGACTTTGAGCTTTTTAAAATTATTGTAGTGGTGGAACAAAAGTAAGAATATGTTTGAAAAGTTTCCTGTACTTTTCCTTTTCACTTTACATTTTGCAAACCAGTTCTGGAAAGTGATAGTGGAACAGAAACTGCAATGAAAAGTGCATACTGCAAAGTGAAAAGTTTAATAGTGGAATAGGCTCCGGAATTGGACGACATTTCACACATCTCATTAATGTACAAAAGTTATAATATTTCGTAATTGGATGGTCAATGTTAGACTATTATGTAATATGTATCCGTTAACCCAGCTTCCACGTGCAATTTTATTCCTCCTCTTTCTCTCTCGGAAGTCACCGTGTGTACAGAGCCACTGATGGCGTGGCAAGTTTTACCTCGGAGTGTACTCGCCAGGAAGGAGTGCCGTGATGCATTCCAACGTTATTAAAGAGCCCACGAGGGTCAGCATGGGGCTTCGCGACCCTGGAGACACGCCCACCAGCGTGCGGTCCAAGGCTGTGAATGTTCACGCTCGCTCGTGCAACAGAAACATCACTCCGTTGTCAGCTGGGCCGGTAGACTCAACATCTGCCGTACCAGATGAGTCCGAAGCGATAACAGTGATATCTGTAGGCCTACCTGTTCGTTCAAGGACGAGCTAAGTGTAAATAGATTAAACATGATTAAAGACTTCACGGTGTTGGGCGTGATGCGATATGTTTGCTCCGTGTCATAATACATATCAGTTCCATCATAAGCAGGTCGATAAACTAACAGCGGAAGGGAAATGTGTAGATTCTCCCCATCGCCACACACCTTGACCACAAGAGTAAACAATGATTCACCTTGCATACCTGGTTGTTGACTTACAGTTGACTTTGAATTGAATGGAATGACCCAGCACTGACACCTTTCAAGATCTATTGCGCTAGCCCTCAAGCTAGACGCATTTCCAAACCCACACCGGCTGACTATACTAAGGTTCGCTGCGTACCCAGGTTTCGAGTGGGTAACCCCACTCGTTCCTAGGTTAACCCTTTCCGTGTGTCGCCAGTCCACGTTCGGGCAAAGCTTTGGAATGATCGCGGAATGATGTAGACCAGCGGTCTCAAGGTTAAAACTGCACTGGGCAAATCATCGTTAATCATTGCGAAACCGAAGGAACCCGTTCGTAGAATGACGTAACCTTGAGAGCACTGCTTGTAACGCTTCTGTGATAAGACGTACACCCACATCACCTTTGATTCATAACATGTTATTAACGTATTATATTTCACGTTAGGCATGTACATAATCCGTAGCGTGTGACACTGTGAGTGGTCTCTGCGTAAGGAAAATGAAAGTAAGCTTTTTGAATGGATATATTCCATATACTGTACGCTATGTGTTCATTCGTATTTGGGAATGATAAATAACATACTTGTACATTGTGACATTCATGTTAAAGAGCCACAAAATTAAAATTAAAAATGTAAAATATTAAAAATGACGAAAGTAAATCTCTCACTCACTCACTCACTCACTCACTCACTCACTCACTCACTCACTCACTCACTCACTCACTCACTCACTCACACACACACACACACACACACACACACACACACACACACACACACACACACACACACATATATATATATATATATATATATATATATATACGTAGTTCATAATCTTTACACATTATACATAACCGAAAATGGAGTTGTAAAGAATTCAGCATCCTTTTTAAAAAGATAAAACTCCTTGAATCTATGCAAAAATGATATTCTAAGATATTTCAAAATTTCACTGTATCCAAGATGTTGCTGTTCTGTTAAACCAGATAACCCTTTAACGTTCCCGAGTTTCCAATAACGTGAGCCTCATGATAAAATACTTGATTTTATCATACATGTCAGTTATTAAGCTATCTTTCCCTTGTAAGCGTTTGACTAAGACGCAGTGATTTGACTAAGAAAGACTAAATCTTGTATCCATTCATCAATAAGCTCTTGTACTGGGTGCTTAAAGACTGCCTAAAAATTCCTTTATCTCAACCTTATTAGTTCCACTCTCTGTAAACAAATAATCTTTTTCCAAACTTTCTCGTAACACAGTTTTCGGATTTCCTAGCCACTTTAGACAGCCATTTCTCCACGGACGCTAACGGAAAGCAATGTGTAACTGTAAGTCACCGAGTCGATCTGTTCATATTACGCGGTGTTTGACGTCACTGGCACGAATATATCCGAATGCTTATCTAGCTGCCCTCGTGAGGGCAGCGTTATTCCGGAAGGAGCGAGGTCTGCTCGATTAGCTCATGTTTGAGACCGCTGATGTAGACGCTTAATATGGGGAACGGGAGAATCTCGAGAAAAATCCCCAAATTCTGTTTTCTTCGTCTCAAGCGTCACTGGATTTTTCAATGAAAAAATCCCAGGCCTGACTGGGACTCGAACCCAGACTGCCTCCGTGATAGACTGAAAGTTTGACCACCGCAGGGGACAGTGGCGAGCTTGCTTTAGGCCTACATTGATTTTACATGTGTAGTTTTAGTTCGATAAATTATCGTAATTGATATTACTGAACTGTAAAATTCACATTAAGAACATAAGATGAACTATTACGAGTATCATAGGTACTATCACGAGTGTGTTCATTCGGCGTTAAATTCAAGAGGAACGTAGAGGTGGGGTGTGGCAGTGTTTTGCCTTCACAGCTCTGAATTGTGACAGCTCCGGAAAAGTCGCTGTGACAGATAATAGCGATTTTGTTACAGTGTGACTTTTTCTCATGATTCTTCGCGATTGTGGGGCTCCATTTCCTGTCTGTAGATTTCCAAGTCGTCTAGAACTAAATATCACTGTCATGTATATATCTCTGAATAAACGACGAGGAATACCAATGTTTCTCATCACGAGCCGATAGTGTTTATGTTTATCACTCTTCTGCGAATTGAATTTACCGGTGCCATGTCTTATATCAACAATAGTGATTAGCGCTGCGAATATACTGAAACAAAACACGTTCTCATATGTTATTGGCGCATATATTCGCCCAAGAATGTTTACAGGTAATTAAGTGAATAACTAAGGAGTTGCCCACGTTAATCTTTTGAGTGGAACGAAAATTAATTAGATCCCTAGCTCGGCCCTAGCCAACGTAACGTAACGTAACGTAACGTAACCTAACCTAACCTAACCTAACCTAACCTAACCTAACCTGATCCCAGTTATGTTGTCCAAGTTAATCTTCTTCTGACATGCAGTTGTCTGGAGCTATCATATACCGGGTGATTCACGAGGATTTACCGTCCCTTACGGAGCTTATTTCCGAAGACATTCTTACCAAAAAATGTCATATAAAAAGGGTAAAAGAATATTGCAGGTAAAGAATGAACTATTCAGGAGTATCATTTCTTTAATTACCTAGTATTCTGAAGCTAAAAATGTGTTGTGAATTCCATAGTTGCTTCGTACAATTTTTTTTCTATTTTTAACTACAAAATTACATTTTCTTACGCATTTATTACAACAATTGTTACAAATCACGCCACTCTTGTAAATCCTAAAGACTATACCTTAGGATGCATAATTAAACTATAAAGAATCAAGTTCCTAAAGTCGTATAATTTGTAACAATTTTTGTAATAATTGCGTAAGAATGATGTCATTTTTAGTTAAAAATTAAAAAATGAAATCTGTGAAAAACGGTTAACACATTTTTAGCTTCAGAACACCAGCCAATTAAAGAAATGACACTTCTGAATAGTTCATTCTCTATTTGTAATATTTTTTTACTCTTAAAACTAAAGAAAAAAGGTATTTTACTAACAACTTCAAATTAATGTAACTTTGAAAATATTGAGATTAGAACAAATGTTTGACATTTTTTGCTCAGAATAGCTTCGGAAATAAGCTCCGTAAGTGACGGTAATTCCTTGTGAATCACTCTGTATACTACGCGCCCAAGTTAAATCTACGTCCGGAAAGAATGTGAATCTCCATCCACTCTTCCTCTGGCCTTTGTGACCTATGAGTAAATACTGAGCTGATAAAGTAGTGTTTACTGTTCGTGCCAGCGAGTTCTATGAGATAATGGTGAATACATGTGTATAGAAGGTGCTGAAAGTGTTGTACCCGTATAAATACTGTGAAAATATTAATATTATGCACCGTATTTCTTACACACGTTATATATATGTATATATATATATGTCATTGCATTGTTTGTTGTAACATGACCTCACTGGCAAAGGAAACAGTAGGTTGTATACTGTAGTCGTGTCGCTGTTGTTTCCGGCGTGACTCCTCCCCTTTGCTTACGTTTTAGGAAGTGAAGGCTCTATAAAGTCTAGGTAGGTAGTATCGTTCGCCATTTTTGTTCTTTCGCTTCCGAGCTACCAGATGAGGAATCTGTTTGCTTCATCGTTAAACATTATCATGTCGTAGCTCTTATGATAATAAATCAAACGCACTGTAATTGAGCAAATAATTGAGCGGCAAGTAACGTCCTCGTGTGATTTCTGCGAACGCTAACGAAAGAGCCAAAATGGCGGACGATTATATTAAGTATTTATCGAGCCTTAGGAAATCCATTACATCATCAATAGCGAATGACAAGACGCACACGTTTAAATGTAGCCGACCTGCAACGTGATTGGCTGCCGGAAACTAGAGCTATTAGAGCTACTAGAGCTCGTTTCTTGCATTCACGGGACGCAAACTTAACTTGGCGTAATACGTACATTACTCGCCATCGCTGTGAATCATATATTGGGCAGAAATGGCGATTTTTTGAAGCTGTGATTTTGGACTGTGAACCAGTCGGAACCAGTGACAAACCTATCACAGCGACAAAATCACATGTCTTCAAGTCACACTACATCACCAGAGGAACGGAGTGAATGAACAGCGCAAGCGATACTTGTTTACACTCTTTCATGAATATAATAATATGAAGAGTTCCCTGGAAAAACGATGAATGTCACAGTTTTGTTAAGGTTGATGTCATTATCTAATTCAATGTATCACTACGAAATTTAATGTTGTTCTTATGAAAAATTGTAAAAAGGAGAATTATCACCACGAATACAGTAATCCTTTCCTTGATTTTCTATAGAAACGGCACTACATCTTGCAGTTATAGACTCAATTAGATCATTATCTAATCCTTAACAGAAATGTGACATTCATCGTTTTTACCGTGGACTCTTCATATGTAATAACATTAGTAAGCTTGGTATATAAACAAGAAATAAGTCGTTTGAAACGAATTAAGTACAATAACGAACTCACGCCTTTTCAATGCATCTTTGATCATTGCCAAACGCAATTTGCTTCGGGATATTTCGTGTCGCTGTGACTTTATACAGATGTAAACAGATTTAATAACGTAATAGCTCACTATTTTGTCGTGCCCAAGAGTTGAAATGACACTGTCAAAAGTTGTTATACTATTAAATCATGATATTGAAGGTACTGAGTTGCCAACCATTCCATAGGCTGATCATGGTTACAATTGACCTACTTTATATACAAGTAATAAAATCTCTATTTCAATAATTGTATTATCTAACAGCTATACGTTAAAATTATGAGCTTAATATAAAATTATTGAAAAACAACTGCAGGAAGATAGCTCATAAATAAAGAACAAATTACTTAAAACCATTCATAAACAAGCAACAGATTATTAAAAAAATGTTTTCGTAATCTTGTTCTTAAAAGTAAATGAAAAATGTTTTCGTAATATTTTTTCTAGAAATTAATAAAAAATGCTTTCGTAATATTTTATAAATAAATAAAGTGTGTTTATGTTGTAATGTTTCTCGTAGTGCTATAGGCCTACATGAAAAATATGTTCGTAATCTTTTATCTACAGACAAATGAAAAATGTTTCCCTAATCTTGTCTCTACAAATAAATGAAAAATATTTTAGTAATCTTGTCTCATATGATGGGTATAATATACTGCAAAGAAAATGCAAATTTATTAATTATTAAGGTCAACTGATTTTCCGAATAACGGATATTTGTTAACAGCAAACATTTTAATTCCCGGAAGATGTGTGCAAATAAAATTATTCAGTTAATCAGCGGCAGTGGATTGGTTTATCAAATTTTAACAGGATTATTTTTCCACGCGTGGGTTCAAGGTAGTGATGAGAGCCGGAAGTTCATTTCCTCACCTCCTTGTCTGCACTCCTGCGTGACATCGATGTAGCTGACTGATGAGCAGCTCTGGACAGATGAATGTAATGAATGATCCTATCTGATTGTCATTTGCGATTCAACTACATTCGTCCGTTAGTGAAATGTGGCCTGACATTTTGTCGGTGAATAGAATTTACATTGCATCTAGGAATTTTATAAATAATATGAATGAAAATAATAATATTTGTGATAATAAATCACTCTAACAGAAATTAAAAAAAATAATTAAATATGGGAAAAAATCAAATTACAAAAACACATAATAAATCACACTACCAAGTTTCAACAATACACCGGTATTGAATTAATACTACACATACAGGGTGATTCAGAAATGCTTACATAAAATATGGGAGTGAGTTCTCAACACCTAGCCAAGAAAAGAAATATTATATACGTATATGTACGGAAACACCTAATTTATGAGTTATAGTCGAACATATGTGTCATATTTTACTTCAAATTCTCTGAGTACATCTACAATAAAACATTATCTTATAACTTACTTATTTACAAATGGCTTTTAAGGAACCCGGAGGTTCATTGTCGCCCTCACATAAGCCCGCCATCGGTCCCTATCCTGAGCAAGATTAATCCAGTTTCTACAATTATATCCCACCTCCCTCAAAACCATTTTAATATTATCCTCCCATCAACGTCTAGGTCTTTTTCCCCTCCGGCCTCCCAACTAACACTATATATATATATATATATATATATATATATATATATATATATTTATGGATTCGCCCATACGTGCCCATCTCAAACGTCTGGATTTAATGTTTTTAATTATGTCAAGTGAAGAATACAATGCGTGCAGTTCTGCGTTGTGTAACTTTCTCCAATTTTTACATTTCCATTTCGTACAATATTCTGATCACGAGACATAATCATATACTTTGTCATTTCGGGTTTTACTTCCAAACCTATCTCTCTACTTGCATCAAGTGAAATTCTCGTGTTTTCTCTAGTCGTTTGTGGATTTTCTCCTAACATATTCACTTCATCCCCATAGACAAGCAGCTGATGTAACGCGTTCAATTCCAAACCCTCCCTGTTTTCCTGGACTTTCCTAATGGCATATTCTAGAGCAAAGTTAAAAAGTAAAGGTGATAGTGCATCTCCTTGCTTTAGCCCGCAGTGAATTGGAAAAGCATCCGACAGAAACTGATCTATACGGACTCTGTTAAAACATTATCTATGTAATGAATCTTAAAAGTTATTGTTTATCTACTCACAGTTCACAACAAATGCTCAAAATGTCCTCCACCTGATTCAATGCACTCATGAACGTGTCGAATCATGACCATCTTTTATGTACCTAGATCTACTAAATCGGCAGGTAGAGTTACATTATAACAATAATAACATCAATTGGATAATACAATTTATTAGGTCAGCAAATTATTCAATTGTACCTTGAAACCCGGGCGTTTAGTGTAATCTTTTTATTAGAGCACATAAACCAGACATTTCCGGACATATGTGTATAGGGGAAATCGGCATAAAATGACATACCATTTTCCCAATTCTGATTCAGTTGAAGTTTGCATTTAGTACAGAATATGAAACATGTATGTATGTAATGCCTACTCACTTCACTTTACATGATTCGGGTTCCGCATATTGCGGATAGATGGCAGGACTGTGACCCATTTTTCTAGTTGTACACTACTTCGACGGACATCTGATGTGTATCTGTGGAGAGTTATGTCGTATACTAGGGTGAGTTTATGTGTAAGTGTAGTTCTGGAATGAGTGATGATGAAGATGAGGAAGGGAGAAGGGGAAACTCAGTGCCGACACGTAGCCTACTCCTGTCGAATAGCACCAAGGGGGCCGCCGTTCGACGGACGAATCATTATCAACAGTGACATATGCCTTCTCTTCATATGCACCGCGGAGAGATTTGAGGTTTAACCCAGGCATATTGGTGCACAATCTAGTGATAGAAGTTGCTCACCGCTATCTCTCCTAGTCCCGAGGTAGAAATTTTACATGAACATTTCTGACCCCGCCAGGAATCGAACCCGGCCCAGCTAGTCTGGAGGCAAACACGCTACCACAGAGCTAACTCGGCGGACAGAATATGAAACATACTGCAGTTAATTTGTCTGAATATAAATGTATTAAAATATTCGTATGTCATATACTTATTGCTTTGATCTGATACTAATTAAGAAACTCATAAATGCATATACTCATTTAGTACATTTATAATGCAGTGAAATAAGGCGAGTTTCAACATACCAAAATTTCATTTTAATTTGACTTGCTTCTGTGTTAACGGCTATTCCTCAGAAGAATGCCCGGTAGTTACTTGAGACAGGTTTCACTGCAGCTGGAAGATGTTTAGCTTAAACACCGAAATTAAGTTGCTTCTTTGCTTTAATTGACATCCGTAAAAGTATATAAGAACTGTATCTTGAAATATGTGTAGGATAACACAAGTTTATGGGGCAATAACCTGGCTATTACATGTGGGGCTAAGTCACTGCGATCGATAAAGCGCTGTTAAAGTGAAGGTGGATGCTCCAGTTAAAAAAAATAGAATGAAATATATTATCAATTGATGCCAAGATAAGATCACGAGAAATAAATTGAACATCTAATGACATTTTCAAAATACTAAGACACGTGGACATTATTGTTAAACATACCCCTTCATCAGTGGCGGATTACTTCAGAGATAGGTAGGACTGTAACAATTTTACCTCCAAGACAGAAAATTAGGTCATTAGCTTCATTATTGGCGGATTACTTCAGAGATATGTAGACCTGTAATAGCTTAACCTCCAAAACAGGAAGTTAGGTCATTAGCTTCAAATTTAATATGTGTTTTCAAGCACTAGAATTTAATCATTATGTCAAAAGTAAATTATTATTATTATTATTATTATTATTATTATTATTATTATTATTATTATTATTATTATTATTATTATTTCAATTACATATTGGCCACGTGGTCATTAAATATCTAGCTAATGTAGTGTGTCTACTATGATGCAGTTGTCTCTGAAGTTTGCGTTAGTTTTTTCATGCACCTGTTCCCTTGTTTCCTCATTTAGTTTTCTTCTACCAATTTCAACTCGGTAATCCCGCAATGTAGCATCTCCAATCACAGGTAACTAATGCCACACATGACAACTCCAATCACAGCTCACTATTCTTGCAATATGTCACCCCCGGTCACAGCTCACTAGTATCATAACATGGCTACTCAAACAACATGCCACTTCTTGTCTCAAAAAGTGTTTCATAAAACTCAACTTTTTGTACTTTTCCTAAATCTTTCTCTAAACGTTTTCTTTTAAAATGCAATGAAAGTTCGGTTTTGTATTTTATGTAACGATATTTGCAGACGTACATGAACAATACGCGAAATTCATGGCTTAGGGGCCTAAGCAGAGGTAAATGAACAAACATGCTTTTTTCTTTAGAAAAATAGATTTTTTCGATATAACGAAATTTTATTACAACGAAGTAATTTCGGAGGTCCCTATGTTTTCGTTATATTGGTATTTTACTGTAGACCTACATGAATCGTAAAATTAAAAAATGGTTGCTTTTTATTTCGAGACATGCGGCATTTATAATGTACTGTAGAAGGAAAGATGAAAGGTAGTCGTCATGTTAATAAGTATTGCTGGAAGATATGAACAAAAAGTGAATGCTTTCATGTCATGAAACTAACTGTGTAAGAGCACACAATATTTTTTGTAGGATTCTTAAAATTTCAGTCAGTCAAAAAGAGGAATTGCTTATTATTAGGGGGCGGATGTTGATGACCTAAAAATCTACTTAAAATGATCAAGAAAATGCCCTTAAAATAATGGAAAAATGACATAAAATTAAAAGAAAATGACATTTAAATATTATTCACTGTACTCGCACCACAACTACTTAAAAATTAGTCACCTTGTTTCAATGATTGCCCACCAAACTCGGAGAGAGGAGGCAACTTCCTGGAATTTGACTAAGATAAAGGACAAGGGCATGCAACAAAATGAAGGTTTCCAGGAAAACTATAGATTTTAATGAGGGTTTATAATATGTTTCAATCAGGGGTGGTCCATGTCAGTGCCTTCATTCTCCATCGTCAGACCTTCCAGATGAGGGAGTGTGAATGACAAAACAAATTGTGGGAGCAGCGTGTATTTTTGCAATTTTTGTGTTAAAAATACTGTCTATTACAGTAGATCTCTTCCGAACCATATTGGGGATACAATGTCCTATTGTCCAGGAAACGGTGAAAGTTTCCCCCCTTTCAAATGAAAATTCTAAAGACACCCTCATAACGACAAAGAACAGTAGCGGTCTAAGTCCTCACTTAAACTAAGCTGTTATGAAGCATTTTATATTACTTCCGTTGTGTGAGTTGAAGTATTCAGTGGAATGAGGGAAGGACTTTAGAATTTGTTTCAAACCATAAAACTCAAATTTCACTGCTATTCACTTATTCCGTAGTTAATTATTACTGATATATTTGCTTAGAAAAAGATGTATAATAACATACCTATATGTGAAGAAGAAATTAAAATGCATTCCAAATGATCTAAAATGATCTTGATTTGCGATCTAGAAGATCTTCAGAGTATTAAAAATGAGCAAGAAACGCCGAAAAAATATAAAAATGACCTATTAGTTCAAAAACGTCAAAAAATGCAAAAAAATTAAAAAAGAAATTATTTTTTACGTTCATATTAACATACAAAGGATTTCTTTATTAATAGGCATCATCCTAATGTGAAAAATAAGAAGACTTTTAATCAACATCCGCCCCCTACTTTTTATAATAAAAAGTACTATTATAATGCAGTGCAGTAGTGGAATAAACACTTGGTTCAGAATAGGGTTAGTACAGTGATTTTATATAGGACTAACTGTGATGACGCTAAAAACAACCCTAAAAGTAAAGGCAAAGAATAACTCTTACAAATGTGTGTTAAAAATTGAATCTCTCCGACTCTGACTGAATAAAAAGTCAGTTTCGTGTCGCAGATGAGACTTTGGGGGGGGGGAACCCTTGATTTATGCATAGTCACAGCCTTATTGAGGAGAGAGCTAAGGCCGTGCATACACTATCCATGTTCGTAATTAAGGACCTCAGCTCAGGAAAAGTAATTTAAAAAGAAAAATAATAGAAGAGTGTACGAATATCGTGTACAGTATATTTGCTATCTTCGATACGCAATATATCGATTTACTAAACCAGAGCGCGCAGTCGTTGCTCCATTTTGGTGGCGTGCTTTCTGGTATTGTGTTGTTTATTCCATTGGTATGGCACACAATGGAGGTTCGGAAATTAAAGTGTGCACTATCTACCACTCAACTCGGTATGAGAGCTAAACTAGTGTGACTGAATGCAATCCAATCCTTTGCTGGGAATTAAATGATACAGGCCGCCAACACCATTACCGACACCTCCATCACCGCTCCCGTTGCAGTCACCACCACCCCCACCACCACCACCTACAAAGCATTGGTATATGAATTGATCTAAGTTATTTTTTATATTTCACACCATACATATGTTTTAGTAAATAGATTTACATTAGGTGAATTTTTAACTCTTTTAGTCACGAATTATGTTTTTTGTTTAGAAAAAATCTAATAGTTTGTTCTTGACTCCTTTCAAGTTTTTGTGATTTGTCCACAGTCTCACTTTTACAGCATGATGCCTGGATTTCCAGATATGGACTGTACGCTTGAGAGGACAAGGTGACTAAAAGAACATCATTTATTATTTAGTTACATTTAGGACCTATTACTGAAGAAAGTACAACAGAAAAATGTTATAAAGAGCGACCATTTTGAATGTTTTTTACTGAAATTATGTATTTTTAACAATCCATTTTGAAAGATGTCATGAAGAGCAACCATTTTGAATCATTTCACTGAAATTATTAATTTTATTTGAAATGAAACGGCAGATTTTTTATATGTATACTGAAGGATGCACTGGAAAGAATGATGAACGGGAGAAGAGTTCGGGGCAGAAGAAGATAGCAGATGATAGACGACATTAAGATATTTGGATCATATGCGGAGACAAAGATTAAGGCAGAAAATAGGAAAGACTGGAGAATACTGGGTTTGCATTGCTTGGGCAGAACACTATGAATGAATGAAATCAAATAATAATATGAAGTGAAGAATATTACTGATAAAAGAAATCAATTAGTAATGTTGAGGGAAACCGGAGAACCCCGGCCAACACTATCATCCGAACCTGTCCACAGAAGTATCACTACTATTAACGCCTGAGATCGAATCCGTGTTCGCAGAATGATCAGCTGGCTCTCTAGAACTGAGCTGTGAAAGGAACCATTCGGTCATGAACCCAGGAGAAGAAATACACGTACAGTCCCAGTTAACGAGGAAGGTCTCCACTGTCATTGCCACGAATCTAACCCAGATCCAGTTGGCTGTTAGCCACACAAACTGCCTGCGACTGGTATGAAAGAATCTTTTTGCAGATGGGCCTGAATTGGGAAAACCTAGCGACACGCAGTACGCTGGGATGGCGCACCTAGCAGAGGCCCCGCAGAGGTGACGACAGACGGGTGATGTAGGCGCCAGTACCACAGGGATTCGTGTCTATTGATCATACGAATGCGTGTCTGTTCATTTGTGTGTTTGTAATAACCGCTTTCATCTTCTACAGCGTACACATACTCCGTTGTAGTAGGAATGTTCCGTATGTTGTGTCTGAGTTGTCAAACGCTCTGTGATCTGACGTCATTCTGATCACTAGAATGAAAATACCGTCGGCCGACAGGTGAAACACACTAAGTCGAAAATCATAGTTTTGAGATAAAGGCGATTGAATAATTAGTTGATATATACACTGTATTTGCCGCTATGGAAAAGGAAAGGAGATGATAATGAAAGAGGGGAAGTGTAATCGTGGTGAGTCCGAGGTCCAACACCGAAAGTTATACAGTAATTCTTTTTCACTTATTTGACGGAAAACCTCGCCTGATAAATTTTCCCAACCAGGATTTGAATCCGGATCCGCTGTTATTCCACAGCGATGAACTTGGCCTTCTATGGACTTGTTGCGTCCAGTATTTATTATTTATTTATTTATTTTAATTAGATGAGTTCGGGTCGTTTTCAGAATTTGTAAATTATATGAATTGTTTTTATGCACTTCACATTTTAAAGTCCAAATGAGAGAGAGAAAAAAAAGTTGAATTAGGTTGGGGGATTTAGGTGAGCACTTATTTCTGCTTACAGTTTTATACTCGAACACTGTGAAGTTTGACCACAGAATAGTCAACTGCATATGTTAAAAATGTTCAGAATACAAAAAACGAACTGTTTGAGAATTTTCAACTTTAATTTGGGTAAGTAAATACCATTTTAAATAAAGTTCTTAGGAAAATATTTGGGGCTAAAAGAGATGAAGTTACAGGGGAATGGAGAAAGTTACAAAATGCAGAACTGCACGCATTGTATTCTTCACCTGACATAATTAGGAACATTAAAATCTAGACGTTTGAGATGGGCAGAGTATGAGGCACGTATGGGCGAATCTAGAAATACATATAGAGTGTTAGTTGGGAGGCCGGATGGAATAAGACCTTTGGGGAGACCAAGACGTAGATGGGAGGATAATATTAAAATGGATTTGAGGGAGGTGGGATATGATGATAGAGACTGGATTAATCTTGCTCAGGATAGGGACCGATGGCGGGCTTATGTGAGGGCGGCAATGAACCTCCGGGTTCCTTAAAAGCCATAAGTAAGTAAGTAAATAGCATTTTAACTGCTTATATTTGATATAATTGAACATTAATAGTTATTTTTTCGATTCACGTATACAGAGCGGTCTCCGTAACGAGCGTGTGGAAGCGCGCCCGCCGTTAGCCAAAGTTGTAAATTTCCGGACGGAAGTTAACTTGTTCAACCGCTACAAACATTCTTTCTTCGGCTTTAATGCATCGTCATAGATTTCTACTGACAGATTGAGTAGAGGATTCCCCTCGTATGTGTTCAGCTACGGCGTAACATTCAAGTCATATTACTTACAATTAAATCGCGACGTAAAAGTTACACCGATCTGCCTGTACTGTAGCGCAAGATGTACCATAGCTAGCGAGTACGAGAAATGTTGCACTGCTATATTTTCAAATCACTTGTTTTTTGGAGTTTGTATTGGCAGATTAATTTTGCAGATCACTTGCCCTTTGCGATGTGCAAATTTTCAAGATTTCCTTGTGAGTTGGATTTGAACCGAAGTCTCTTTCCTGTGATTTAGTAATCACGTGTTTAAAAATGCTACTTTTTCTACATATAGGTTTCTGTGGGTAGACTTATGGACGGAAATGATATGGGATCCATCCCGGACGAAGACGTAACTTTTAGAAGACTATGAAATATGTAACAGGATGCAGACGGCCTAAGAGTGACTCTCTTCCTGTCCCTGTGCTGTCTTAGACATGCAACACATTCTACTGTTGATTGCAAAGTTGATTGGCTACGAGTGAGATGAACACTCACATACATGACCTTTATTATTCTATGAAAACGCCCAAACGTAGTAATTCGTAATTGTTATTTTTGTGTTGCTATATCATATCGTTCAGTATCCGTTCATTAGGCCTATACAGTGTGATTCAGAGTAAGAGTGAAATAGTTTTTACCAGCGTACAATAAAGATGTGTACACAAAAGTTTAGCTGTCTTCGTAGCTCAGTTGAGCACTGTTTTACGACCGCAGACCCGAGTTCAGTCCTCGGTGATAGCGGAACTGTATTTTTGGTGAAAAACGCCAAAATTGTAAAGATTTTACTCGGTTTTCTCCATTTTCCCTCGTCTTTTCACCAAGACTCACCAATTCCCCTTTCATATATCATCATCTCCATCTCCACATAAATCAAAGGTAGGAATACATAAACAAATAGAAGTTAAAATAATCCTCTTTCGATGTTTCCTGTTGTGCCCTGACTCCAAGTTGGGCATATATATGTTGACGTGTATCCAATGTCAACTGCCATTATACTAGGAGCGCACTCAGCTGAGTGACATGTTGGCCGGGAAACCGCGGTTATTATGCACTGCTAGCTGAGAGAATATTATATATATATATATATATATATATATATATATATATATATATATATTAATTTGTCCTACAGAATTTATCTGCAATATTAACACTTAATATTTTAGGAGAAAAATTCGCTCCGACGCTGGGATTGAATTCGGCATAGCTCAATGGTCAGAGCGCTTGGTACATAGAACCAAAGATCCGGGTTCGATCCCCGGCACCGGAGCGAATTTTTCTCCTAAAATGTGTCAATATTACAGATTAATTCTGTAGGACAAATTAATATATCTATAATATTTAACATTCTGTTTCTGTAAGTCTTGTAAGTCTGCAAGTTATCGACACTTTTATTTCTTTTAAACTTCCGGTACGCGGAGTCTCTTTCCATCATAAGTTTCCGAATATCTTCTGTCACCTATGGGGCCGGAGGTTTAAACGACATTTCATACAAGTTGAGAGGATGCGAAATCATTTCTTTCGCCTTCTACTTGCCCTGTGTTCGTCAGTAACAGCTGTTACCTCTTATACCTGCACACGCCTAGTTGTACACACAAGAAAATAAAATCTTAAATAAAGTACATAAGTGAATGTAAAATACAGTGACACAGATGCCCAGGTGGCCCGGGTTCGAATCCCGGTCGGGACAAGTTGCCTGGTTGAGATTTTTTCCGGGGTTTTCCCTCAACCCAATACCAGCAAATGCTGAGTAACTTTCGGTGCTGGACCCTGGACTCATTTCATCGGCATTATCACCTTCGTTTCATTCAGACGCTAAATAACTTAGATGTTGATACAGCGTTGTAAAATAACCCAGTAAAGTAAAGTAAAATAAGACACAGATGCTTGAAAATTACATGGTTGAGTATGTTTTAGTGTCGTTCTTATAATATTTTCAACTAATATTTATAGTGAGGAATGTTAGTTTGTATTATGTAGTCAGGGGGGAGTGACACAGTGCAGATTGTTCTATTGTATTTTTGTAGAGTAGCAACTAGCGGTGAAGAAAACATGTATCTTCTGCTGTCAGTAGCTTTTTAATATGCCAGTTGATATAAACAGCAATAAAATGAAATTAAATATAAACGCTTAGTATAGACTTTCGAAATACAGATTATCAGTAAAGATTTTCAATGATATAATTTTTCACTGTTAGAAGTAAATTAGTCGAACGTTAGTAAGATGGACAGTAGCATATTCCCCTTCCCTGATGGTTGAGAGTGTGAGTAGAGGGGGAGGCCTATCAACCAAACTGAAGTGAGGATTAGTCAATCGTTTCTTTTTCAAAGGTGCATGTTTGTCGTACAGTCGTATAATGAGGTCGTTAAGTGTTTCGATTTTTTCGTCGATTGAGCGTTTAGTCCAAATTGTATGTCATGGTAAATCCAAAGCGTCAGCTATTAGTTTTGTCTTATCAATACTTTTTAAATTTCTATAGCTCACTATTTTAGGTTTTATTTTAGGACATTGTAAAGAGTACCTATGTAACATAGGTTAACTCATGGTGCAAATATCATGTAATCACATGACGAATCAGCCCTACCTCACTACATATCATCTCGCTATCACCAGTTCCTACGATACTAAGTAACACATTAGTAGATAAAGCGTCGTTAAATAATCGACTAAAATAAAATACTGTACACAGTGATTTAGATGCTATCAAATAGAAATGACGAGCCATTATACATATGTTTATATTTAACTCTAAAAACTATGGACCGCTGTTGGTTTCGCAAGAAAGTATATTGAAGGATCTGGTGACCGTTAATGTACTTCCTGCGGAAATATCTGTGCTATCTCCCTGATGAACTTCCAACATTTAGTGTTATCTTGCTTCTCCCTCCCAAGTGATTATGTGCATAACAAATTATCAATTGTCTCCGTACAGTAGGACTTCTTCCCTGGATTGATAAAATAACGCCGAGGACACTTTAGCATAAAATTAAAAGCAGCACTAATGCTTGAGGTTCTTCAAACTCGATGTCTTTAGAGTTACGTAAACATTGAGAGCTGATTGGTTTATGTTGACATTTGGTGTGCGTTAAGCAACTTCCTGAAAGGTTTGAAATTTAATGACAGCTGAACTAAGAAGTCTAAAAGTCTATATGCACAGTAATTTAAATGTAAATATGTCGAGATTTTTCAAACTGGATGTTCGATCGTTTTTACATTTTCATGTAGGAGTATAGTGTTAGGGGTATATGCAAATCTTTTGATATTCGTTTAAGAAAAATTCATGTAATCAACGCCCTATTTACTTTCTCCCTTGCTGTAATATTTTTTCAATAAATGTGTCATGTATTATACGGTCTAATGTTTTATCAGGGGCCTGTTTCACAATGTTTACAATCTTTGTAAATTGTAAACTTCTGTTTCACAATGTTTGTAATGTTGAACTTTACAAAGGAAATCAAATCAAATCTTTACAAATTAAATTTTGCGCACTTTACAAGTAAGTATTTTGTTTCACAATGAAGGGTAATTTTACAAACGTGTAAATTTTACTTGTAAAGTTAGCACATCTTCTACAATAGCTCTGAGATGTGTAAAGTTTGATCTTGCAACAAATCGTCAATAAATACTATAGAGATATAGTTATTAAATTAATTTTTGAGTAACTGGATGATATTAAGAATTAAACTAAAGCAGGTTTGTTGTTATTAAGTAGATATAATGACTCAGACGAAGGTATTGAATTTCTGTCTAATCAAACAAAAACGTATACGTAAAATTTTCCGGCCAAGAATTAATAACACGTTCGTATCATTGTATGAATTTAATGAAATGTTTCGAATGAGTCCCGCGCTATACTTCAGAATACCGTGTACGTATTTATATACGAACACTGTATTTAATAAATACTCGCACTTAAAAAGGAAGTTCCCTGCACCAAAAATAAATAATTCAATAATGCAATAACGACATTACTTACGCGATATTCTGGAGTCGTCCGTTTCGCTGGAATCCCTCCTACAAGATATGGAACATCACATCCAACATCCAAAAGGGAAAAGTGGTGCCCTAACATCAAAGCGATAACTATATTGTTTTGCATAGGTTGTATACTAGCTGTTAGTTCCGTGCGTTAGCAGATAAGCACGGAATTTCTAAGATATCAGTGTGCAAAAGTGCCCACAGGGTAATTGATGTTGTTAAAAGAGTTAAATTCGAGGTAGGATTATGATCACCAAAATGTTATTTCCTGTAACACAGAATTTTTATGCTGCTGCTGGGATCACTAATGTTTGTGAGATTATGGATGCAACATTAATAAATACTGATGGATCAACACAAAAAATGGACCTGATTTTGTGGTTAGACATTGTAATTATTTTATCAATTGCATATTTGTACGTGGACCGAATCTGTTATTTACTTGTTTGACTGAATTTGGCGCTAACTTTGGTCATTTAAGTAATAGACCAACCAATCAACATATTGTTATACTCGACCAATCACATCACATGAAACTCCATTGTCGCCAATACATAAAAACCTAAATACTTTTAATTTTTTTAACAATACTTTATATTTTTTGTTGGTGAAATATGAATAAGCAACCTTAGAAGAATCTATTTTACTACAATATACAGAGTGTTTCCGAGGTGGTGTTACAAACTTTCAGGCATGGTGACGAAGGGCATCTATCAATTTGAGATAAGGAACCATGGTCCGGAAGTGACTGAGTCGAAAGTTATAAACAAAAATAGTTGTGTTGAAATGGAATTGTAATTTGGTACCCGTGTCCTCCTTCCTTTAACCTTTGGAACAGTCGTGGAAAGACGGTATGGGCCGGATGTCTCCTACGTGGGTACTTGGACCGATACAATCTGTGAGCTTGTCTACTGTTCCCATTGGCTCATCCGTATTCGAAAATCAGGTCTGCTTATTCCACTCTCGTGTACTCCTCCATTTCACTAGGACTGATCGACTGGACACTGCAACTTGGACACATACACTGCTGTCTACAGTCGTGCATATCAGGACCGACAATGTCCGTTACACATTACGCTATCTGCATTGCTTTAGTGTAGTTTCCTGTCCCCATCCATCAGACAGCGCACTGAATGGAATACTGTAAGTAGACAACGTAAACAACATCAGATGAATACAGTATGTGTAAGATGTACAGATAAATACACATAAATAAGGTGTACAGAGGAATAAAATTATTTCATTTCCACACAACTATTTTTGTTTGTAACTTTCCACTCGGTCATTTCCGGACCAGTGTTCCTTTTCTCAGATTGATACATGTGCCCTTCGCCATCATCCCTGAAAGTTTGTAACACCACCTCGGAAACATTCTGTATATACATGTGTATCGATAGTGGTAAAAATACAGCGACTTCAGCTCTGCTCCTTAGCGATTTTTGTAAACTATCGTTGGCGATATTGTATAACCTATAATGCTTATTTGTAAATTTCTTTCGCTGATTTTGCAAAGTTCGTCAAACTTTACAAATTAATAAGATAGCATTGTGAAACACAGTTTACAAGCATTTTTAATCTTTTACTTGTAATTTGTTAGCATTGTGAAACGGGCCCCAGTAATCGTACTTTGAAACGCCTTTCAGTTTAGACTTTACGCACGTCTTTCGATCACATTGTACTCCAGTATAAATACCCTTTTAATCAATTGTACCTTCCAGGAAGGATTCACTGGTGCTGAATTAGCCGATATTCATTTAATGTACGGAACAGCAAGAGAATCTGGAATCGATGACAAGGGAACTCTATTGGCTAAGATTTCCAAATCGTGGAATTCCAAATAGACTAATGTTCGTTGCTGTGGACTCCTATCGCTTCGTCCTCGGACCGAGGATCGTGAACCGCAACGTGACGTTATTTTCTTCGTGAAGTGACACGTTTTAAGAAAAAAGTTTACACTAGTTAAGGAAATATATAACTTTAGTTAACAATTCAGGAATTATTTTATTTCGTATGTTCCTTTACTTTCAATATCAATTTTTGAATTTCTTTTAATTCTTTCGTGACAGTTCAGAAGTGAATGCCATATCGTTCATAAAGCTCTTTTTATCTTGATCATTTAGATAACATTACTTTAAATTACTTTGTTTCATTGCAGTCTACCATACTCATGAGGATAAAAATATAGGCTTGTTCGAAATTCGAACGTATTACAGTACAAATAAATACTGAATTTGATCACATGTGTTAATGTAAAAAAGTGAGTGTTGTTTGCATACACGTTAAATTATTTGATTACCTGTTACACCACAAAGACCTTCATGTTAAGCCTGGACGATAGATAACCCCTACAAGCTTAGACTTACACGTAACTAGCCAGGCGTTAGTGGAGAAAACAAATCTTCTGAAGTATTAACTAACCTAAAAACATATACTATTTTTTCGTGTCTAACAAATAACTTCTAAGATTTAGCAATGTTTTACAGTGTAGTTCAGTATACTATACCCTTTTACCTCTAAAAATATTTGCACAAATACACTACACCCTGTTTATGGGCCAGTTGAAAACATTTAATTTTTGTGGCACGGGAGTTGGATAGCATGGGGGCAGTTTTGTAGTGACAGCGTTGCTGTTCAAAGATGGCAGTAGGAGTGGTGACACACATATGGACTGAGGGCCTCGAGCTCATTCCAGATATGGACTCGAGCTTCACCTGGCATTAGATGAATCGGCAACACACCTTAGCAACGTACGATCGTCATGCATGTTATGCATGTTGCAAATATGGGAGCATGTTATTCAAACTGTCGCTCCGTGCAAAACAGATGCCTTGACTTTGTGACTGACATGAGAAAGAGAGCCTTGTATGTGGTTCAGCGCTGGCGGTCTGGTCTTCCATCCGGACGGCCAGGGTTCTATCATCGGCCTGGTCGTGATAGAATTTGTAATGGACAAAGGAGATGCATACGCAATTCACCGAATCTTTGGGTTCTGATGTAAATAAATGCACAAGGCGTAAATTTAACGATTAACGTCGGCAACATTTTAATACTCAAGCTACTTCTACAAATTTCCTTGAACTTGCTATATTCGAATGATTCAATTAGGCCACCGGCGCTGCTCAGGCGGTAGCGCGTTTGCTTGCTGATCCGGAGTTGCGCTCGGGCGTGAATTCGATTCCCGCTTGGGTTGAGTACCTGTTTGAATTATTTTCCGAGATTTTTCCCAACAATAAAGCGGATGCCAGGTAATCTATGGCGAATCCTCGGCCTCATCTCGCCAATTACCATCTCGCTATCACCAATTCCATCTACGCCAAATAATCCAGTAGTTGTTACAGCGTCGTTAAATAGCCAAGTAAAAATGATTCAGTTAATCTTCATAAACATTCTTTAGCGAATACACGCGCACACATATCGCGATAACACCTCTCATCGCATGTGTGTCACTCGCAGTGCTGATCAGTATTGTTGATACAATACTATTGGCACCGGTATGCCAATTCAGAGAAAAAACATAAATAGGCTATGCCTATCTGTCGCCTCGTGATAGGAAACATTCGCAATCGCCAAGACCAATAATCATCCGAACACAAATATCATACCGAGACAATCACTATTATCTGTCAACGATTTTTTCGGAGCTGTGACGGCAAAACGCTGTCACATTCCAGCTTTACAAGCCGTTCTCACGGTATGTTGAAGCATAAACTTAGATGTGCTGTGGACGAAAATACGTCTACTCCGTAAGATTTCCACGTGCTGCAGCCGACGTAATCTGCGCAAGATGACTATATAATAGATCATGGTACAACTATAGTGGAACGGCTTCTACCTTCTGATCTACCATAAAGCACTTGTGTCCATGTCTATGGAATGAAATGTTTCGTATATGTTAAGTCCTAGTGAAGGCGGATTAATATAATTTCATTGTTTACATCAGGACCCAAATTTTCATTGACTTTATTAAAGAGTTTTTTTTTTCTCGGGGTATTGCCGTCTCCCTCTTTCATTTTATCACCACCCTTCATCTCTTTATTCCATCTATAATGTGCAATAGTTAAAAATAGTCTGAGATTAAGTCGTGCGGCAGTACGAGTCTCTGATGCTGATAGAGGATTTAAGGGCCTGAGGCTTATCAGGTACTTGTGTGGGGATGAAAGCTGGCTCTGACAGGGCTAAGGCATGATGACCCATCTATCAGTGCCTGTCACGAATGCTATCCAGGTCACCTGTCGGACTGGAACAATAATCGCATGTATAGAGCGCACAATGGGCCAGTGTGAGCATAAGTGCACGGTTACTTCTCGGATCCGGCCCGGCGCATACAGGTTTGCTGGGGTTTAGTTCTACCCTAGATCATATATGTAACAGATATGTCGGGGTTATAGGCTTTGAGGTTAACAACTTTTGTCAGGTTTACTACGCTGCCATCTAGTTGTTACATGAGGAGTCACGTCATAATATCCATTTGAATTGTATTAGCGACTGTGCTGCCATCTCGTGTTCGTTTACGGCGGACGGGTGGCGATCCTGGCGGTTGTTCTCTTCAAAGTGCTGCCGATTTTAACGTAGCGAGGAGTTATCTGTTACATATATGATCTAGGGTTCTACGCCGGACAATAGGTGGGTCGCGCAGCACGCTTTGAAAACCGCTCCTGCTTGACGTACGCAATGTAAACTTCACGTCCTTATCTTACTTCACAACGTGAAACAGATTACGTAATGTAACATCAGTTTGATCTGGGACACTGCACAGAGAACTCACAGTACAGTACTTGAAGACAAACCAGCTGTAGTAATTTTCTTCGCAGTTCTTGTGCTGAAGTCAAGAAATCCGACCCTTTCAGGGACGTATAGGTCTCGCAAGCAGGAATTACCGACGATAGGAATGCGAACGAAACAATTCGATAAGGAAGAGCAGACGACAGGAAAGGTCACTAGATAACTTGAATCATATTCAAGAGTACAGTCGGAAGAGAAACGACATCGATAGACTCAGTCTTGCATTGTGTTAGTTACATTATGGTTTTAATTTCAAGTCCACTGCATGTGAATACGTGTCTTGTTCCAAGTGCGTTTACTTTATTATGTAGTGATGGAGCGTTCCCCTCGCAGAGTATCATTATTTTGTTCGTAGACATATATTGCGCGTTTAATTAGCTTCGAACTTTCCTCTTGCTACGCTCTTCATTTCCACAGGCGATGTCCCCATCTGTTCATCTTCTTGGAAGCGGCAGTACTTCCATCGGCCCGTACTTCTCGTTCCCTC
Organism: Periplaneta americana; assembly: GCF_040183065.1. Classification (NCBI taxonomy): domain Eukaryota; kingdom Metazoa; phylum Arthropoda; class Insecta; order Blattodea; family Blattidae; genus Periplaneta; species Periplaneta americana. The sequence continues at coordinate 84,847,640 of NC_091128.1, forward strand.
GGCGTGCCTACATACACACGTCAAAACAGTAACGCCACCACTGTTCTTCGGTATTTCCTTGCGCGAGCTGTATACATGTCGCACACATCACATCGTTGTTGTATTCTTGACATTTAACTCCAATTACTACGCGCTATGTTTAAAAAATAACTTTTACCCCATTTCACTTGTGAGTATTGCCTCTAATATCTCCATAACTAATCATTAAGGTTCGGATAAAGTAGTTGTATCAGGATAGGCATATTTGAACCGTGCATTTTGTTTACAAACATTAACTAGTTGTCGCGTGTTCCCCAGACGACAGCAGTTACGATGTATATTCTGTTCCTATCGGCTGTACTGTCCATTCACTGATGTTTTAGCTAGGGGGTGAGAGCGCTCTTCCCAGCAGGTACAAGTTTAGATAGTGGAAGAGGGTAGTGTTTACTTAGTCTGAAGCAAGTCAAGACCCTATTCTATACAACATACATGGGCACAGTTTTCGGTTACTTTAGGCACTCGATTTGAAATAGTTTGTTTACTAGGAGAGGAGACTGCAGAGTAGGATGGGAAATATAAACTGCTGTGACCTGCGTCACCTTATCGTAATCGCTAAGGCGGTCAGTGGCGAATTATTAGGAAAGCGCTTGGTTAACGTGAGAGACTCGAAAACTTTTATTCACTTTGGCAAATTAATTCGACAGCTTTAATCATAAACCTCTTTACTATTTCTCCATCATTGAATTGATTTCAATCACAGGCGAGAAATTGCGTAACTAGCCAATAATATTCCATCACATTGTCTACGTTTATTTTCTTGAATATTCTGGCGTTTATCAAGATTACTTAATAGATTTGCACGTTCTCGACCTAAAATAATTTCAGAAAATCATATTTCGTTTTCTATGCACATTTGATATATATATATATATATATATATATATATATATATATATATATATATATATATATATAGTAAATTCCTTTTGGAAATAATACGTACAAACAACATTTAATTCCTTGTACCTTTTAATGCAGCGTGTTTAAGGTATAATGTCGTATTTAGTATAGGCTACTATGCTAATGTTAAGATCATAAATTTTCTTCGGAATAGTACGAAAAATAACATTTAATTTGTCTTACCTTCTAATTCAGCATTTTCTTTATGACATAAGGAGTAATGTCGTTGTATATTAAATTTATTAATGCCTAATAGGATTTTCGAGCATAACATACATCGTATGTTCTCCCCTTCTACACAGCAAAAAAACTCTTCCTCACATTTCTCACGAAATAATCGTTTTCTAACGCGTACACACTGCTTTTATAATGCCATTATGCCACACTGATATTGCTTATGAAACTGATAGAACCTGCCCACGCCTAGGAGTTGCGTGAGGGAGGAACGGGGACTGTGAAGATGATGTCACTCAGAGCGATAAGCTCTGTGAAGGTCAGTGAGGCACTAATTCTCAAGTGAGGCACGATGCCCATCTATGCTATACAACTATACAAACTATTCTGATACCTACTTTATCCGAACCTTACTATCATCATATCATGACGGTTCCTATCTCGAATTTCATCGTCACAATATCCCCTATCATGCCCTGGTTTTCGAAGACGGCATTTAGTATTCACCCTATATATACAGCATGGAAGTGAATTAACCCTCCAGATTGGAAGGGACGATGGGGTACACTTAAAGGATTAGAAAACCTATATTACGTTTCGTGGTTAAATGCACGGTTAATTAGAAAATTAAGTTGTAAATTTCAGCACTCTGGCAACATCGCTGCTAACAGAGTCTTCTTTCTTCTCGTAATAAAGATGTAAAAGGTCAACGAACTCAGATCTGTCTCTGTACGCTAGCCTCCCTCTCTCGATACCAAGTTGCAATCTGCGCGCATCATTCAGCTGCTTGAAATTAGTGGTTTTTAAATTAGATTTACACGGAAACCGTCCACGCTATTCAAATACGCCAGAGGGATAAATGATTCTTTATTAGATTTTATTAGATTAGATTAGATCGTGGTCTAAGGCATCCTGCCTAGGATTCGCGTTACGGAATACGCGCCTGTTCGAGTCCTCATGGGGGAAGAAATTTTCTCATGAAATTTCGGCCAATGTATGAGACCGGTGCCCACCCAGCATCGTGATGCACTTGGGGAGCTACGATAGGTAGCGAAATCCGATTGCGAATGCCAGCTATAACGGCTGGGGGAACATTGTGCTAACCACACGATACCTCCATCCTGGTTGGATAATCGTCCACCTCTATTTCGGCATGTGGGCGTGAGGCCAGCAGCCGGCTTTTCGGTCTAGGCCCTTCACGACCTGTAGCGCCACGGATTATTATTATTATTATTATTATTATTATTATTATTATTATTATTATTATTATTATTATTATTATTATTATTAGACAGTGGATGCGGGATAACTTACGTTGAATGTAGGTGCACATTTACTATATGTTACATTTTTTCATTCAGACCATTGGCTCAACAGGTTTTAAACGTAAACAGACGACGTCAACATGCTACTGTATCTCCGTACAGTCAGAAGGAAAAGAAAAATAACGTACTGTGGTACTGTAGCACATACCTTGCAAGTTCAGTTCTCGTCATCATTGATGCAATTACCAGCGTTGCAGTAAACGACGATATATTCTCGTAAGTTGTCGAAGCTGAATCGTCTTCGCCTATCGCTTAAACAGTTTTTGTATCGAGAGAATTTTTGAAGAAAAACTCTAAAATGGGGATCACTCAATTTCTTTAGAGGAATATTTGCACTGAGCATCATGTTGCACGCGTCATTTAGACCCGCACAACTAGATGATGATGATGATGGTGGTGGTGGTGGTGGTGGTGGTGGTGGTGGTGGTGGTGGTGGTGGTTCCTCAGATTTCATTTCAACGCATTTCCTGTGCGATGTACTGTTGTGATGTTTCTCTACAGCCTGAGTTGTTCTTGTTTTTATTTCAATTTTACATACATTACACACGATAGTGTCGTCGTTAATACATAAAATGTCACTCTCATACTTCTTAATTGCATTTCGTATCTCTGAGCGAATTTAACGTTTTGACTTCGACATTATGAATGGATCAGCACTACACTATTCAACTGGTACTAAATACTTGAGCAGGATAACACAACTGCACACATTACGTTGCAATGTGGATCGGGGTTTCTTCGTTATGTACGCTGCTGTACTCGCCAGATACACAAAAGACGGACGGCGCGCCACGTGCCATATACTCCGATACGAAACAACTTCACTTTTCCTTAAGTCATCTCGCATCTACTGTCTAATTATTATATTTTCTATCGATATGGATAAAAACATCATCCTACTCGCAATAGTTACCGAATAAGAGGATGTTAAACTTTTGAGAAAGAAACATTTTTTCTGAGAAAACTATGAACTTTCCACCCATATGGGATTACACTTTTTTGTTGTACACAACATGAGCTATTCGCTCTGAAAAATATGCTGGGTTATTTCACTTTTACCCTGTATATATATATATATATATATATATATATATATATATATATATATATATAAACAGGATAAATTTCCGTGACCTAAATTTGTCTCAATTCTGTGAGTGCTTTTGCGCCAACTCTAGCGCATTATGTTCTTAAAAGAATTGAGCCTATTTTAGAACCAAAAGCAAGAAGAAGTTTATCTGTTTTACATAAAAAAAAAACAATTTATTAGTCATGTATGTTCATTGGCCAGGAAATGGAGCTCAACAACATGGAGTTGCAATGGTTATTGATGTGCAAAGACTTTGCTGAATGAAATGAAAAGTGCAAAACAATCTCTAATTTATGGAAGTACAGAAAGACTTCCCACTTTTCAAAAGTTGAAACGTGAAAAGTTGCGAAGTTGCAAAGTTTAATGGTGGAATAGGCGCCTGGTTTTGCAGGCCGTTAGGTATAATGACTGGGGAAATCGTGCCGAATAAGCGATACACCCGTACTGGTTGGATGGTCGTTCACTTCTGCTGAGACGTGAGCTAGTAGGCCTTGGTCCTCATGGGCTGTCGCGCAACGGGTTTGTTTTTGCTGTTTACGTCCTTGGCATCAGACGGGGTATTGCTGACTAAAAGGGAAGCTGACTAAATCCGTATATACATTTCCATTATGTGGCACCTCTGAGTAAGAGGAAAGGAATTCCTGGTAGTCGACAGCAGTTCTGTTGTGCAGCGTTACTCAATGCCTATACTTATCTCCTTGCGTTACGCGGAAACATGATACGTAATTCGCGAACGTGTGTGTGTGTGTGTGTGTGTGTGTGTATGTGCATGCGTGCTTGCGTATGCGTGTGTATATGTGTGTGTGTGCACAGTATGTATTTGCTACTTACAGTACGTTGCAGCCACGATACTGTTATACTTATTAATTTCAATGCTTCTTGCTATAGTTTTTTTTTCTCTCCAGAACTCTGAAGAAGTGTTGTTCGCGTTACAGCATAGCTTTGCATGTTTACATGAGGAATACGCTTGGTAGTATTCACGCAAGATTCAGGGTTGAGGCCGTGGCAGATCTTGTGACTGATGTTTATATCGTGTTGCCTCTGAATGCTTCGGCAAAGCTTAGCATTTTCTTTCGATACCGCTTTATCATTATTCAGCTACCTTGCCTTGAAATAAGGAATTGTAGTAACACCACTCTGCAGTATTCATTTCTTACAAAGCATGTGTTTTTGAATCGTCTTTTCACGCTGGATCCATAAATGACTTCCATTTTCGTCCATGATGTCAGGTTTTATACAAAATATGTTTGTTTTACAGAACAGTTATAGCAACCCACTGAATTAAAAGTGTACAGAACTTCCAAAGTCAGACAATGGCACACTTGTGCCAACCTGAAGACCTGAACTGCAAAAATTCCCTTTCAACAAGTTCATTCCTTACTAACATACAATAAAAGCTGGGACTTGACGCCTAAAGAAAAGTTTTCTACATGAGGTATAAATACGTGTGAAACGAGTAATTAACGTAATGAATGTAAAATATGTATAAAAGCCTCTAAGAACCTTTAACTTTTCTCCATTTCATATTTTATATCGTCGTTGTTCCTGCAATAACTCCTACATGTATGTGCAAAATATACAATTTTTCAATAGGAAGAGAAAACGCATTTATTCTTCTATGGCAGTGGTACATAGGAGATTGTGAATCCTTACATTTTCGAAAGAAAGAAATATAATTACATATATGAGATTTTATTATTTGCTGTATCACTATGTAAGTTCTTTAATAGAGCAAAAATCTGAAAATCAATAAATATATCACATAGGAGTTATTGCAGGAACAATGACGAAATGTTCAGGAACTAGAAGTGGAGCCTGTTGGTGAAGTATTCCAATATCAGCACGCAAGTGGTGTTTTTGTTTAGTCAATTGTCCGAAGACAGGTTTGAACTTCATAAATGACACCAATAAGGCATCATTCATGAGGTAACCAAGCCAGGAAATAACGGGGTGTGGTGGCCAGTCCCTTTCGTATTTCATCAACTTTCAAGCCTTACTAATCAGACTTAAGATATATACAGCCAAAACCTCAATCAGAGGTAGTAATTGGCGATGCCCTTGAAAAATGAACGTCAGTATAAGGGTGCAATGTTATGCTAAATTTAACTCCCTACATGATACATATGAGAGGTACCAATTGATATTATGTAATCAAGTGATCTTATTATACTGACATGCTGACCCTAGCATTCCTGTCGAGAAATAAGATACCCAAGTCATATAATTGTATTCCAAAAGTTTTTTTCCAACCCAAAAATGTCTTCTTCTTCGCCCTCGCTAACCAATCAGAACGCGAAATGTCTCTTCTGAATCTGTTATAGTGTCAAGCTGAAGTATAGAACTTAAAATAATAATAAAGTAATAATTAGTGTTTAATTCGTCAGAGTTTCTTAAATGTTACATATATAGGCTATTATATCTCTGCTGGTGACTGACCGTTGAGTTTGAGGTGGCTTATCTTGATCGTGGGCGTCTGAGTACTAAAAAGCAAAACAAAATATAATCTGGCTATTTTCATTCTAATGCTCTGTCAACTGCTTGCTTGAGTGTAAGCTGTGCGCCAGAAAATTCTTCTTTTTTCTCACAGATCAGTACAACATTTTTACTATCTCTCTTCCCCTCTCCGTAAACTGTGACGTTGCACAGAGGCAGAGATATAACACAAGATCAGTAGTTTATCATTCATTATATTATATAGAAATTTTTACATTACGTATTTTACATGTAAATTGCTTGTAAAATTACTACAGATAACTTACTTGCTCTTTCAGCAGTCTTATGAAGTATTTTTTTTTGTTGTGGTAGAACTGCAACTAAGAATAGTTCTGAAATCAGTATACGGAACGCAAGAAATGATCTAATAAAGCATACTATACTTCGTTCCATAATGTCTGACAGGAAAAGTAAACATTTCTGGCAGAGGAGAGAAGTATAATTGCTATTTAACCAATGGCAGAAGTCTCATTCCACGCTTGTCTTGAAGTTGGGCGAGGTTAGAACGCTTCAGATCGCCCAACTTCAAGTCTGCCATTGGTTGAATAGCAATTGTAATACTTCTGTCCTCCTCTACCGGTAATGTTTACATCTGTCAGACATTTGGAACGAAGTATAGTTTTCGATCATCAGAAATCAAGCAGAGTGGTGTAATATGCTTGGATTGAAGCCATTGCATTGACATGTACCGCTCTTGCGTAGTCTGAACGAGAAGATGACAAGGTAGGTACTAGTGTTCGAAACTCGGCTTGAGCTGCCAGATTTGCATAGATTAAGGAGCTGTAAGGCAAGTTTTCGCACGCTTGGATTTCTCCTGATATTTTCTTTTATTCATTCGTCCGATCCTTACCATCATCATGTGATATGGCTGGCATGGTGTGTTGTGTCGTTGAAGTGAATCGTGCTGGCGGTGATACAGCATGGGTGACAATGGCAAAGCGATGTGCTGGGACTCGCCGGTTCCCATAGTAACAGTCTGCATGTGTGGCGACGCTTTCACGACGGTGCGTAGTGTTGGATTGGATTACATACACATTTCAGTGTACTACTCATCCCTGAGAGATGATCCGGTGCAGTAGTTCCCCGTTTCTTTCTGCACCGGTAATATCTGGAAGTAAACACATAAAATATAAAAAGAAAACATTCTGCTTTCATTTCTTATTTTTACATTATTTCTGACAAAAATAAGAAAGTAATGTTTCCAACTTACAGTGGTATACGTAGAATTTATCTCTATATGTGTGTGTGCGAGGGGGTTTAAATAAAATTTTGATGTGACTACGTCTTCATTCATTGCAACTACAAACGGGAAAAGGTCACATTTCCTGTGTAACATGAATGATTAACGTCATGCAGTGATAAGATAACAGCGCATCTCTAGTAGTATTGCTGTAGGATTATGTAATACGAGGCAATGACAATTTATACTGAACCAACAAATAATAAAAGTAGATGAAGAGTCCATACCATACGAGGGAAGATGGCTAAAGTTGTTCAGTAACCAAAATTTAAATTAATGAAACATAATTCATGCACTGTATTATCAATACAAGTATCATTTTTTTCCTCACAGTCCTTTTACTAAACTAAATATAATATAAAAATTTATAAAATAATGAAATAAAAAATAAAGACGTAGTCACTTGAATGTAAAAATCCCCTGTCACTCTTTATGCCTAATCATAAAATTATGCAGGATATCTCATTAATCTTACTTACCCAAAAATGACTTTTTTGTTAAATTCCAAATGAAAAATCGTTTTAAAGAAAATTAATTTAAGTACAATGGGAAATTAATACCTCTCTCTTGTAACCTTGTTCATTAAGGAGATACGAGTTATGAGATTTTCTTTAAAATGACACCATGTACTTTTTATTAAGTAATTCATTTAATTTCTTAAATACCTTTTAAAAATGTATTACAATGTAGATGCCATTCTAATAAACGAAATATTGAGGGATACACAAAATATGGAACTCATGGTGTACATACTTACTGCCAGATATATATATATATATATATATATATATATATATATAACATTAATTTCCCCCTTTACTTAAACAACTTTTACTCGAAACAAATTTTCATTTGGCGCCAAAGAAAAACATTATTTTGAGTTAGCAAGATAAATGAGAGACACTGTATATTAATTGTATAGTTTCTCGATACACTTCATGTCCAACTAAGACTTACAAATGTCTTATTGGGGCATTGTTTCCTTTCTGGTTTCACTCGTGTGTTGTTTCATTAGAAGGGTTTATAAAGGAAAATATTTTTTGGTTAAAAGCAAAAATAAAATGTGCATTATCTTTTCATGAAAGGTATTTTAGTACATACTGATGCTAAGAAGTGACACCTCGTATCTGTGAATTTGCAAGTGAATCAGGAAACTATTTTAAAAATTAATTTCTCTCAAAATAGACAAATTTCTTACATATGTTTCTGCTTTGCAAGATCTACTTGGGTAGAAAATATTAGTTAACGTTTCAACCTTGTGAACATAATAGTAATAGTTACTCAAAAAAATTATAATATTCTAGTTAAACTAAATGACCATTTATATAGATACGAGATAATGGATGAACACCACCTGAAAAGCTGCATCGCTGTCAAACAGGAAGATTCTAAGGCATTAAAATATTGGAGTGCAAGGCTGCTAATGACTTCAGTGTTAAATGCAGTACATTAAACAACAACACAGATACGATATACCACTTCTTTTCCATCGATATATTTTTTAACACATGACATTACACAATTAATACTGAAGTATGTTGAAATATATATCAAACTGATGTAAATTATTGAAACTGTAACTGAATACTAGATTGAAATAATACACTGATACATTCAGCTATTATATTAAGGGATCTATATTAACGCATGGAAAAATCCTTATAAATCTGCCAATATTTAAACTATAGATGCACCAAAAGTTGCAGCCATTATTTGGTGTAATTTTTTTGCTCGATAATGGATCATATAGGAATATTTTAAGGTATCAGACAACTTTTTAGGTGCGTAACTTTTCTTTACTACCTGAAAAAGAAATAATTTAAATTTGAAGGTATGAGTGCACCCATTTGAAGAACAACCATGTTCCGAGTTTGTTTTTTTGTTTTTTTGCCTACTGGTAGTTCTTAACATAATCTTTAAAGTAGACAATAATAATAGTGTTTCATTGATTAATTATGCAGGAAATAAATTTTTTATTTGATTATAAAAGTAATTCTAATTAACATTCATAGTTTCTTTAAAAATATTTGACATTCTTACATCAGTGTCATAATAAATAATACGTAGTCTAATTTTAACGTACTTGAATTCTGGAAGTTATACAAAATTTCAGTTTTCCAATATAATTTGTTTTTGAGATGTATGCACTATATCAAAATGTAAGAATTCAGTTTCACCTAGTATGTAATGGTGAGCAAAGAAATGACTATGCTCTTAAAAATTATTCTCATACCTTAAGATAACGCTATAAAAATTGTATTAAATATGGTAACAAATGTTTATGTATTTGTAGTTATAATATTAATAAACTTGCTATTTTTCCATGCGTTCGTGTACAAGTCCCCTTAAGATGAGATCAACTGCTCTATATCGAATGCACCAATTTTCAATTTGCTTATTTAATGACCCATTAGGCCTATCTTAGGAACTACTGAAGATATAGTGAAGGTTTTAAAAGATGAAGATACAAGACATCTAAGCAAACTGAAGCAGATTTATCATTAAATATAAGTTCTAAAAAAAGGTTTGAATTTTTAAAATGTATATGTTGTTATTTTTTATGCAAATGCCTCATTTTCTCAGGGACTATAACTCATAGAAGGATGAAATTTTAAGCACATGTTGACAACGATACAATAATGAAATGGACGCATATTAAATGGTGTAGCCTATGTCTATTAGTTTGATCAGAAAAAAATATTTCAGTTAAAGAAGAAGAAAATGAAAAATACATTATCTTAAAACATGAAATCTTATTGCACATATTGTATTTATTGATAAATATGCGTCAGTTTATTTATAAAACCTGTATATTTATTTTTTTTTTTTAAATTTCAGTACAAAATCTTTAGTCTGAGATAATAGATGTTTAAATAAGCAAATTTAACATTGACGATATAGGACGGTTAATTTCCCCTTAAAACAACGCATTTCCGTTAATCAAGAAACAATAAGTAAATGTAAGACAAAGAATATCACTTACACCAGATTGTAATCATGATATTTTAATGGTCATTTACATGTTATAAAAAAGACAACTTATTATTTTTTTCCTTATTTTTTCTTTCTTTTTAGCCTCTGGAGGGAATTTAATTTTAATTCCAATGCTATCACAGTACTACATTAACATATTTCAACTATGTGCAAATGTGAATCTCCATTCTTTGTAAATTCAAGTGTTTATTGTAGGTTGGTTGTAAATTCTCGAGCAGACGTAATCTGTGTGGAAGTGGTGGTTCAAAATTCGACACAACTCCACGCAAAATGTGAATTTAATTTATTACTGATTTTATTCATAAAAGGGATAGAATAGATTATCCATATTTAATTCTGAAATTTACTTTTTGTCATGTGTGGTAGTCAATAATTTTGTTGATTGCGGGTAATAGACTAGTAAGACCAGTAACACTTGTGTCATGTTGTTAGACACAAATACCTTCCATTTTATCTCCCTCAGTTGCGATGCACTTATGCAACGTTGTTACTTTTACAACATACCTTCCTCAGCTACATACGTACCTAGTGTTACCGTAGTTGGAGACATACAGTAGATTTTCAAACGTACTGCCCTCAGCTACATATGTACCGGTACCCTAGTGTTACCGTAGTTGGAGACATACAGTAGGTTTTCAAAGTACCGCCCTCAGCTACATACGTCCCTAGTGTTACCGTAGTTGGAGACATACAGTAGATTTTCAGATTACCGCCCTCAGCATCAATACATAATTTCGCCCTGGTGTGAATTGCGTATCGGTAGCGTCGTCGAAATTGGCATTTACTTGTCCCTGACCTTGACATCCAGTGTGCGAGCATAACTCCTGTTATTTTAATTTCAGTAATACGCCCTCCAGTACACTTATGACTTTGAGTAATTTAATACATTCTTGGCACGGGAAATCACATAGAAGCGCTGGGTTAATACTGATGCGTTGATTTTGAGCAAATAAACTGTCATAGCTACTTAACCTTTCTAAATCGAACCCATGATCATATGAACTTTTTTTTTTAATATCCATTGGTGAATAGTTTATAGGTAAGGATATACAGTCTGGGATATAACGCATAGCGTCATGAGACTATAGATCCACGAAATTATTGACTACGTAACACTGACATTTATGTTGTGTTTGTGAATATTTTTACATGTGTGATGTAAGTTGTTCTTTTGTTCACAGGTTGGTATCCTGTCTGCATGATGTAGGGTGGCAAGTGTAGCTGTCCAGGTCAGTTGCATGTGCATGGACTCCGCTCGGGTTCTTGGGTGGGCCTCATTTTTCGTAGTTGGGTAAAATGCGATACGAAGTGCAGCTGTATGAAGTGGAGGAAATTGGTTTATCTAGTCGAGAGTTGTTAACAAGAGTTTTTAGAGTGACATATACTAGACAAGTTGACAATATACTACGAGTATTAACATGAATGGGTTGAATTTGCTGCGTTCTCACTACGTACATCGCCTTCTCTTGGTCTCACATTTTCTCTCTCAGATCTGTGTATCTAAACATAGGTCATAAAATGTTCTCGAAATACCTTAAAGGGTGTTATATTCTGGGTCTTCTTACTTTATACCCTAAGAATGAAGCTTAACAATTTTTCTCCTATTACTACATATGCTAGTGAAATATAATGGTTTTCTAGTTGATCAGGTAGAATTTTCTCTGGCAACTTTGTTTCGAATTTTGGAACTGGCAAATAGCAGAACCAGCAGTTACTTTCCAACTGTTACGTTGACATTATCGTTTGCCTTTGAAGACACTACGAACGTTCATGAAACGAAAGGTATTAGCGAGTGTTACCCTAATTGAAATTTGAACGGAATTATTAATTAATGATATTAATAAATGCATTAATAATTATTAAATAATATGCATTTTAAGTGGTATTTTTTTAGTTCCTGTAAATAATTTCATGTGGTAAAAAAAATACATTTTTAGGTTGTCTCATGAATCGTAAACAGTCAAATCAATGTGTTTCATGTTGTCAGACAAAATACATCTTAATATTAGATCGATCAGTTATAAATATATAAATAAATAAGTAAAAAAATAAATAAATAATTAAATGACATTATTTTCAGTTCATAACATTGTGGCTTTACCTGCTTTGGTGATATCTGGTAACTGTTGGCAAAATTGAAACGATGGCCATATTAGCTTTTTAGGAAGTAATCTTACGTAAACCATACTATGAAAAGAAGTCACTAAACTAACATACGCTGTTTAATATGTTTTATGCGTTTAGCAACAAGACAACTACTTTATTTTGTTTCGAATGATATTACTGCCCACAGTTTATTTTCTTTAATGGTTATTCAGAAGACTGGAGTACCCACAGTATGTTTTCTATGAAAATAGGGGACGTTTACAAGAAATGTAGTTTCAACAGCAACATAAAAAGTGAGTTTCCTTTTTATCACCGGAAAGGGAGAAACTGTAGAATGTATGCTCTGTAAATGAAATTCTAAAATGAAAGACTTCATTTACTTTTCTTAATACACGTGTCAACAATATTATTTAATTTTATGTACGCGTACTACGACCACATGAAACTCGATGTTAAATACGACAGAAATAAAAAAAAATATAATTATTGACTGAAGAAGAAACAAAATACGTTGAATATAGCAATATTAATGAACTTACATTTTAGAATTGTATTTCATTAATTACTCTAAACGTATTAAGAAAATAAAACAGTTGTTAGTGCATTTCGGTGTAATTTTAGTCCCTTAACATTATTCCTTACAAAAGTTTCCTTTTGAACAAGCAAGGAAGGTAGAATTTACAAATAATTGATTTCCCATTACAAATGCCTATGTATAGTAAACTGTGTTACACATAGTATACTGTATATACTTATACAGTAGAACCTCTATTATCCGTCGTAATGAAGGGGGTGGGCTGAACGGTTAATCGAAAAAATCGGATAATCCGTACCATGAAAAATTTTTGTAAATTCCTCCATGGTCTTATATTTAACACGCTAGGTAGTGGATCAGAAGTCTACTAATTTAGTTAAGTCTGGCTGTAAATGACGGATTTTTAAGGGAAAGTGTCTGTCTGTGGAAAGATAGGAATAATGGAGGTCTCGTGTTGTAGATTTACGTACTTTATACACTCCAATTTCGTATTCTAATGGGAGATGAGTCACAGTTTCTCTTTACCCAACCCACTCAATTTTTTAGACCCACACTTTTTTTTCCGATACTTAGCACAACAAGATTTATTTTGAGAAGAATTTTTAAACAGAAGTTATACAATACAGTTATACAATACAACAACTCACCATACTGTGTGATAATGTCTTGTGATAACACTCTAGAAAAATAACGTACTAATACAATGTACATTAATATTTCTGCAGCCAAAAAAAAAAAAAAACGCGAGAGAAATACAGATGGATAATCCAACAATCGGTTAATAGGGTGACGAATAATTGGGGTTCTACTGTATAATGTATTTAGACTATACGTACACGATAGCGTTCATTAGTACAGTGATTAGTGAGTTGGTGTATTGTCTTATCTAAATGTTATAGACAAAATAAAACATTTCACTACATACATTCTATTATATACTGTAGTCTGTTACTACAAATTTCCCTTATTAAATGGTTGTCACAAGGACAAATTGATATAAAACAATTACATTTAGTCAATGTAAAATGTTGAACATTTTTTAACCTGTGTTAATTGAAAAACGTTATCGTAATGGGCAAGTACGTGTTGCAACCCTGAATTGTGAATAATGATGCTAAATTTTTTTTCACCAGGCGGCAATGAACATACTTTTACCATTTTCACATAAGAGGAAGTCTTGTGCAGTTACTATCTATGTATTACTGATTTAAATATAATATAACAGCTGTGCTAGTTTAACCTTACTAACATACAGTAAAGTATAATTGTTGGTACTACTCACAGTCAACTAAAATTAGCAGCGATGATGCTTTTACCCCTCTCAACTGTTTCATCGTCCTCCCGCCTAAGCACGTACTTCCGGTTTCTTCTGATCGTACGTTGCACTTAGTCTTGTTATGGGCATTATATGTCTAGTGTGTAATGTAACTTTCAAGTGTTTAGGGGAATCTTGAGGAAGTGTGTTTCAAACGCCAAAACCACTCACATCCTGTGTGTGTTTACGGAGGATTGAATAAATAAGCATTAAATGGATATATAGGGAAGTTAGTACGGTAAAAGGAAAACTAGTCACAGGTGAAGGTTTTAAATTGCTTGCATTACCGCGTAATTCCCTTGCTTTTTCCCCTGAAAATTGTTACTGAAGAACATTAGAGAGAATTATGAAAGTATGTTTCCTGAGGGAGAGTGAAGAAGCCGTTATTATTGCCCAGCGTATAGGGAATTACAAGTATGGACACTTCGCGTCGGTACCTTTGATGTAACAGGACTGATTTGAATGACCTTCAAACCAGCTTGAGCGTGAGATTCTGCTTTTTTCCTAGAGTGGCGCTGACATCACACCATTTAGCAGTCGACACAGCAGAATATAACAGACATACAAAATATTAATACATCTAGGTACATTATGTACTCAAATAAAATAAATTGGACCGATGAAATAATAAATCCGTCATTATCTGTAATGTCTAGACTTTAGAGTTCCTTTATAATGAGAGTTGAGACGTTGACCCCAACAACAATTAAAATATGTAATGATTTGATAGCGCTGAAAATGGAAAAGCAAAACTCCTATGAGGAGTAAAACCATATGCCTATATATATTGTATACAAATATTAAACGAATTTGATACATAATTTTATAATGTATTGTATTATTTTATAATATAATTTATTACATATAAAACATAAAATGTATTATTACTGCAAGTTTATCACTGAGAAATATGAAAAAGCTGTTAACTTGAATTTATTTGAACCAAAGCGTAGGCGATGTTTGGATCCTGTGTCTCAACTCTTGTATTCAATTATCTTAGCGTGTGCTCGATTACACTAACCTCTAGCGCTTGAAAGTGGAACTAAACGCCGGCGCATAGAGAAACAAAACTGGAAAATTCGCTGAATGTCCATTCTATAATGATCCCTATTCGCTGTTATTGCCTGGTGACACAAATATCACTTGTTAATTCACTTTCATTTCGGGTAACGAATCTAAATATGCGGTGGTGTTTTTAAACGGAGGAAGAGAGAATTAATGAAGGCATGCATCAGATACTAAATCTTTAACACATTATTGTATAATAAATCACTCATTTAATGTCAGTAAGTAACTTCCAAATAGGAAAGATTTTATATACTTCGGTTCCTTTACATCAGTTAAATACTATCATAAACCCTGTCCATTCACGAACATTCTCATGTGCTTTCTTACCGTGATTGTGTTGTCAGTTTCTTCAATCATCAGTATTAATATTATATTTCTAAGAAATGGAAATACTCGGTACCTAATTTAATGTAATTTTTTTTATTTAAAAAAAGTAACGGAGGATTTTAGGAAATCTTTATTATTGTATGTAACGTCTATAGGCCTACACTTTCTATAGAATGTAGGATAATAAATACTAAGATTTGCTGGGAAGATTTAAGTGTGTCTAATGAACCGAATGAAATCAGGTATGAATAACAGTCAATCACATAATAATAATAATAATAATAATAATAATAATAATAATGATAATGATAATGATAATGATAATGATAATAATAATGATAATAATAATGATGATGATAAAGATAAGAATGCATTAAAGCAGAATGTACTATTAAAAGAACAAGTAAACAAGTACAGTAAGTCATAGACAATTAACTTGTATGTTCTGTGTGCTTTTGCGCGCGCTTGGGAATACCGTATCCCATAAATATTGTTACTGTTATTTGAAACACTTTCCTTAGAAACAATTAAACATAGAAGGTTCAGTGTTTTTTTTACATTGTATGGATGAGTTTATGGGAGGTCAATTTTGAGCCAAATTTGATTATTCACTTAAAATTACACATAGAAAATTGTTCATTAAATCAGATCACATAAGTTAAAAAAATTGATATTAAATGAACAACTTACAAAATCTTATATCTCCAGTGACAAAGTTTAGAAAAAAAAAAGGATAACAATTTTAAACAGCTTGTGACTAATAGTTTTTTTCTAAATATGTAGGGCGTATCTAAGTGCATTGATATGTGTTCTATTATGATTTTCCATATCTTGAATAAATTAGCAAGCAGAGTTATGATAATTAAAGACACTAAATTTTTAACTTTAGACTCATTTAACAACAAAATTCTGATGGATTAGTAGTAAAATTTTCGTAACATTAGCTCAAAATCTAGGTAGTTTTGAAATTATTTTGACATGAAAAGCATGCAGATTTTTTTTTTAAATTATTTCGACAAAAAAAGCATGCAGAACACTTCCCAGTGCCCATAAAAATATATTGCGACCTATCCCCCCCGAAATGGGTTAGGCCTATAATAAACTCTTCCATATAGATTATGTTTTTACACGCTGACTTCCCTTGTTTATAGAAATGGACTGTTCACATTGTTGAGTTTATCGGATATGACGTATTTCCATGGCAACCGAAGTGGAATTTCCATTCCACAAAATCCTTTCATTTTTTTCTATCAGTGTATGTCGAATATAGTCTGGCAGCACAGATTCTGATAATATTGCTGGAAATGATTAATTAATGATTGTACTCTGATATTCTGAGAGTGGAAAAGCCCTGTATCCCAAGACAGGTTCACGATCGAAATGCTATGGAAGGAGTCTGTAAACCGCGAACAGCAGACGGGGCAGGAAATTCTCGTACTCCATAATGATGGTTATGATCTGATTGTGAGTACAATTTAAGAACATTGATTTAAATGTGACTTTAAACTCTCGTGCCTCATACTGAACGTTAACATAGTACGTGTTTTCGGAAGAGAAATAAGGATCAATAATGACACCTTTACCACTCTTATTTCTGTTTTACTAAACTGAACTAGGAAACGTGGAGTTGGTCAGGCATTTTAGCATATATCTAAGCTTTGGACAGGTGTGCATTCTTCTCGGACTAATGCCAGATTTATATTATGAGTCTGTAACACTTTCAGCAAGAGTGCTTGCCAACATTTTCATGTGGATAGGACAACAATGGCATCAGGATTTTATGTGAAAATAATTTTTCGCCTATTCTTTGTGAAGAATCAGGAAACTGGGGAAGGGTGGCATCTTTTATAAACGTTGGGGATATTTATCTGATTATGCAGAAAAAATATATTCCCTAAATTGAAGACTCGTTTGACAGGTGGTCGAAATAGAACATACAGATCATAGCAGTTTTGCTTAGTTGTCTATATATCCGTTTATGTATAAATCTTTGACTCTAGCACACATTTTGTAATATAGGGCGACCTCCCTTGGAGAAATAGGCCTAATAATAGTAGTAATAATCCGTATTAAAGAGGTTCTACTGTAGTTAAATATTCTGTGAATTTCATTTTCAATTATACAGAGTGGCGCAAAAGTAACTACACATTTATTTCCCGTATGTTAATTTTGAATGATTTGAACATGATACAGGCCCTACCAACAAATTACAGTACACATCACTTCTTTTTATGTTCAAACTGTCTCCCTTTTTCATCAGTACACCGTTGAAGTCTACCTAGAACACTCTGACACACAGGCAAACACAGCTGAATGTTGTCCAGACTGTTGGTTTTCCATGTACCAATAAGTATAGTTATGTCGGTTTATATGTTCCGATAACTAGAATGTGGCCTTATCAGACCAAAAAAAAAAATGTTAAGAAAGAAATTCTGGTCAGATGTATACTAATCGAGCACAATTTCACAAAAATGCAGCCCCTGTCTGGATCATCTTCCAGCAACTCATCAGGCGTGGAATGCACACTTTGAAGTTCTGCTGATGCAATATCCTTTGGATTGACCGACGTGACATTTCTGGAAACTCTACCGCTAATCGTCTTGTGGACTTTTTGGACTATAGTCATAACAGCCAGACATATACTGAATTCATTTTCCTCAGTTCGTGTCATCCTAGGTCGCCCACTACGAAGTGCATTCAAAACAGAAACTTCAGTTTCAAATTTATGAATTAAATTGTAAACAGTCTTACATGTTAGTGAATTTGACTCGAAATGTTCTCTCCATTCCCTCAATACAGCAGTTACACCGCTTTGGTAAGCGGCCTTCAAAGCGAAAATTCTTTGTTATTAATATTTTGTGAAAACTGTTACTTGTGTTGTCAGGACTAAATTACTATGGTTAATAAATAAATGATTCATTTGTTAACAATACGCGTCATTTCCTTTTCCTGCCAACCATATCAACGTACGTAATACGTCCTACCAACCTAGAAACATACATTCTCTAAGTGTGTAGTTACTTTTGCACCACTCTGTATAATTTTTATTTCATATCTAAACTGTGTACAAATGAAATCGTTCATCATATTATGTTATAAATTTGTCTTGTCTAGTTAGGCTATACTCCCATAACAATTTCACTGATGTGTAGCAAATGGATGAAGGGTGAATCATCTTGAATAATTTCTGTTCACACAGATATTCCCCCCTTTCGAAAACCGCTGGCGCCGCCACTGCCTGTAGTCCAATTCGTGTTAAGTTGGGATAGCTGCGTCTGTGGCTCAGCACTTTCCCAGGTTTCACATACAGCTGCCTCTTATTTAATGTTCACGAAGGTCATAATGTAAAAAATATGCCGCGTAGACGTGAAGATAATGGAATTATGCTGCGTTTATACTTGTAGGAAATTTGCATCATAAATTGTATATTAAATGAACTTGAAAGTTGACAATTGAGAGTAAATAATTTATAGTCATATAATTACAGCTCATGGAGAAAGATATGTAAATGCATGAATTTCCGAGCTGTAATAGTAAGGTTTAAGCAGAAACACACAGTAAATTACTGAAACTTGAGCTCTGAGGTTTTATTTTTTCTTTGCACCCTTCAGTGTTTATTTTACATGAAGCTACTTTACTTCTCCTGTATTAATTTATTTTCTACCAGAAGAGTTTCTTGCATAGTATGAAGTAAAGTTGTGGCTATTTCGTTCCTGTGTGCGTTTTTACATTTAGGTACGGTATTGACTTCATTGCGTCTCGCGCCGTGGCGTCGTGATCTAAGGCATCCTGCCTAGGATTCGCGTTACAGAATGCGCGCTGGTTCGAGTCCTCATGGGGGAAGAAATTTTCTCATGAAATTTCAACTAGTGTATGGGACCGGTGCTCACCCAGCATCGTGATGCACTTGGGTCGCTACGATAGGTAGCGAAAATCCGGTTTCGAAAACCAGCTATAACGGCTGCGGGGATCATCGTGCCAACCACACGATACCTGTATTCTGGTTGGATGATCGTCCACCTCTGCTTCGGCATGTGGACGTGAGGCCAGCAGCCGGCTGGTCGGTCTTGGCCCTTCATGGTCTGTAGCGCCACGGATTTATTATTGACTTCATTGCTGATCCTTATTCTGTATAAGTTTCCTTCTTGCCAGTTAAGTGTCTTGAAAAGTACTGTTTCGGCTTTATTTTTTTTTCCTGTATTTATATTTACATGAGACTGCTTTTGTGATTCTGTATTAATTTCGTTTCTACTAATAGAATTTCTTGCGTAGTATGATGTGAAATTGTGGCCGTTTCGTTCCGTTGTGCATTTTTGTATTTACATATTGACTTCTTTGCTGTTCCTTATTCTGTATCAGTTCCTTTCTTGTCATTTAAGTTTCTTGAAAAGTATGGTTAAACAATTTGACTTTATTATTTTTCTGTGCAATCTTCAGTATTTATTATTACTAGAGAACCGGATTTTAAAGGGAATCCCCCCTTTCTTTATTTCAACATGAAACATGAAATAATTAATTACGATGTTCAAAACCATCTTCCATCGACCAAATTATGTGGTTTTGACTTCCCTTTTTTCGCTTTTATAGTCCATATTCCCTTTTTTCTCCTTTTTTAAAAACATCTCTTATTTTGGTCCTTTTTTGACAGAATATAGATAAATTTCCTATATTTTTTTCCGATAGGCCTGTAACTTCGTGAGCAAGGGAAAATAAATTAATATCGTTCTTCTTCTGATTCCAGACATTGAAAAACTAATAAAATGTGCTGATTTAAAGTTCAGGATAAAAGGAAAATTTTCACCTCTGGTTTCAGTTGATACTGAGCAGTCATTTTCTGATTATAAAGACATACTGCATTCAGAGAGGCAGAATCATATTGAAATGTTGAATGTGATCAAATACAACACTTTCGTTATGTTGTGAAGCGATAAATATAAGCTTGTGTGTGCTATGTGTATCCATTAATGTGCTGAAGTGTGTTTTCAATTAAAATAGCACCCTTTTGAAGGATTAATATAGTCCTTTTCAAGTTCTTTTTTGACTATATCAAATACACACTTGTTGTGAAGAGATAAATATGTAAGATTGTGTGTGCCATGTATATCCATGGATGTGCTGAAGTGTGTTTTGGGGGGTAATATAGTCCTTTTTCAAGCCCCTTTTTTTGGCTGTAACTTTCCCTTTTTTTTGTCCTTTTTTATGAAAAATTTACCCTTTAAAATCCGGTCTCTAATTATTACATTAGGCTACTTTACTTCTCCTGTAACTCCTTTGCTACCAGTTTCTTGCAAAGAATTTGAAGTTGTGGCTTCATTCTTCCTTTGCATCTTTCAGTTTTTATATTTACGTATTGACTTCTTTGCTTATGGTTTTTCCGTATTGCATTCATTTCTTCGTTGAAGGTTCAGTTTCTCGCTAAGTACGGTTTCGAGCTCCAGCGGGGAGCTCCCTCATTAGTAGCGTCACGTGTTGTGCATTCGCATCACGGCGCCCGCACATCCGTGGTGAGAGCTGCGTTACGCATTGTAACGAGGCGATGAGCAGTGTTGTCCCTTATAACGGAAGACTGACCTTTTTGTACGCATGCTATTTAAATGACATCTTCACGCTCTCTGTGTCGTTTAAACTGCTGCTTGTCGGGTGTGTCTGCGTTCGTAACATACAGTACAACTCGGATAATTTTCCAACTTCCTAATTGTACGCAATTCATATCCGATGTAATGTTGCCGAAGGGTGTCATGTAAATTGCATGAAAGAAGGAAATATCTTTGTTTCTTGTTTTCATTCAATAATGTTATAATAACAGCAATAAAATAATAATTATAAATATGAGGCTGGTCTGCGATGAAATGAGATAATAATGTAGATTTGTTGGGATGCCACAGGGGAACCGGAGCTTCCTGAGAAAACCCCAGCGTACCTGGACCACGAACTTACCCAACATAAGTTAAAAATCGGGAGTACTCCGGGGATCGAACCTGGGTCCACATGATTTTAAGTCCAGCGCTCTAGCCATTAGACCATCATGGCGAAAAAAAATAATGTTTTGCCGAATTTTTTTACTGCGTTTTAGTGGTTTATCGTTTTACCCAACCGGCATAGCTTTGCCGAGTACGCTACTCCGTCGGACAGGTGGGAGGCCTGGAGTACGCTATTACGTCGGACAGGTGGTAGGCCTGCCGCGGGGAGATATAAAAACGATAGATTGATTGAATAATGAGGTAATAATAATAATAGTTTGCCAGATTTTTTTACCACCTTTCAGTGGTTTATCATCGTACCCACCCGGCACAGCTTTGCCGAGTACGCTATTCCGTCGGACGTGTGGCAGGCCTGGAGTACGCTACTATGTCGGACAGGTGGCAGGCCTGCCGCGGGAAGATGTAAGAATGATATATAAGGAGTGATGATGGAGTAAGAGTAATAATAATAATAATAATAATAATAATAATAATAATAATAATAACAATGGATATACTCTGATACATTAATGGGTAATGAATGTGCAGTGTACTTTATCTTAACTACTATCCTGTTTTATCTGTATTCACACAAAACCTACCAAGAGAAGAAAAACGTTTCTTCTTTCTTTGCTACCGTTAAACTTATATACTGTATGTTTTATGCTTCGACATTGTGAATGCAGAGCCAGTACAATAACTTCTGTACGTACGTATAATAATAATAATAATAATAATAATAATAATAATAATAATAATAATAATAATTATAATCCATCCTAGATAATTAAAAAATATTCAGGAAGAATATAATAGTAGTAGGATATTTTAATTAACTACGCTTTGCTCATTAGAAGTTGTTCTTCGTCGAAATTCAACATGGGTAGGAAATGGCTGACGAATTTTGCCTGGTACCCATTTTGCTTGACAGCGTTCTTTTACGAGCGTTAAGTTATATCTACTATCAGGAAATCCCAAGCTTCACCTTCCTTCCGAAAGAAGCCATACCGAGGCATTTATTGCCCCCCCGCGAATCTCGGACCCTGCGATCAGTATAAATAACAAAACCGTCGAGGCTGATAGCAAAAGTGTACCGGAACAGAAATACGTGTACTTATACAGTAGTTAGGCGACATGTTACATTTTTGTATAAAATTATCTACTTGTTTTTCATAGATGTAACAACAGACTCAACGGAGCACATTTTACGATCGACCGAAAAATTCAAATGCACTTAGTGATTGAAATTACATAAGTAATTATGGGAGATGACTGATGCGCAATTCCTGCCAACAAGATATTTCATCATCAACAAGTATAGATCTCTTGAAGAAGCCATGGATGTGTGGCAATGGGTGGCATGTTTGTAATAATAATGCACAAGTTAAGTACATACTTTATCTTTCCATGATTCTTAACCAAAACAACATATTGGAAATAGCTAACAGAAATAGTTGGTTTGTCACTTCAAATTAGGATCCGTGAAAGCCACTAGAACTTAATAATGATGATGATAATAATAATAATAATAATAATAATAATACTTACTACTGTACTGTGCCTGAATAAATTGAACTTTGAGAAGAGATAATAAGGAAATAGTGTTGTCAATTCAGATCAATATACTGTAGTTTTGTTAATTCGGCCACAAAAAACGGTGATATTATATTAGTCATACAGAAAACGAAATTCATGACCCTAAAAATGCTGCTTGAAAGCAACATCATATAAGTAGCAAACGTTTGATTTGTTATATTGAATTATTTCAACGTTACAATTGCTTGTTTGTTAAAATGTGTATATGATAACGTTATGCAATTTGTATTCTTTTGTTTTGTGTATTTTTAGAAAATATAATTTCAATTAATGCTCCTCCATAAAATGTTGTAACTAAAACTTTGTGCATCCCTCGTGTTTATCGTACTACTCGTCCTTCCCCCACACGTTACCTGCATTTTGTTTACGTTTTCACTTGCCTAAACGAGACGCTCTACTGTATCTCATGAAAACTCGAGAAAATAAAATAATTATAAACTCTAATATTCACAACACGATAATGGAATTGAATTGTTACGAAACGCGAAGAACGTTGAATGAGAAATGTGCCAGCTTCGTTACAATAATTTAATTGTATTTAGGTCCTGAAAACGTTTTTGAAGTTAATTCCATTCTATATACCGTTTTTTGCGTATCGTTCACAGAGCCCATGCATCCATCGTTCTCTTGTTTAGAGATCTGGAAGAATTTCAGTATGATAGCGTGACTTTTGAACTCGAGGGAATTATTATGACAGTGGCGTGACTAGCATTGCCTCCACCCAGAGTAACTGTGGGGGATCTTAAACCCCTTTATTTTTAGACCCTGTTTTCGATCTTTTGAGTCTTCTCGCACAACATACTCTTGCAACAAAGCTGTTAGGAAAACGGTTAATTTTGTCATTTTTCATCATCATCATCATCATCATCATCATCATCATCATCTGTATCCTCTAGGAAGGTCAATGACCTATTCTTTATCACAAAGAGTAATATCTGCTTCGTTTGCGTCCAACATCTCGAAATCCCATTGGTATTAGTTGCATAATTATTTTGTTTGATGTGTTGGTACCAATTAAGTTTATGCCTGTATAACTATCATGCTGAATATGTTTACTTTATCTAATTTTTAATTTTACCCCTCAGGATGTGCCCATAAATAGATCTACACCATGTACATAAATAATGTAACAACTTTTAAAGCAATGAATATATTTTTGTTTTATTTGCTTTGTAAGACTAACATAGTTGGGAGTTAATTACACAGTTTCATATGCGCGCCTCTTGTTGTTCTGATAATGTCTCATCGATAACCACTTTTGGTCCAACTTTTTTAAAGCATACCTTGTGTTATTGTTGATATGAATCTGAATAGCGTTCAAGTAAGACCTGAAGATTCCTGACGGACGTTATGTAGACCTTGACCTTTATTATTTAATACCAGATAAAAATCTAGCGGGTTTAAATCTGGTATATATCAGACATGCTGACTATTAATGAGTCCAGACAAATGAGATGTCGCTTCAGCAGTAAACAACCTCTTTGCAAGAAGTTGTTGCCTTTGTCTAGTCTCTTCAGCATCCGCATAAAAATTCCATTCTTTATTCCTTGTCACCTGCTTTTACTGCCTGCGAAATTTGTACTTTGTATAGCTAAAGTATAAAACTTCGAAAGATCTTCGTGGATGGTTAATTGTGGAATTATAATTCTCTTGATCCATCACTAGTCGACATCGTAGGATTGTGTTGGGAACCCTCCCGTATTGCTGTGTCCTCTTCAAGTATAGTGGAGTTCACGTAAGATTAAGGTATTTCTAAGAATGTTGCCAACTATTACAAGATATAACCAAAGCAGGCAAAATCATAATGCTGTATATTGAAAAATGATACTAATTATTATTTATGATTAATTGGCTAATGCATTTTTGTCTCTCAATGTGAAATTCATTGGTTTGACTAAACATTTTATGATTCATGAGAACTAACCTAAAAATTTATTTTGTTTGACCACATGAAATGATTAGTCCTAGTACTATCTCCGAAAACGGAATATCACTTAAAATGTAGCCTATGCTGTTTATTTATCAATTATTACCATATTATTTATTAATATTAATTTATTAATTACGTTCACATTTCAAATAACACTCGCTAGTAACTTTCGTTTAATGAATGTTGACAGCTTCTTCAAAGGCAAACTATGCTTTCATTATAACCGTAATTCGAAACGGAGTCGACAAAAGAACATTCAACTTAACAACAGAACTACAGTCGCCCTCAAACCTCCTGACGTTTCGCGAGCGCCAGTAGCATGCGAGCGCGACGTTGTCACAACTACACTCTCCGTCTCTGTCTCTCAGCGGCAGTAGTTTTAAAACTGTGGAGCGCGACCCTTTACCTGAGATTGGTTTGATAGGGAGATGCAGAAGGCTTAATAATAATAATAATAATAATAATAATAATAATAATAATAATAATAATAATAATAATAATATCAGATTCCATCGGATGAGGTTAAAAGTCACAAATTATAGAAAAATTAGTTGAGTCAGATGTAAGTCATCATAACCGCTGAGTTTATATCAGTTCTTGTAACAGTTTTACTTTTATTAGGGTTAATAAAGTTGTCGAATAACACAAAGGCGCAGTGTGATAAAATAAATTGAATGATAGGCTTAATTTGAAATAGCCCCATCATACTATATTGAAAGAGGTGGAGAATGCTCTCCACTCCGCGGTTTCTCTCTTCCCCTTAAAGTTTTTATTTCTTCTTTCCCCGGCATCTGTTTACTCAAATACAAGGGAGAGTTTTCTTCTGGGAGAAGCGAAGTGCGAATAATGTATTTCAAGTCCCGATTAATTCGCAGTTTACACGCGGTCCCTTGAACAGCGTATTAACCCATAAAATTGGAATCACTGGGGTAGAAATGTGATTTTGTTTCTGTGTGTTCAGAAAACATTAAACATTCATCATATAGACATGCATGGTCCATACAACATACCAATTTTCCGAGCACACTTTTTATTTGATTTTTAGACTTCCTATGCGGCGAGTCTGCATGCCCATATGTTGCAACGCAGCACTGTCGTTATTGGCTACCGTCGATAAGCGAACACACCTGCAAACGTCGGGAGGTTTGAGCACGACTGTAGAAAATCACTATAATCTACTAGAATATGTAGTAATAGGGGGGGGGGGAATAATTAGGTTTCACCCTTACGGTATAAAGTAAGAAGATCCGGACTATACATTGGGACTTCCTGGGCGTGACGCCTTTCCGTTTCCTACTCTACCAGTTTCAATAAGCTTCTTATGCCATAGCTTAATATCATTTCTACAGAATGCATGTTGCGTAGTGTAGACTTCCTGAAGTTTCATTGCTCCTGTATTGTGGAATTGGTCTGAATTAGGTAATGTATACGAGTTTTTTTTATTGCTTCCCGTCAAAAAAAAAAAAAAAAAAAAAAGACGCACAGACTTGAGAACTACTGATTACTGCCAATTCACAAAATCTCCCAACTTGTATTAACTTCTTACAAAAAAACAATTACTTGTAAATAATTCTGAATAGTTTATTCGATATTTATGTATTATGTTGTTACATTATTTTATGTAGGCCTCCACGATGTATATCTAAGCACTGTATTTGTGTGGTTTCCACCATTCGCTCATCCGTTCCAGTAATTGTACAGTTCTCAGATCTGTACATTATGACAGGGACAGCAATTTTATTGCTTTATACCCGTAAAATTCAAACTTTGTACAGTTTCTGACATTATCTCTTAATTAACATTTGAAGTAACTACAAGTGCTCTTAAACTTGTGTAATGTGAGAGCTAAAATCTTAATCATTTGCACATAATGTGACATTCCAATTATTTAAAACCGTCTATCTGTTCAGCAGTTCTGCTATTTATAATATTATAATTATCTTCTGTCTTACTTGATGTTTTCCGCAGCTGCTACTGCTACTGTGGTATCGCGTTTTCTTGCTGTTACGGAGTTGCGCTTGGGCATTGGTTCGGTTCCTGCTGCGCTAATTACCTGGTTGGTTTTTTGTTTTTCTTGAGGTTTTCCCAAAGTGTAGTGCAACTCTCAGCTAATTCATGGCGGATCCTCGGCCACATCTCGCCAAATAGACTACAATTTCGCTAACTGAAATGACGGCAGACCGAAACTTCGTATATCAATAACTCGGCAACCTTCGACAGTTGTATAATTTGGCTTTGCTGTACTTCATTTTACATCATTACTTCAATGCTAAACAATAACGAAAATCGATGATCCAAAAGGTTATCATTTCGAGTCTAATTGTTGAGTGAAGCGTAACGCATGCAATGAAGTAGGCAACTTACTACAGCTGCTTCACATACGAGCATTTAGCAGCGCTTCTGAGTGGCCCTGTCTGTTGTCTCAAATTGCGGCACCGATTAATACGGCTCATTATGTCCACTGCAGCGCTGCTGATAGCGATAGTCGGCCACAGACCACCACGTGTAAATGTCTTCACCTAAAACATCGTTCTGCTAGTATTGTGATGCTGAGAGACGTCGCTAAGTGGCAACACTTAAGGAGAATTGTAAGAGTTTTTGTTTGGAATAGCTAAACAAAACGAATTGAAGAGAGTAGGCATCTTTTCAAAGTCTTCATAATTGAAGGATTCAGAGCCTTAGTGGGCCAAGCGCCATTTATTAAAAACTGAGAAAACATGGGTCAAAATTAAGTGATTACCATAGAGTGAATCGGTGGGAGATGACTCTTGGGGGAAGATGCTTATTTCTTTGTACTTTCACATTCTTCCAAGAGAGAACGCCACGCGTATGTCTTCATGATCACTGAGACAGTTGAATGTTTGTAGAGTGGAAGCTAATTCATTTTGCCACGTGTTCTGGTTGTGAAAATAAGAAATGCAAGAAAATAGCTTATTTTTCTGCTATAAAATAATTGCTAAGGTATGTTAAAATTTTAATACATCCTTGAATTCGTAATAACTGTCAAATTTTTGTAATGGGTATTGTAGTAAAGGTTTTAACGTGTGTATTGTTAACAACGAACGACCTTGTTCCGCCATCTTTAGGTTGCATTATAGCATTAGGCATTTTACCCCGATACTTTGGGAATATGCTCATTTTTTTCGGGGTAAGATGGCAAATTGTTTAAAGAGTTTTATTTTTTGTTTTATTGCAGGGAATGCGTAAACATTACGTAAGGTCCTCTGATGGAGGTCAGTGGATTGAGGACAGTCTTCAACTTGCGATGGAATATGTTAGAACAGGGAGTATGAACTGTTTTAGAGCATCGCAAGCATACGGAATTCCTTACCGTCCCCTTAAACGCAACCTAAAAAAAGAATGATGACAAAAAATGTACTGGATTGAATTCATTGTGTGCAAGAAGTGATTTTACGAGTCTTGCACACGGCAAAAAAATATGTGCAATGACTGTGTTGCTAAATAGTGATAAACGAGTGAGAAAGTGTTCATGAGCTTTAGATTAAATCATTTTTGTTATATACATGTATGAAACCAAATTCAGGGAAAATACATACATCAGTAAATGTGCTAATTGAATTTGCCATCTTACCCGACTATCGGGGAAAGATGCCTACAGTGCGGGCAAGAAGAAAACCTGTGTCTATAAACAAGATAATTAATGTTTTCTGTTTTGTACCAAAAATACAGTTTCAAAATACCTTCCAGACTTCGATATTTCAATATGAAATTCAAAACTAAATGAATAGTAGGCTTTCTTAAATTTTCAATCAAAGAAAAAGATAGATAGGCATCTTCCCCCGATCCACTCTAATTTAATGAAACATATAGGCCTAGCAAGTAAGATAAAATATGCACATTAAAACTGAATGATATTTAAATCTTCATTAAACTGTGGTATTTACTTAATTTTAACTCTTGCTTTCTCCGTTTTTAACAAATGGCACTTGGCCCGCTATGGCTCTGAACCCCTCAATTACATCTGTCGTCCTCATATGGTCACCAACAGATATTTAAAACGTAAGATAAATTTATCAAATATCTCTCTTGAGGCTTACATATGTATGTTTACATAAGTTTATTTAGGTTGAATCTGTATTAAGTATTTTTTCGGAAAATAACAAGCGAGCTTGCGTTGGAGTTCCCAGATGTCGGACTAACATGGCTTGAAGCTCGTAGTTCCTGTTCTCGTTTTATCTCGTTCTCAGTTATCTCGGCATTCTGGCGACTCTGAAAAGAGGCATTGCATATGCTGTTCAATAACCGTTGTATTGTCATCGAGTCTGCCGTAAATGATACATGTTAACGTGTTGGTCTGCCGCATCACAGACTGCTTCAGTTTTGTTAGCAAGTGACTAAATGAATGAAGGTTGAATTGATAATATTACAGTATTCAATGGGTGATCTTGTTTGTGCACAAATGGTAGCGTCATCGTACTCAATGATATAGGGATTAATCCCCGAAAAGGGCGATGAATATAATCCCCACAATGGTTTTTTCTTGGAAGGAAGTAAAGCTTTGAAAACTATGCCTTAGTTTTAGGGTACGTAAAAGGACATTTGCCTTGATACAGAGCTCCAGACCACTTCTTGGCGACATTCAATTTCGACGCTGAATAATTTCTGTAGGCCTAGTTGAAAGCGTCGTTAAATACTATTTCTGCCACTACCAATACTACCACTACCTCCACAGCCACTACTAATTACCACCATTAGCATTACTACTACTACTTATACCACTACTACTGCTATTGCTTCTACTACTACTACTACTACTACTACTACTACTACTACTACTACTACTACTACTACTACTACTACTACTACTACTACTACTACTACTAACTACTACTACTAGCACTTACACTAGCCACCGGTGTGGCTCAGTCGGTTAAGGTGCTTGCCTGCCGGTCTGAAGTTGCGCTCGGGTGCCGGTTCGATTTCCGCTTGGGCTGATTATCTGGTTGTTTTTTTCCGAGGTTTTCCCCAACCGTAAAGGTGAATGCCAGGTAATCTATGGCGAATCCTTGGCCTCATCTCGCCAAATACCAACTCGCTATCACCAATATCATCGACGCTAAATAACCTAGTAGTTGATACAGTGTCGTTAAATGATTAACTAAAAAGACACACTATTAACATCAGTGCTATTACTACTACTTATACTAGCACTACCAGTATTATTACTGCTACTACCACTACCATTTGCATGTCCTACTATTATTACTTCTATTACCACCACTTAGTACTATCACTACTAGTACTACTACCACTACTACTTGTGCTATTATTATTACTACCACTACTATTACTAATACTTTTATTATTGCTACTACCACTACTATTGTCACCACTATTAATACTGCCACCACTATTGTGCTACTACCACTGTTAATACTGTCACTACTATTACTACTACTTCAGCTATTATTATTATTATTATTATTATTATTATTATTATTATTATTATTATTACTTCTAATACTTCTGTTACTGCTACTACCACTACACTAGTACTGCCACCACTATTACTACTGTCACTATTAGTGCTATCATTACTATTCTATGGTACTACTTCTGCTGTTACTACTACTACTACTACTACTACTACTACTATTAATAATACTTACATTATTGCTATCACTACTACTAGTACTGCCACAAAGATAACTACTGCCACTACTATTACTACTTCTGATATTACTACTGCTGTTACTACTACCGCTATTATTACTTTACCACCACTATCACTAGTATTACTTCTGCTGTTACTACCACTACTTCCACCACCACTATTACTTCTACCATTACTATACATGTGATACTATTACTACTATTTCTAATACTACTACCGCTATTATTCATTCTACTACTACTACTACTACTACTACTACTACTACTACTACTACTACTACTACTACTACTACTACTACTACTACTACTACTACTACTACTACTACTACCGTACATTAGATGTACTTTACTTGAACAATTTTGATATCGTGAAAATAAAAATCACAGTTACTGTCTACGAATGTGGTTGATATTTTGACTTTTAACTGTTATATTCTTAATTATACCTCTTGTTAACCTACTAAAATATGCCTGTAGCCTTGACGTAGAGCTTGTACCGGCCGTCGCTCGTGAATTGCGCTGAATGTCCGCATTGCTCTTCCTTTGTGGGCGTTTCCCTGTAACCCAATAGGGGGCAAGCATGAAACTTTAGAAACTGTTGCGACGCCTGCGAGTGAGTGTATAGGCAGCACAGCAAACGACAATGTAGGAGAAGTTGCCGCTCAAGTACGGCGTACTTCATTGAAGAGTTTTATAAACAGTGCTCTTACAAAGTACCTTTCCGGTTTCGATCACATGTAATTTACGTTCTCTGAATCTGAGGTGCATGAAAATAGTACCAATGGAAAAACTCGATGTAACATACCTGCATCGACACTTGCCACAGCTCCCGTGATGCGTTGTTTCAACCCATGTAAATCATTAGGAAGTAGGGGATGTAAACCTTGTCGTTCTAAAATCCCCAATGAAAAATGTCGCAGGATGTGGGATCGAGCCTCGTCGCCCCTTAGTGGCCACCGTGAGAGCCCTGTCGTCTATTACTCGGCAGCTCAGTGCTGTATCACCTTATGTATACTGCATTTGTGTGCCTCGTTTTATGGTGACAACGCTGTTTAGTTCTTTTAGCACTCTGATTATTATATTATTTATGTATTTGTTATATTAAGAATTTTAGATAAGGGCGCAAATAGCCATAGTAGCTGACGCGCCCTTCTTAAACCCTACTACTACTACTACTTCAGTGCTGTGGAAGTGACTTGTCCAGATCATTTTTAATTTCTAACTCCTCTGTGCAGGCGGGGCGGTGCTCCGTCCTGTGTCCCCTCCCTCAATCAACTGTTCACCTAGCAACGCAAAATGCATGTCGATATCACAGATAGCCATGCTAGCTGTCATGCTTGCGCCACGGGAGCAATCAGCGCAGTGGTATCAAAAGTGTGTCTTATCGAAAGTTACATAGTTCCTCAAAGTAACAGCGCAAAGTGATTATCGATATCACAGAAGTATTTATTTTATACTACATTGAAAGTGTATATTTGTTTTGTAGCAACCTGTATTTTGATGATTATCTAGTTTATAACTCTTCCTACAATAGAACATTTAAATATAAAATAAAAAAGCCGCCAAAAGTTTACTGTATGGTGAAGAAAACGGTTTCACAGAATAAATAAACCTTGCGTTTTGAGTAACATTAGTCCTTCAGATTACTGTCTCTGGGGATGGATGAAAAGCGAAGACTACAAAGAAAAGTAAACACAAAAGACGAATTGGGCTCTCACATTATGAATAGTGCTGCCCTCATAAAAGAACGCAAAGACAATCTCAGAAAAGCTACACGTACTATTGCCAAGAGTTGAGAAGTACATTGAAGTAGGTTGTGGGATTTTTTAACAATTAGTTTGTACTCTTGCAAATTATTGACATCATCTAAATAAAAAATTCAGTAAATAAGTAATTTATTTAATCTTCAATAAATTCAATAAATAATTTGTTTTGTACCTTTCGTAAGGCTTTCAATCACTAAATGTAACCGAGCGAGTTGGCTCAGACGATAACGTTTGAGACTCGCGTTCGGGAGGTCCCGGTTTCATAGCCCGCGGGAACCAATCTGACTGGGGTTTTTCGTGGTTTCCTTCAGTCGTAAAGACAAATGCCGGATTGGAAATTTACATGCCATGATTCATCACCGCCTTAGTTATCAATATCATAAATCATTACTCAAAATCTACAATCAGTTACATGAACACAAGCCATCTACAACACACAATAGGAACAGAAACTCAGAAATAGTAACAACAGCCTATTGGTATACACACAGACCCTAAATACGTAATATGACCACAGATGTTAAAGCGTGTATAAATAAAACTTAAAAAAAAAAAAAAACATGTAATCAGTGAGTCACTTGTTTCACGTCCATACGTTTTAGTAACCTCTGTAGTTTCACAACCATTGAAAATTGAACACACATTTCTATGAAAGTTTTACTCGGAAGAGTCCATACTGCCTCCTCCCAAAATATTTACTATTCTCCTGAAAAGATCTGTGTATGAAAATCGTAAAAACGAATATGTATATATCGTATGTACTGATAAATTTATTATATCAGCGTCGGTGTTCGTGGCTATGCATAAAACTATTGTTGCCTCACTGCATTGATTTTTGTAGAATTTATGTTTGTTTACTGTATGTGTATAGTTAAAACCATCCTTTGGATTTGGTGCCAACTCCCTAGTGTTCAGGTGTGGCAAAGTCAGACGAGATAGGAAGGGAAATGTATAAAATGGATCAGTTATTTTGCATATTTGTCATGCAGAGATCTTGTATTTTCGTTGGCAACATTTATTTCAAAATGCACACACGTGTATTCATAGCCGTTCATAATAAATCAAAATGGCTGATGTTTAATATCTGTAACGTGGTTGTAGGTCATTTATGCTTTCATGTGTGTCGCATAATGCTGCTTCATTGATGCGCCATTTTAACTGTAGCACAGAGATCATTTCCCTGAATTAAGCATTCTTCGAAATATGGGTTTGCAGTCTTACATTAAACACTCATTTCCGTCGTCAGTAAACATAGCCACGAAGAAAACTATTTGAGCGACAGTCGAGTAATCATTATGTGATATTTTATCTAAACAGCTAGCTATTTTTGGAGTAAAAAATTGAACCGTTTCTTTAGATTGCTTTCCGCATTAACTGACTGTAACTATTGAGTATGAAGAATTCCTTTGAATAATGTCGTATATTGGTTGTATACAGACAGATAGATAAAAGACATCATGACAGAAACCACTTTTTCAATACCGAACTTTCGAAAAAAAAAAAAAAAAAAGATGAGCCAAGTAGAAAGTGAAGCACAGACAATTAGAAGCAAACAGAGAGTGGGAAGCAAGTGTGCAATAGTAAAGAAAAACCAATGTAGAATTTAAGAAAATGGTGTGTAAGTGGTGAAGAAGTGGCAAAGGTTATTGAAAGGAAAAAGAATGGAGTGCAGTGGGGGAGAAAGAGTGTGAAGATCATAATGTTATAAATAATTTAAAGTGTAACAATATAGTGTAAAGGTGGTAAATTAAATTAAATAGTGAAGTGTTGTAAAAGGCAAAGTGAGTGAGGAGTAGGAATTAACCATGATAATGGCAGGTGATTAAAGTACGAAATTTGTATGCGTCAAACAGATTTAAAGTCATTAATTGCTTATTCTTCTGTAGCTCATAATACGATATGATGAAGTGATGAGAGAAAAGAATGGACAACAGAAGGACACAATGTTGAATAAAGGAAGGTAAGTGCATGAGACGTCACTATATTTATAAATGATGTAGTAGTATAAGAATGGGAATGCTGGCCCGAACACAGGAATGTGAAGGGTCAGCAGGACCAAGCAGTTGAGTGACAATAAATCATATCATATATGGGTATATAATATATCGTATCGTATCATATCATATCATCATATATCATATCATATCATATCATATCATATCATATCATATCATATCATATCATATCATATCATATCATATCATATCATATCATATCATATGAGCTGTTCAGAGCAGAAGTGGTGAAGTCAAACATGGGTAATGAGGCTTAAAGTAAACATTCTGTAAATTATAGCGCATCATATATATTATATCATGTCATATATCATATCATATCATATCATATCATATCATATCATATCATATCATATCATATCATATCTTATCTTATCATATATCATATCATATCATATCATATCATATCATATCATATCATATCATATCATATCATATCATATCATATCATATCATATCATATCATATCGCACTTTGTGAAAACATAAAAGCTCACAGTGAAACCTCGCGTTTACGGACATCAAAGGGACGTAACAAATTGTTCGCATATGGGAGATGTCCTTAAATTGTGAGTGACGTTCTACAATGTATTTGTAACTTTATAATTAACATGCATGCGTGTTCCCTCACTCTTTTAATGACATATGTTTTATTCTAAATGCAGTAAATGCTTGAAATTTTTAACTAGATAGAAAAGAAAAAGAAAAATTCCTTGAACTTTTCTACTACTATAGTATACACTATAGTTTGCAAGATTTAACTCATAGCATTTTATGACGAAATTTCCTTAAAATAGTCGGTCAGGCTGCTTTCCCGGTTGCACTTTGCATTAACTATTGTCTGCTGGATATTACCCTGCAAATGTTGAAAATTTACAATTCATTTTAATATATCAATATGCCTGATAAATTATTGTGAATTTTATTAGTAACAACAATGTAATTTATTCGTCACAACAGTAATTCCTTTCTACAATTCACCTTCAACGCTCTCGTCAACAATTGGATCCTCACTCAACACAGTATTCGTTATAGCACTCCACCGACGACAATGACAATTTACTTGGACTATTACGCACAACAATGAACTGTTAATCTTAACTAATATTTGCAAAGCACTATTTACAAATCAGAACTACCAGTTCTCAGTTCACAGTTCTTCTATCTCAGTCACTCGAGTTCACAGTATCTCGAACCACAGACCTTCAGAGACAGTTCAGAGAGACCACTGTACTCGAACTCGGGTCCCTCCAACTGCGGTCCACTGCACTCGAACTCAGGCCTTCGGATGCTGACGCAGATGCGGACGCACACTCGAGTCGAACTCCGGCACACAAGTCTGGCTTGCTTGCTCTGGCTTACTCACTGACTTAATAACTGAAAACTGCAAACTGGAAAACTGCTGTCGTTCCTTCGCGTCCGTAATTTATAGCCACAGCGACGTAGCCTCGAAGGCTCCACGCGTCTCTAGAGATGGCACTCCAGAAAAATCCCCAGCCCTCTCCTCTCTACCAGCACCAGATGCGCGCGCACTCTCGCTCCACTCTCTCGCCGCGTTGGCCCTTTTCCCCTCTCCGCCGCGCGCCATCCCAAGTGCTCCGCGCGATCTTCTCTCTTGCGGGACGCTGGTCGTGAGTTCGAATCTCACGTCGCTGTCACATTATTAATAAGTATTTAATGAATTTCAATCTTAAGGCATATAAACTTATATGCCTTAAGATTGAAATTCATTAAATACTTATTAATAAATGTTGAAAAGCTTCCTCATCTAGCAAATTTAATAAATTCCTCCACTCTCTGGCAAGCTGAACGGCTGACTCTCGTGTCAGACAAACAAAAGAAACCACTTTTGTAGAAAGAAGGCTTCCATTTAACGTGCTACATCATTAGGGGCGCGCTTTTGAGTTTCGGTCATTTTGGTTATTCCCATTTTTATGGTGCCAAAAAATCTACGGTTTCGTGAGGAATAGTGTAGTATAGATCTCATTGTGGTATCTTTATTCTAAGTTAGAAATTCATTTTATCTCATATAAGTAATTACTGTATTCAGAATGCATAATATGAAGCTTAAAATTTATTTTACTGCAACTAGTCCGCAAGTCAATTTTTTTACGACGGGCTGGTATCCGGTGTGGCTTAGTGGATAAAGCATCAGCACGTAGAGGTGAAAACCCGGGTTCAAATCCAGGCGTCGGAGAGAATTTTTCTCCGTTCCATTACTCTTTCATCGTATTTTTTACGTTTGAACGTACTGGAAATAAGACATATCCTGAATGGAAGGTTATACCTCGAGTAATGAAACTTTGCACACAAATTCACTATAGGTCTGTGCATGAAATGCTGCATGTTGTATACATTATTATCAAATACCTTACTATAATAATACCGGACAGCTAGCAGTTCTGCGCGCAAGCGATGCAGGTGCTGCTACCTAGGCGGCAGGGTGTGCTGAAACCCGCGAAACAAGCTGTAATCTACTATAATGTATATTGTTGCTGGGCTAGTTAATAGTTTTATTAATTAGTGCTGTGTTAAAATGTCAGGGTATATATGTGCTGTTTATAACTGCTATAATTACAGCATTACAAATTGCTTCAAATCGTACTTTCGATTTCCGAGGGATCATAAAACGTGAGTCAACAACATTCTTTAGTAGGCCTAATGCCTACGTCTCTGTGTTGATAGAAAAACAAAAAATTAGTTTTTTTTTTATTTAGGCCTAATAAATGAATAGAAGTTAAAATGTATTGAAAATTTTGAGGTTTTATCACTTAAGTTTTATTGTTGTCCACATGCTTCAGATTACTACCAATCTTTGCAGTTGTCAGCAATACGTATATAAAGCGTTATTGTAAATTCAGTCGTAATGTCAGAATTAATTTTGTCTCACTATAAATAAAAAAGTAACAATTAAGAAAAGTAATAAAAAGTATGCATTATTTCTCATAATATGCAGCTTTGATATAAAATAATAATATTTATATTATATTTTAGTTGGTTATTTAACGACGCTGCATCAACTACTAGGTTATTTAGCGTCAATGAGATTGGCGATAGATGATATTTGGCGAGATGAGGCCGAGGATTCGCCATAGATTACCTTGCATTCACATTACGGTTGGGGAAAACCTCGGAAAAACCCAACCAGGTAATCAGCCCAAGCGGAGATCGAACCCGCGCCGGGACGTAACTTCAGACCGGCAGGTAAGCGTCTTAACCGACTGAGCCACGCGGGTGGCTAATAATAATAATGTTACATTAAATACTATTCAACATTTCTTAAGTGTCGAAGTGTCTCATATATTATTCCACATTAGTGTCTCACGTTTTAAACAATAGTTGCCTTGACTTTACAGTCTAGTACAGTTAACTGCAATAACACACTTCTTCGAACAAAAATTAGAGTCCTGCGAAAGACAAGGGCGTGTAGAGTGTATCATAATAACGATTCTCAATTCAATGAATAATTTGTCCACGCCTGTGGAGTAACGGTTAGCGCATCTGGCCGCGAAACCAGGTGGCCCGGGTTCGATTCTCGGTCGGGGCAAGTTACCTGGTTGAGGTTTTTCCCGGCGTTTTCCCTCAACCCAATGTGAGCAAATGCTGGGTAACTTTCGGTGCTGGACCTCTGACTCATTTCACCGGCATTATCATCTTCATATCATTCAGATGTTAAATAACCTGATGTTGATAAAGCGTCGTATAAAATAACCTACTAAAATAAAAAAGGAATAATTTTGGGACATTGTAATGAGAAAATTAGCCCAGATGAGAGCACAGAGTGGCTAAGAAGTCCTATTTATATTGTAATTATCAATAACGGGAGGGGCAGAAAATTGTAGTTTTCTGCCGGTGTTCGTCAATATAATTTATTTAACATATACAACGTTTTTAGCTTTAAGCTTTTGAATACTACATAATTTTATTCAGAACAGTACCGTATGTGTCAACATATCTTGTCCACTGTTTCAATCACTACTTTTACAGTACCATGTCACGAAGACTTGCAATGCTTTCGAGAAGAGTTCCTTGACAAATCACTAGAGATATAGAAGCGTGAAGTATCGTGATCGTGGGACCAAGCGGTTGGTTCATCGCGGTCCATCCATCTTTCACGAAGTCGTTCATTAGGAACTTCTCTAACGTGTTCAGTCTTATGTTAGAGCGCACCTCCTCGAAGAAAAGCTGTATGATTAGAGGAATCATATACACAATAGTTATATTAGTACATCAGTTTTGGGCATAGTGTGATTATAAAAATAGAATATAACTTTGTGAACGTACTGTAAACTCAACAAGCAGATCCTGACGCCATATTCGACACACTCGACGCTCTGAGAGAGAGTGCCTTCTCTGGACGTTGGATCGTCGAGGACATGATGCTCCAGTATCTTGACCTGCACGCTAACCGGATTGAAATCCTCTCAGTTGTATTTTTCTGCGGGATGGGGTACGTGAACACAAAGGTGTAATCTGTTAGCATTGAGAGGAAAAGTACCATTGACTTCAACACTTTACATACAGGCCTACCCTAACTACTCCGCCTGGAATCCGAACATATGCGGGATTAAATTTCATGACGAACCGACAAAGGATCGCTCCAAAATTATGAGGTGGAAATCTTTAAAATGTCGTAGACGGGCACGTCAAAGCAAAGTTTAAATAGGAATAGCTGTCAATTAGAAATACATACATACATACATACATACATACATACATGTGTTCTGCCCATGGACAGGTCTTTCACTGCAAACCCAGCATTCTCCAATCTTTCCTATTTTCTGCCTTCCTCTTAGTCTCCGCATATTATCCATATATCTTAATGTCGTCTATTATCTGGTATCATCTTCTGCCCCGAACTCTTCTCCATATATCCTTCAGTAGGCAGTGACACAACTAATAGTACAGACCGATTATTTAGTCCTGTCAGCTCGGCGACGCGAAAGAGGGGAAGTAATAGGAGTAGTGGGGAGAGCTACGGAGTAGAGATAGGAGCGAGCCGTCAGTAAAGAAATGCAGTACAGCTTAACTGTACTGGAAACACGCCGCTCTACCGTACGTGTGACATCCGATCGCTCTGAAAGCAAGCGACTGACTAACCTGAACATCCCTTGGCATAACTTAATGGACTCGCCTGACCCAGGCGCACATTGTCGGCGACTGTCAGGACTAAATAATTGTACTGCAGGCACAAAATGAAACTTAGCAAATAACTTCAAACCTGTGTTTGAGTTAGGCTGTTGGAACAGGTGCTTGACTCAGCTCGTCTCATCGTTAGCTGTTGCGTCTGTGGCTGGTCAAGATGGAATTTGCCATGGATAAAGCAAACTTACAGACGGTTTTCGCTGAATACTCCCGTTTTCCTGTATCATTACACCAGCTTTCTCTGCCTTGCCCTTATTTCATCTATAATCTACAATAGTTAAAAATAAACTGGGGTGAATTCCTGGGTGTAGTGCGAGTTTCCGATATTGGTATAGTAAGGGCTTGGGCCACAATCCCTGGAGCTTAGCAGGTATTGTGCTGCCAACTGTAGCGGAATTTGAACCTGGTGAGAAGGCGTGGCGAAAATTGAAAAGCATTGGAAGTGTAGCGACATTTTACTTCGCAACCCTTTTTCATAATTTTATTTTTTTCTGTAGGAAGAAAACCGAAACATAATTAGGACGTTTTTTCACACATTAGCAAGTTAGCTAAACAGTTACTTGCGTTGTCTCATGAAAACACAGAAGCAGAAATGGTTTTCTTGATGATGAGCGATGTAAAAACGAAAAAGAGAAAATGTTTACAGCCCCAAACACTTAAGTGAACTTCTAAGGGCGAAGTTCAATTTACTAACAAAAACAATAGCTGTTTGACTTACGCAGTTACTGAGTGATCATATCAGTAAGTTTTGTAGAAGTGTATATGAGTTTGAGGAAAGTGAAATCAAACCACTCTCCGACGACGATTAACTTCATTCTTCAGTTACCGTATTACATTACTTTTATCCGAAGTGGTTTAATCAAACTCCCCCAATTTTTAATATAATTCATTGTGTAACAAGTACTGTCAATCACATAAGTTAATCAACAACAACAACAACAACGATGTCACTAATTATGTCAAAATATCGTACATATATATATATATACGTTAAAGTTTCAACTTCTGTAACAAAATATACAGCATGTCTCACCGTGAAAGGTACGAGTTTATTTTGGTTATTTTGTACATTATTTTTACTTGTGTAGTGGAACGTAGTGAGGATCGTAGCGACATTTCGACTTTTTGTGTTGGCAGCATTGATCAGGGACTCGTCTGATGAGGGTTGAAGCAGGATGGCCCACCTATCAACTTCGGATTCACGAATGTTACCTAGGCTACTTGTCGAACCTGGATATTCATCGCAAATACAGGGCACATAATGAGCCAGTGTAAGTCTGAATCCGTTCCGAGTCCAGTCCTCGAAAAAGCGAAACTATCCTTTTCATCTTCTACTTTACTTATTTTTGAGCTACTGATTTTCCACTCATGCCTTTTTTTTTTTTTTCAAAGAAATTAAGCATTCGTATTGGAATTGTGTCGTCACACTACTCTATACGGTATACTGCAAATACATATGCAGTTAAACGCTTCCTGAAATGCTTTTGGAAACAGTACCGTCAGCAGAACAAGCAAATCGTTCGTTGTCTATCAACTCAAAGAAATATGAGTGGGACATTATGTAGGAAGAAGTTTTTGAGACGATGTTCTTTGTAAGTACAAATAACTTGAAACAAAGTTTTGTTGGCTCTAAAAATCGGAGGTCTATTACATAATTTACACCGATTGCCTTTGCCCTGAGTCCGTCAATGACAGACTGGTAACTGTTACTTCTTGTACCTGCACTCCCCAAGCTGTACACACAAGAAAATACAATTAAATGAAGTATAGTACATTAGTGAATATAAAATACAGTGGCACAGATGTCTGACAATTACATGTTATTTTAATGCCGTTCTTAAAATATTTTCAACCAATAATTACATTAAGGAATGTTAGTTTATGTTATGAAGTTCAGGGGTGAGTGACAGTGCACATTGCCCCTTTGTGTATGCTGTAGATTAGCAACTAACGGTGGAGAAAACATTTATCTTCTGATGTCAGTAGGTTTTTAATGTACCAGTTGATATAAACAGCAATAAAATTAAACATAAACGCTTAGTATAGAGTTTCGAAATATAGATTATCGGTAAACTCTTTCAATAATAAAATTTGTCACTGTGTTGAAAGTCAATAAGACGAACGTTTGTGAGATGGACAGTAGCATCTTCCCCTTCACTGATGATAGAGAGTGTGAGTAGAGAGGAATGGCCTATCAACCAAGCTGAAATGGTGATTAGAGTAAGGTACGACTCAGGTAGCAACAAGTAGAGAACAGAATATTTTACATTTTTCAAACATATTTTCTTGTGACTTACAATTCTTATTGGCAGCTAGGTTTTTGTAGGTCACTTTGTCTCTATAGTATTTTCCCATGTGCATATTTTCAAGAAGGTTTCGACCTCAAGCTGCGGAAGAGTCCCTTGTGAGCTGTGTGTCTGTGAACATGGAGACAGCTTCGAGCATCTCTTGTAAGGAAGAAATAGTACAATAAAAACTTACAGTAGGCACTCTGTTTTATTCATATAGCAGCATTGAAAGTATACACATAACAGTTGAAATGTAGATTGTTAGAACTTATTACTTGATTTGTATAGGTCTATTTCTACGCCAACCAATTGAAATAAAAAGTAATGAAATTATTGTTCTCTTTTGTATAACTATTAGCTTGTTACTATTAGAAGGTAACGGAAGACCATGACATTTGCAGTGGTCTGCCAGAACTTTTGTAACATAATTAATTACTAGGGCTAGGATTTTGATGAAATTGCATCTTTTTTCTAGCAAGCCAGAAACATTGCTGCTTTAGTACTTATATATTATGTGATAAACTGAGTGTTTTGAATCATATTTGTTGGGGCATTTTTTTTTTGCATTTTTTGCCTCTTACAACTCATAAGAGCATTTTTTGTTTTATTAGGTCATTTTTGGGGTAATTTTCATTTAATTTTGGCCATATATCCCCATTATTAATGTATTTTTTCCTTTCATATTTTCTGTACATAATTTTTTAATTAATACCCATTATTTTGTATATTATTTTAATCGTTTTTCTACACAAATATTGTATTCTAACGTAGTACACCCCCACATAATGGATCAGTCCAACCATCCCTTCAATATAGACTCCTCTATACCTGCTAGTACCGGATAAGAGAGTCCTTGTGATGGACTACATGGAACTACATCAGGTAAAATAATTAATTAAAGTGTACTACTTACAAAAAATATGTAAGATTAAATAAACTTGAATGTTGGTACTAGAAATTAATTTATTTAATTTCTATTCTAAATATTAATATTCCTACTAAGCCAATTATGTAAGATCAATTTTTAGAGCATTTTAAGGGCAGTTTTGAAAGATTTTTAGGTCATAAATGCATTGTTTTAGGACATTTTTCATGATTTATAGGTCATCAAAATCCTAGTCCTATTAATTACCTTGCATTACTCTCATTTCTCTCTCCGGTACCCTATGGAAGAAACGTTCATTCTACTATTATTTTCTTCTTGTAGTCCACTTTTCGAATTTTTTAGTATTAGGCCTAGATTTTTCTAATCAAGTAAATAATTATATAAAGAAACTTCATTTGGCTGTCACATTTTATTGTTAATCACTTAATACGTGAACAACATGTAATATCAATTAATGGCTACGAGTACTTTCGCCTTTCAGGGATCATCAGGTAGCATATAAAATTGACTTATGAACGTAATAATTAAAGCTGTGTTATATAATCTTCTTAAAATGTAACAAATTAAACAAGCTAAATTACAAAGAACATATTTAGATGAGCGTGGAAACCTATAATACATAAAGGTGTGAACATGAATATTGAACCGTCTAAAACAGCCGTCGGTAGAAATGTCATCGCGATGCCTATTACTAAATGACGTTGCAGGGGCAGGTAAGGAATACACATCCCCCTTTCAACCAACCCTTTGCAGGTACATTGTACAAGCAACTACCAGTGGCGTAACATATAGCTAGTTAAGCATAGCTCTGTCCAAAGGTAGGAAACGTGTATGTAAAGAACAATGGGAGGAGACGTATTTTTCTTGTGATTATGGAAATAATAGTATATGTTTATTGTGTTCGAAAGTTTTAAAGGGCATTTTATCAACACAATATAATGTATCCTATGTCATAAAGAGCATCAGAAGAACACAGGTATTTATGAACATTTTAAATCCAAATTGCAGT
Organism: Periplaneta americana; assembly: GCF_040183065.1. Classification (NCBI taxonomy): domain Eukaryota; kingdom Metazoa; phylum Arthropoda; class Insecta; order Blattodea; family Blattidae; genus Periplaneta; species Periplaneta americana. The sequence continues at coordinate 84,891,474 of NC_091128.1, forward strand.
ACAAAGGGCAATAGCAAAACGTAGTATGTACGATATGGTACGATCATTAATTACAGTGATAGATATCTGGAAATAAAATATGAAGGAAAAACAGTTCCATCATTTCTCATGCTTACAGTCTCTTTCTGATATTTCTCAATCAAATTTAAATAATTATGCTCATCAGAATCTAGAAACAGAATTTCAACAACGGAGATTCGGTGATTTTTTAAATATTGCAAATGATTTCTTACTTTTTGCAAGTTATTCGACATAGACATAAACAAGGTTAAGCCAGAAATGCAGCAAGTAGTAGCTGATTTACAGACTGATACATATTTACAAATATGGTGCAAAGACATGTGTTTTAAATTTCTTTAAAATTCTGTCTACAGAAAAATATGCTTCCCTTAGGTTATTTGCCGTCAATATAGCGACTATGTTTGGTTCCACTTACAGTTGCGAACATTTTTTTTTTTTTTCAAAATTGAAACTTGCAAATTCAAAACAAAGATCGCGGCTGAAAGATGAAAGTTTATTAGCTATCTTGAGTTTGGCTGCTTGTGACATAAACTCAGAATTGTGTGGCATCTTGAAAGTTTTACAGAACAGTAAATATGAAGTTTGTGATGGCTGCACGCCACTGATGTCTGAGCGGGCCCTCAACTCTACCCACAACCATGCGACGCCATGTGTATTGCTGGTTGCATTGCCTGATGTCATCGTAAGGTCTAAAATTATAAAATTACACCAATATCTGTGTCAATTGTCAATTGAAATTAAAAGCAATAAGTGGTAGCTCATATATAGAATTAAAGATGGCAGATTGTACACATAATACCAATAGATGGTAGGCCTATATTCAGATTGGCCAGTAAAATAGGTACGGTCATTGAAGTGCGGTGGAAACGTATTCTGTAATGTAAGAAGTGAACGAAATTAAAAATTGAGTAATGGATGTTTAGTGAAAGAATTTGAATATGAATGGATAGATCAAATATGAACTGAAGAAACTTATGTGTGGTTACTAGCAACGTTTCGCCTAGGCGCAGTTCAACAACTGACTCTGACAAATAGTTGCTTTATAGATGTAAATTACTAGATTTTTCTGTTAAGTTCTCGCTCTGGATATAATCTAATTTAGTAACATCAGCTATTTTCCTTGGTGTATTCATTTCTGTTGCTTCCATTAATTGTTTTCTTTTCTATGTGCCTAGTCTCCTTTCTGTTGCAGAAGTTAAAATTTGTTTTGGGTTGGCTTTTCGAGGCTGGAACCGGGACGGATACTTTTACTTAAGCTTAGATTGGCCCATTGTGCTCCCTATATGCGATAATTATTCCAAGTCCGATAGATGACCTGGATGACATTCGTGAATCCGATGCTTATAGGTGGGCAATCTCGCCTCAGCCTAACAGAGCCAGCTCCCATCCCCAGACGAGTACAAAGTCCCAGCATCTCTGTGGCTATCGAAAAAAGATCGATTTCTGTAGTCGACTGCAGCAAAGATTGCGGAGAGGTTTTAGGTGGAGTAGTAGGGCGCAGAACTGCACACATTGTATTCTTCGCAATTAGGTCGTTACAACAATTTCTAAACAGCAGTATCTTAAAGACAATATATTTCGCCTATTTTCATTCCATTATGTCCTACGGATTAATATTTTGGGCGAATTCTGCAGATAGTAAAAATATATTATTAAAAAATAATAAAAAAAAAACATTAGAATAATAGTTGGAGCAAAGGCTAGAGAATCATGTAATTACTTTTTAAAAAATTAGAGATTATGACCTTAACAAATCAGTAGGGCCTACATATAGGCTACTCTTTAATAGATTTCCTTTTATGTAATAAAGAAAATTTTCCAACTAATTCACCCATACATAGTATAAATACCCGCAGAAAGAATGATTTTCATACGCCATCATCAAATTTATCATGGTATCAAAGGGGAGTATGTTACATAGCGATAAAAATGTTCAATAGTCTTCCTGAAGACATTAAGAATCATAGCCAAAAGCCTGCATTATTTAAGGTAAAACTAAAAAAAAATACTTATCTCACACTTTCTATTCTGTAGATGGATTTTTGACATTTCACTGTACTGTGTAAATATTTTAATACTACTAAATGGTAAACATATTGCATTGTATCAAATATTATTGTCATTAAGGTATTAATTCTGTACATATGTCATATTTGCATTTTATATTATAAACGTAAGAATTGGACATGTTCTTTATTCTATGCTAAAAAGCAAATGTAAGAATATTATGGAATGAATCTCTATCTATCTATCTATCTATCTATCTATCTATCTATCTATCTATCTATCTATCTATCTATCTATCTATCTATCTATCTATCTATCTATCTATCTATCTGTCTGTCTGTCTGTCTGTCTGTCTGTCTGTCTGTCTGTCTGTCTGTCTGTCTGTCTGTCTGTCTGTCTGTCTGTCTGTCTGTCTGTCTGTCTGTCTGTCTATCTGTCTATCTATCTATCTATCTATCTATCTATCTATCTATCTATCTATCTATCTATCTATCTATCTATCTATCTATCTATCTATCTATCTATCTATCTATCTATCTATCTATCTATCTATCTATCTATCTATCTATCTATCTATCTATCTCTATATCTATCTCTATATCTATATCTATATCTATCTACCTATCTATCTAATCTAACCTATCTACCTATCTATCTAATCTAACCTATCTACCTATCTATCTAATCTAACCTATCTACCTATCTATCTAATCTAACCTATCTACCTATCTATCTAATCTAACCTATCTGTCTGTCTGTCTGGCTGTCATAATTAGGAACATTAAATCGTTTGAGATGGGCAGGGCATGTAGCACGTATGGACGAATATAGAAATGCATATAGTGTGTTAGTTGGGAGGCCGGAGGACCTTTGGGGAAGCCGAGACGTAGATGTGAGGTTAAAATGGATTTGAAGGAGGTGGGATATGATGATAGAGACTGGATTAATCTTGCACAGGATAGGGACCGATGGCGCGTTTATGTGAGGGCGACAATGAACCTCCGGGTTCCTTAAAAGCAATTTGTATGCAAGTATGTGTCGGCTGATGCAACTATGAAAGCGATGGTGTTTACTCTTTAATCAACTTTAGGAACTTTATTTTATTTCACAAAAATTATGTGATGCACAACGAAATGAACGCATCCGCAGAGAACTGCAGTCTTAACAGCAAAATAAAGGGGTACTTACAAGTCAGAATGGACGGAAAAAAAGCCTCTCATGTAAGGATCATAAATTATAGATCCCAAGGACTAAGAGGTTAAAGATGGAGCAACAACTACAGTAAGGACACCGAAACAATCATTAATGGTCTGAACTCTAAGCAATGATAGTTGATGATAATGCTAAATTAATTTTAACATAACCTCAAAACAAGAATTTGTATTGCCTCGAATGTTGTTTCTATCACATTTTCTAAAGTTTTATATTTTTCGATGATGTCATCAGAATCGGGTGGAGGCAGGGATTCGGAGTGGATGGTCGGTCATGTATTTCTTTTTTCAGTGTTACATTTTCGCAAAAGTGCAATGGGAGCCGCAGATGACCTTGGGATTGGGTTGCGTCAGGGAGGGGCGCCCCAGTGTTCCGGTCGCCGTCTAATTAAAGTGTTAGGTAATGAGGGCGACTCTCGGTTAATTCAACCGCCACTTGCTCGTCTGCGTCTGTGCGGCTAGGACTCGACCCCTGGACACCAGGAACAGTTTTCATAATGCAGGTGAGCGCATTTCGAAGAAACTTGCAGAGTGCCGGTCTAATCGACTGTTTCTTGCTCCGGCGACGACATTTGAATGGAATAATCGATTTAGAAAACCTAAATGGTATACATTTTGAAAGGCTTCCTGGGTGGTATCAGATTCACCCCACAGAGCTACTGCTTTCTGTCAGAATAAATGTGCGGTACAGTTGATCATTATAGGAATGGCAACTAATAGATATGGTGGGGTAATGACAAGGAAATCAGGAACTTATTCAGGCATACTACCTTAACACATATCCAATCTGGAAATCCGTTAGGATGTGAGCTGTTAGACTAGTTTATGTTGATCTGTAGTGCTGAGATTTGCAGTGAGAACACTGGTTATGAAAGGAATTAGTAGCAGTAGGGATATTGCTCCTACGTGCTTGCTGTTTATACTTCCAAGGAAATATTCCTGGTGTCTGTTTCATGATGGTTACAATTCTTGTAAATTGTACATTTTGTTCGAAATTTTTAAACTTCTGTTCTACATTCTGAGTTTGTAAAGTTGAACTTTACAATGAAAGTCCAATCTTCGCAAATTAAATTTTGAATACAGTAAAACCTCGTTAACCCGAACTCAGATAAGTCGAACTTCGCTTAATTCGGACAGGCAAAAAAACGAGAGTTTGGAAAAATGAGAGAACCTTGTTTTAAGACTTACTTTTATACATTAGAATTGTGAAATTACTATAATTACAATATTACACCTATAGTATTAAAAATAAAGAAAATCCATCAAGTTTGCATTAAAGTAATTAAATTATATAAACAAATATTATGATCGATTACACATTTTACTGTATTGTACAGTGTAGTTTGGCCTATGTCCTTTAAATAAACCATAATAAACATGTTTTGTTGCTATAAACGGAGTTTTAATACTTTCTACTGTTCTTTTAGATTATTTCAGTTAATCCGGACTTTCGTTAAACCGGTCAACTTAACCCCCCCCCAATTTATTCCGGATTAACGAGGTTTTACTGTACTTTACATGTGTTTTGTTTCACAGTGTAGAAGTAATTGGCAAATCTGTAAATTTTGCTTTGTAAAGCTAACACATGTTCTACAATTTTTCTTTAGATGTGCAAAGTTTAAAGTGCAACAAATTACGCAGAAGGGAATTAAATACATATTTATTAAATTATTTTCATAAGTAGCTGGACATCATTAAGAGTTAAACTAAAACAATTTTAATGTTATTTTGCAGCAGTTACAGTGACTCAGATAATATTGTATTTAATAAAACAATTGTATTTTCCGTGCAAGAATTAAAAACACATTCATATCAAATAGTCTGAAAATGAGTCCCGATACAATGCAAGTAGCCTACTGCTGCAAGATAAACAACTGGGGCTCTTAACCTATGGGTCGCCGTAGCTTCCCGGAAAAAAATTATAAAATAAAAATGTTCATTAAAGTACTTAATTTAAAATGATCAACCTTCCTAGAACTTCGTTTTTACGAACAATAATGGAAACACGATAATGTATACAGATTGCAAAGTACCATACTGATAGTTTTTTAGTAGGCTTATATGTTGTTGTAGTTGTTGTTGTTGTTATTATTATTATTATTATTATTATTATTATTATTACTACTACTACTACTATTATTATTATTATTATTATATCACAGTACTGTTCAACTTCAAAATGGACCCATTGGTTGCGCAAGTTGATCGCCTAATTGACTATGAGTTTTGGCCAAAAAGGGTTAAGAGCCCCTGATGTAAGACATATCCAACGTCCAACAGGTAAAAGTGCAACCTAACTCAAAACACCATCCTTGTATTGCTTTTCATTGGATGGGTAGTGGGTGTGATTTCCATCCAATTGCAGCAAGTCATAGTTGCTAAGCTTTCGGTATGCATATATTATTTTCCTCCCTTAACATCATTCAAATCGTATCAACTCATTGGTATAATCTACAAATCACATGACGAAACTCCAGCGTCGCGAATATAGAGAAATCTAGAAACGTTTAAATGTTTCTTGCGGTATTTTATATTTTCTGTTCTTGAAATAAAATTTAGTGAGTGTACAGGGTGGAAGTGAAATAACCTTGCAGATTGAAAGAGACAATTGGGTACACGTAAATGAATAAAGACCTATATTACATTTTGTGATTAAATGCACAGTTAAATTATAAAATTAAGTTTGAAGTTTCAGGAGTCCGGCAACATCGTCGCTAAAACGTTCTACTCATACAGGCCTACAAATGTAAGAGGTTAACGAACTAAGTGAGTCTTCGTACGTAAACTGCCTAGCCGCTAAGACAGTGCCACGCGTTCGCTTCGTGCAGTGGTTTGAATTGAGGGGTTTTTAAAATTAAATTTACACGAAAACCGTGCACGTTATTGAAATACGCCAGAGGGATAAATTATTCTTTATTAGATTTCCTATCGAAATGGACAAAAATCACGATCCTACTCGCAATAGTTACCGAATAAGAGATTTTTAAACATTTGAAAAAAAAAATTTTAATGAAAAAGCTATGAATTTTCCACCAATATGATTTTTTTTTTGTTACATACAACATGAACTGTTCGCTGTAGAAATCTGCAAGGCTATTTCACTTCCACTCTGTATAATATATTTTAGGATAAAAATATAAACATATCCATTGACAGTGGTAAAATTACTGCAGCTTTAGTTCTGCTTTTCCTCAATGATTTTTCGTAAACTCTTCGGCGACGTTGAATAATGCCTAAACCCGTTTGTAAATTTCTTTAGCACATTTAGTAAAGCTTGTCAAACTTTACAAATTTATAAGATTGTATTGCGTAACAGAATTTACAGGCATTTGTGATTTGTAAATTAACTCTGTAAAACGGACCCCTGATACTTATTTCTGTTAGACGTTGATCCCAAGGCCATAATGCGACCAGAAGGATTAGATCAAGAGAGATAATCCGTGACCTCATAGGTAATCGAATACGCAATCTTCGCCAATATGTACTATTGCTATTTTAAATAAATTAAATTTATTTGGTTAAACCATACAATGCGGAAATGAAGTTGGGATTATAAATTATGGCACGGGTAATGCAGTCGGTATAGCGTTAGCCTTCTGTGCTCGAGGTTAAGGGTTCGATCCCGGCCCAGGTCGATGGCATTTAAGTGTGCTTAAATGCGACAGGCTCATGTCAGTAGATTTACTGGCATGTAAAAGAACTCCAGCGGGACAAAATTCCGGCACATCGACGACGCTGATATAACATCAGCAATTGCTAACGGCGTCGTTAAATAAAACAATTTTTTTTTTATAAATCATGCCTCTTTGCTTGCAGTCAGCAGACAGATATTCATATTATTTACATAGGTGCATGTTAATTAACATCATTTTTATGTCTTTAGAGTAATATTTAAGAAAATAAAATATAAACAGAGGTATTATTCACAACATAACAATGAAACTGAACTGATTGTATAGGTGATGTACGAATTTTAACAATTAACTATTATTTCCAACTTTTTGGAGAAGTTCATGAGCTTGGAAGTGGAAGACCTATAAATTGCCTAAAAAGACCTTTAAAAAGACCTGAAGTATCCTAAAAAGGACCTAAAAATTAAAAAAGGTCGTAAAAAGATGATCCAAATTAATTAATAATTTCAATTTCAATTACGTATTTAATTAATAATATAATATTTCAAAAATACAAAATTCTGGTAGTATGCAACATACAGTGCGAAAAACACTATATGAATGAAATGCTTCTTCTTTCAGACATTATATATTTTTTAGATTAACATAATTTGAAAAGGGAATTCCTTGTTTGTTAAAAAAAATACTTGAATTTAGAATGAACGATTTTTGCCACCTAGCATGAATTCAGCATACCCGCAATGTACATACTGGAGAAAGAAATTAAATTAGTATAACTAGAATCATATTTGGCTTAACCACACTAGGGCTACAGGAATTGGACTTCGGAAACCTTATCTCAGTTAGCATTCCAGTGCATCGCAATAGTCATCTCCAGGTTCTTAGGTGTAAAGAATCGTCGGTTTTCTGATAGCACGTTTCGAAACATCAGGAAACTTCTTTCCACATCAACGGATGTCATTGGTGCATACTTAAAGCAAGTGGGATCTCGTGATGGATTCTTGATTTGTAAAAATGACAGTAAAAATGTAGTCGAAAGAAGCTGAAGTTGCAGAAAAAGCCATTAAGACCTTAAAAAAGACCAATAAGCCAAAAAAGTCAAAAAAGTATAAAAGGACAAATAAAACCCACCATTTTCTAGGCTGCAATGGCCCAAAATAAACATATATTATGTTGGGCCTCATCTTCGTGGGTTTTAGTTCGAAGTTAGGGTTAATATACAAATTAGATTTACTTTAAATGTTATTTTAAGTGATAGTGCTTCATTTAATTTAGGATGCTCTCTGTTGTTGTTGTTGTTATTATTATTATTATTATTATTATTATTATTATTATTATTATTATTATTATTATTATTGTTAATGTTTTATTAATTGTATTTTTTATTAATTATGTTTATTATTAATTGTCATTGTTGAGTGTAATTAGTTACCACTGCCACCCATTTGCAGTGTGAATAAATACATACATCTTCGGACAGTCGAAAAAAAAAAAGTATTTTTCCTCTATCCGAGTCCTATTCATGACTGTACAGATGATATATTCGAATATTTAAATTTCATGAATGGACTGAAATAATTTCCAATTAATATTATGGTACTGTGACATTCATAGCTTGAAGCTGTGTTTTCCACCCTGTCAAAACTATACAGCAATGTTAAGTTTGCCTTGAAGTGGAAGGGAGGCAAATTTAACTTTAATGTAGACCTATATTTATATCGTAATGTAACTAATATCATAAAAAAATGTATAATTTTGGTACACCTTATTGTTGTGCAATGCGTAAGACAAATAATGAGAAATTGTATTTCCTTCGTGACATTTATTATTTCATTACCAATGACACACAACAATCTGCTTCCGAAAACATAATTTAAATGACGTTCTCGCTTATCTGGTTAGTCAGTCCTTTTCTGCTGCTTAATCGAAATTCTACTGTACTTTCAAATCAGCGCACTAGCTCATTGATAAGACATTACAATTTGAGTTACATCAAGTGTGAAGTGCCAGATATGTATTCCAGTGCAACGTTTGAAGTTATGGCGACCTTATTCGTAGCACATTTATAGCATTCTGCAAGTATTGGACTTAATTCACGCAGTGTTGCCTCAGGTTTGGGTTTTAGCATAACAGTCTGTTGAATTTTCACGTGTCTTATTTAGCAATACCGACAAGGGGTGGCCACCAACGGAAAGAGCGATATTTCAATGAAATTCATACTAAGATTTTGCAACACATTTTTATACCTTGTTGACGTCAAGTTCCCTAACCGCCCATAAGTAGTAACTCATAGTCTATAAGAGTCAATATAACCGAGTGGGTAATAAATTAACATAAATTGGCATGCATGAGAGTCTTGTTTCGAGTATTTGTACTTCAAATTTATTTTTAATTCATTATTTTCTATTGGTCAATTACTTTGGATTTATAATTACCCTGTTACTTTTTATTTAATTTCATGTAACTTATCTTTAACCTTCCTGCTACGCAGGCGTTTTACAACTTTCTGCTACCACTGGGGCGGTAACACAATTACCCCGATCTTTGTTAAGCATTTGAAATATTTAATAATCTATGTGTTATTGAGTGTGGACCTATAGAAAATGAAGAGTTCGCGGGAAAAACGATGAATGTCACACTTTTCCTAAGGTTGATGTCATTATCTAATTCAATGGATCACTGCAAAATTTGATGTTGTTCTTATGAAAAATGGTAAAAAGGAGAATTATCACCACGAATATAGTAATTCTTTCCTTTATTTTCTATAGAAACAGCACTACATCTTGCAGTTATAGACTCAATTAGATTATTATCTAATCCTTAACAGAAATGTGACATTCATCGTTTTTCCCGCGAACTCTTCAAATGTAAATAAACTTCCTGTTTTTTAAAATACAGAGTGATTCAAAAGTCCCGATCCATTTTGTTGAAAAGGTGTACCAAATTTAATGAATTTTTGATACAATATTGGTGGCATATTGGTGATAATATGAGGAAACAAAGAGGAAGGCAGAAAATAGGAAATGAAGAAAGCTGAATTTGCAGTTAAAGATCTGCCCTAGGGCAGGAAACTGAATGAATGATTGAATATTAATGACACAATTTTTTAAAATACAGGTTGATACAAAAGTCCCGATTCATTTTATTGAAATGATGTACTAGAATTAAACTATTTTTTATTCATTATTGGTGACACTATGACAAATACATTAAAGTTAAACTTGCTTCCTTCCATTTCAAGACAAACTCCTCAACGCTTTATAGTTTTCACAGGATGGAAAAAACAGCTTCAAGCTATGAATGTCACAGTAGTATAACATAAATTGGAAACCATTTCGGCCCATTCCTGAAATTTGAATATTCGAATATACCACCTGTACAATCAAGAACATCTAAAAAAAGTTGGAAGTAATTTAATTAATTATTGTTGAAATTCAAATATTCTAACACTATCTATACAAAAATGAACATCACCAAAAATGCTCCACCAACAATATCTAACAAAATAATCACTTTTAGAATAACCGAAATGCATAAAAAATAACATATTTAAAAAACTGGATATAAAGGTCATGTATTACGCTATTGCCTTAAAGGAGAACTGACAAAAAACATTCACTACCATAGAGTGCGTTCAGCATTGGCATTTGCTTTGCGAGATCTGAAATGGCAAGTGTACGAAGAAATACAGTGCACCTCTTCAATGGATCCATTAGAAGAGTTGACATTATAGGCATCAATCACAAGAGAATTCAGGCTGTTGTTTTAGACCCCACAGTTCGTTTGGAAATAAATATCGACCAGGCTAAGGAAGTTGATTTGGAAAAAAAGAAGACTTTATTAACCATGTATTTCCGACTTATGCAACCGTTACGGTATATCCCTCAACAAGTGGACAATCATGGGTTTACTTTTTGGCAGTAGAGGTAGTATTTCAAAATTTACATGGGGTCTTCTAAAATCTCTTGGAATTCACCATATATGAAAAATATTATCTTAGGCATCATCAATGACTCCTTAAGCATTTTGAATCTCCACCTTTATTTCAATTCTTGATTTGTTACATGTTATTTTAGATCTAAATTAGGCCTACCTCTTATTTTATATACGTGTACATGATTAAAAAAATAACTTTCTACTTTTATACATGCTTACTAAATCTTTTATTATGTTGATTCAAAATGCTGATCTTCAATTTTATTCTTTCTATTATAATACTGTATTATATTTCTTATTCAGAATATTCTGTTTTTGAAAATTCAGGCTCTTGAAGTCTACCAAAACTGTTTGTTTGGTGTTTTCAATAAAAATCTATGTAACATAAATAATAATAATAATAATAATAATAATAATAATAATATGGATAATAATATATATATAACACAAAATCAAATAATCTGGAACTAGACTAAGAAAGAATAAAATTACGCTGCAAATTGAATTTAATATTCTGGAAATTTCATGACACGGACTACCTAAAGGGAGTGGGGTAACCCCACATGTACAATGCGAATTCTTAAAGTGGATTAATTATTTGTGTTACTCTTATTTCGAAATGTTAGTAGATGGCTGCCCGGAGATTGAAACTTTAGCACACGTCTTGGGATTCTGTGAACAGGGATTGCTCTTGAGGAACTCTAGACATCATCTTGTAAGATCCAAAATTGCTGCCGCATTAAGAAATAAGGGCTAGATAGTAGAAAAAGAAATCTCCTGTCTAGTTGAAAATGGGCCAACGAGACGAGTAGATATTTTAGCGTACAATGCTGACCCTAAACAGGGCATCGTTGTGGACCCCACGATACGTTTTGAACTAGAATTTCATCAGTCAGCCGAGGTCCACCTTGAGAAGAAGTCGATCTATGAGCCTACAGTCAACTATTTCAAGCTGAAATATGCCTTAATTCACGTTGAGGTATTCGGCTTGCTCATAGGTGCTCGAGGGACTATACAGCTTTTTTCGAAGAATTTCGACGTCAGTTTGCTCTGCCAACATCTCTGAGGGATGACATTGTGATAATTGTGTTAAAAAAATCCTGCCAAATCCTAATTAATCACATGGTGCCACATTGATAGCAATTGTAATTTTTCACGCCCTTTTCTTTGTTTCCCTTCTTTAAAATTTAATATCTATATTTACACACACACACACACACACACACACACACACAGATATATATATATATATATATATATATATATATATATATATATATATATATATATAATAATTTTTTGAGGATATACTGAGTCCTCAATGGGGGCAGTTTACTATTATTATTAACGGGCAAATAATGGTATTTTAAAAAATAAGTGAAAAAAAAAATAATGATGATGAATAATCATCAGTGGGATAATCCCATTACGCCCCTTGGTAGCAGGAGTGTGAAAGACACTCCTCGATGATGCCTACCTAAGAAGTCTTATCTTGGTACATGCGAGAATCTGAATAAAAAAGTAAGTCATTATGATGTTAGTAGAATGTGGTAGCTTTCCGGTTAAGGCTTTACGTTGCATCTTGGAAGGTCGCGGGTTCGATTCCGGATTGAATTACAGATTTTGTTCATTGGTTCAATCCTTCCGGGCGACCCTGTGATTGACACACGAGCATGCAAAATGAATCGATGTAGCGTATACTTCCGTCGTGGTCATGGTGTATGAGGGTAGGTAGGATGTATAAACTTCCCTCAGTTGCGACATTGTCGTCCCTGCTTAAGAATGTCGATGAGATGAAGTTGTGATAGTGGAGAAATGGCTTGGCTGTGACAGTATTACTCGGGGATCGCCTCACCCACATTCGCCTTTTCCACTGCCAATCTCGGTAAGATGCCGTTAGCTGACTCAGCTGCTCCAGGACTCCAGGAATTCGACTTCCTATTTTTAGTCGCAGCACTCGCAGCGCTCGAGCATGTGCATCTCATCGGCAGGAATAATAAAGCGATTTAACGTCGCACTATTCCGACTATGTAAGGCCTGGTCCACAATAAACCGGAAACGAAAACGACGAGAACGAGAACAGAAAAATTGTTAAAAGTGTACATATATTTAAATGTGAGCATTCACAATTAACGAGAAGCTTACCGGAGCCCGGGAGCGAGAACGTGAAAGTTGGCGAAGTTTTAACTTTGTCGTTCTCGTTTCCGATCAGCTTACTAGATTCATATGATGAAGAATCGTACATCATAGGAACTACTAGATTCAATCTGTTATCATAAAGCTGTTTGTAACAGCTGAATCAAATTGGTAAAGAATATAATTTTAAAATATCATAAAAAATAAAAGTTATGTCCCATCGAGGTAAACACCCTGTGCGCTCAAAAATAATAATAGAAAACATTTTCATTATCTGGGATGCGATGTAAGTTATGAAAGAGACAGAGACATTGAAAATAAATTGAATAAATTTCAATTAATTTGTGGGACAATAAATAGAACTGTGCAAAATAAAACTCGATAAGATACAAAGTTGAAGTTTTATAAGATTATAGCTGCACCAGTATTAATGTTTGGAAGCGAGTCTTGGATTTTACAAGAAATAGATAGAAGCAAGATTCAATCAGTTGATATGAGATTTTTACATAGGATAAAAGACTGTACAAAGATGGATCGGATACAAAACGAAGTTATACGAGAAGAATTAAATATATACAGCATAAATGAAAAAATAGAAGAGTATAAGGATAATTGGAGAGACCATTTGAGTCGTATGAATAATGAAAGAATCCCAGTCCTTATGAATAATTACCAGCCTCAAGGAAGAAGAGATATAGGGCGCCCGAGGAAAAGATGGTCCTAACACTGTGAACACGGAACAGACAAGATGGCTAATCCCTGCAAGGTTGATGATGATGACGATGATGATGATGATGATGATGATGATGATGATGATGATATTTTGTAGCAAGGAGGATATAACATAATTTCTTTTTCATCAATAATTTCTAACTAACTCAGAAATTGAGTAGAATCAATTTCAATATATGCTACGTGTAGGCCTATATGTGACCAGATTCTACGTGAATTGAATTCTTAAATATTCCATGCCATAAATTTTGAAGTTGGTTAACCTGTGTTTGTGTTGGCTGGCTTGTACTCATGAGGGAACGCCATTGGTAAATTATACACAACATTAGAAGGCTTAATATAGACTTTGCATTCTGTTATTGACATACATATTGATATGAATAGCCGTTTCCGTTCTCGGTTTACAGTGAATAAAAAAAAATCTTCACATACACGTCATCCGCTTCCCGTTCTCGTTCTGGTTTTCGTACCCGGTTTATTGTGGAGCAGTATTTGTTGGTTGCTTCCTGATTAATCTGTGGAACCGTGGATGGTGCAGTACACTCCGCCACGCCTCTGCACTGTGTTCAAGTCCATAATTCCAAGTTTCTGGGTGTTGTTCTTGATAGGCCTGTGTGCTTGGTACGGTCCAAGAAGACTAGAATTTCATATGGTCTTACTGCATTAAGCTATTCATCCTTGTGCACTTTTAGACAGGTCGTCATTAGGGCTGGAATTTATATGCGCAAACGAAGTCTGAAATGTGTATAAAACATGGAAAATCTTTTGTTTTTGAAATTAAAGTTCAATATGTATACACTTTACTTCTTTGTTTTTGCAATCTATGCAAATTTGGTGGATTATGCAATAAAATTCTGAAAATGTGCTACAATATACACAGTAGCCTTAACTTTGCATAGGCCTATTCATCACAAACGTTCAAAACATAATATATAAAATGTTTTTTGCATACTTTCAACTGGCCAATAAAAATATGCATTTGCATACGAATCCTGACCTTATTCATCATGTAGGGTGTTGATTTCTAAGATATAAAAGTTAGTATTGCAACATGGTATAGTTCAATATCAGTATATCAGTCTACGGCGTAGCTCAGGCGGCAGCACGTTTGCCTGCTGATCCGGAGTTGTGCTCGAGTATGGGTTCGATTCCCGATTGAGCTGATTACCTGGCTGGGTTTTTTCCGAAGTTTTCCCTAACCGTTAGGCGAATGGCAGGTAATATATGGCGAATCTTCGGCCTCATCTTGCTGAATATCATTTCGCTATCATCAATTCCATCGACGCTAAATAACCCAATAGTTTATAAAGCATCGTTAAAGAACCAAGTAAAAAAATCAATACAGTAAACCTTTTCTGTAACTCAGGTAGAATGCTCGTCGTCACTGAGTACTTTGTTACGGTCTGGTAAACACTGAGTCAGAAATCTATTAACTGATTGCTATCATACTATCTGGGGTAATTAATTCCGGCATAGCTGCTCCAATCTTAGGAATTCCTGTCATTGCCAGTCAATGGAAGCCTAAATGGCCATATTTTCAGGTGTTAGCAACGAACCAACTCATAGACGGAACTATGTGCAGATTGATTCGGTTTGTGTAACGACTTAAGTCACAATAATATATATAGTAATAATTTTGTCTACCATAAAGTATTACAGTCGTACATGCCAGGATCTATTAACCTAGCGGTATAGATGTTTATTGGGCGAGACATAGAGTATCGCTAACCACTTCAGTCCAAGTAGGCTTCTTATGCACCCACGATGAAATGAGTTGTGTGCCGAATATGTTGCCCGCCTAAACCTGCTCTGTCACCCGCCGCATCAAACACTTCTCTCCAGTCATCAGATCCCTGTACCGCACCTTGGGTGGTGATCTGCCGTACCTTATAGATCGGCATGAGTTGTTGCATCCCAATTAAGAAGGACGGTAAGATCCTAGGGGCTCTGATGTTTTTTACGCAGATCTGGCAATAATCTTTTCACTGGTAGAATAATCCTAATGTAAACACAAGCATGTGGCTGTCACACCCGTAATAAATATTAGCTACTAGTCGAAACACTCACACGACGCAGGAAAATAGTTCTATTGACGACCGTAACTGTATATTTATTTTAAAAGAAAATTTGAATTTTAGTTGGTAAATAAGATAAAACTTCATCCATATGTGCAACGTCATATAAAAGAGAAGGTGCTTTTATATTTGTTACTTACCTAGATCATATAGGGTTATTTACTGAGAATTTCCCCACACAGCGGATGAATACAAAGAGTAAGCTAATACCAAGGTAGTCTGTAACCTCTGCGGTGGCTGAATGGTCAGACCTTCAGACTGTCACGCAGGCGGCCCGGGTTCGATTTCCGGTGACACTTGTGGCGGACGAGGTCGCAGTTGGGGTTTTTCTCGGGGTTCTCCCATTTTTCCCAAATTAGGCATTTACACCATTCCGTCACCATTTCTCCATTTCATTATCATTCCGTAGCGTTCCCTGAATGCCAGCCGGCGACGCATGAAGAGGGTTGGCCTAGGGATAGGTGGGGTTACTTGCTGGAAACCTGGACCAGAGAACCTTAGTGTGGTTGGCCGGTGTGAGTTTGGGAATGCGTCACCAGAGGGCTAGCTCAATAGATCTGATCAAAGTCGCAGTGCTGGGCCATAGTGCCCCCCCCCCCGTTAAATTCAATTCAATTCAAGGTAGTCTGTTCTTGTAACAAGCTAGCGTCACTTGACTTTCAGTTTCTTGTCCGCATTATTATGGTTTTTACATCCTCGGTGAGTGAGTATGGTTAAACACAAGAGAGGAATAACACGTTAGTTCGACACGATGGCCTTACACGAAAGTTTAAAATAATTACGAGGGAGAGTCAAAAAGTAACCTTAATAATTGTTTTATTAATTGAATATGTACAATAAGACTACAAACACTTCATCACTTTTCAACATAGTCCCAACTACGTTCAATGCAAGTGTTCCTGTTATGCTACTAGTATGTTGAAAGTGATTGTTTGTAGTCTTATTGTACATATTCAATTAATAAAACAATTATTAAGGTTACCTTTTGACTCTTCCTCGTAGAAAGTAATTGTTTCCTAAACAAACGAATCCATAGTAGTGTGGTTAGGTCTACTTTGACGAGTAACGGGAAATGTTTAACATGAAAGAGAATGTACAGCAGTGGTCGGGATTACGTATTGAGAATCGATGACGCCAAGCTGCAGCCAATCAAATCTCATTTCAGTCACGTGCTATTGTTTACTGTAGGATTATTCTAACAGCGAAAAGATTATAGTCTAGAATCCACCACTACTGCCATCTACCAATCTTTCGACAAACCGCAAGGAACATCCACCAACGGCGGACCAACAATTCGGCGTCACACAAATACAAGTGTTCGTCTATTTTTTCGAACGGTGATAATAATGAAAGGGATAGTTATGCGGAGTGGTACTGGAACAATGAGGGGTGGAAACGGGAGAACTTCTAGAAAAATACTACCTTGACTTTGTCCACCAGAAATAATTAATACCACAGTCAAGATTTGAACTCTTATTCGCCATCGTCGTAAGTCAGCGCTGTGTGTTAACAAGGCGTCCATCAGGATCTAAGTCTGAATCTTTGGCGTAGAATTTTGACGCTTCTACCGTTCGTCTGAAGCTCTACAAAGTGACAAAAAGCAAGTGTGGTATTATATTTAGCGTCTATTTATTGAAGCATAAACTTGGCATGGGGTAAGGACGGGAGGAGCTTGTACACAGAGCGATAAGCGTGGGCGAACGATCGATCGTTGACATGCTGTTGGTGGTTCTGAGTGCTTTGAACGAGGCTCTGTGAAGAGCCCTGTTGTTAACTAAATCGTCCATTCAGGGGTGTCAGAGGCAAGCAATTATACATCTCTATTAGGGGGTAACTCATTGCAAACATGTGAAAAGCATTCAACTTGAAACTTTCATCGAGGTGATGTCATTCATAAACAATACCAGCGTTCTGTTTTATAAAGGCGGTAATAATTATTTTCTGGAGAGGGTACTAAAATTGTTCACCATATTTAGCTTCATAAATGTTACAAAAGAATTTATGTATATGCGTATATATTATGTGTATTATTGTGTGAACATATAGAGGGTGAACCGTAAATAATATCATTAATACCATTAATTAATATCATTAATCAGGGGTCTATTCTTTGAGATATTTCAAACAAAAATGTTAAATGCAATTTTGCTCGTTTTTCCTTCCGTATTGAGATAAAAATTGTTTTATATGAAATGTTTCTTAGTGTGTTTTTGGAAAGACATTGATTTAATTCCAAATATGCTCAGTCAGTTTAAGAGAGCAGTGTGAAATTAAAGTAATTAAATTATGGTTTATTTAACGACGCTCGAAACTGCCGAGGTTATATCAGCGTCGCCGGTGTGACGGACTTTTGTTCCGCAGGAGGTCTTTTACATGCCATTAAATCTACTGATATGAGCCTGTCGCATTTAAGCACACTTAAATCCCATTGACCTGGGCCGGGATCGAACCCGCAACCTCGAGCACAGAAGGTCAGCGCTATACCAACTGCGCTACCGAGGCCGACAAGATAGCAGTGTATTATGATAATAAATTACTGAAAGAATATTAGTTCTATTATTTAAATATGCAGAAATTTGATTCGAACAAATGTAACTTTGTAAAATTCTTTTGCAGAACGAAAAGTTACATTTGTTCGGATCAAATTTCTGCACATTTAAAGGACAAAACTAAAATTCCTTCAATCATATATTATCATAGTACACTGCTCTCTTAAACTGAGTGAGAATATTGGGAATTAAATCAATGGCTTTTCCAAAGCACACTAAGAAACATTTCATATAAAACAATGGCGGTGTTGCAGTAATGTGATAAGATACGAGGCTCAACAAATAACTGCATCATTTAAAAACAATCGTACTTGTCTCAGCCCAGCGGCTGGACTAATTCAAATCAGAATCATATTTACCTTGAGGAAGAAAATGTGACAACGCTGCATAACTAACAGGCAACGCACCGCATGATTGATGTTTTGGGTCAGCCGTGAGTCTGGAAGGTGGGGTTGAGTAAGGCCGTCCAAGCTTAGTGATAACTGTGTATCATAAGAGTGTTTTTAAAGTAGTGTATGAATTACTCAATTTATATAAAAGTTCATAATATATTGCAATTAATTACGAGCTACTCTTATTATTTTGGTTAATTCCGTAATCTTGTCACACAATCATTTACAATGTAGCTCTGAATAAAGTATGCCGAAATTAAATAACATGACATTTAATTAAGAAACATAGAGTTGTTTAGTCAACTGTCCGAAGGTAGGTTTGAATCACTTGTGAGACCAACAAGGCATCATTTACGAAGTAACTATAGAAGATAATGGGATAGGGTGGCCAGCTCCTTCCCCTCTGCATTGCATACATCGCCGACCAGCTACATAGAACACAGTATCAACCAGTAATGTATACATACACATTGTAAAAATTCTCCATTATTCCTTAGACAAGTTCCGTAACCCTCCTGAAGATTATTGAACATTTTTTTTTGTCTTTGGCCTTTCTTAGGAGAATTCACAATTTTGTCAAACACGATATCCATATGTGCATTGTCTTTAGCTGTTTTTCTCCTCTCACTTCTTCCTTTGCGTTGGCACAATTAAGCCAGTTCGCCTGAATTTACTCACCAAGAGTAATATAGTCCGCTTTGATGGTGGTTCTTTATGAAACTTCTTTTCATAAAGTTCACATACCGGTTTCCCACTTGCTCCGTCATCTCGACCAACTGCGTATGAATGAAATAACGCTCTACGAGGAATTATTTTTGTTGGTTATTGAGTATCGGTTTGGTTGTGCTTCTTTCACAGCCTTCTTTAGCAACAGCTGAAGTAACAATTAACAATGTCACCAATAATTTTTCTCACTGAGCTGCGAGTGTAACAAAATCAAACTTCAGCATACTTTATTCTGGGCCATATTGTACATAGTAAATTATTCATCTATATTTCTAAACATTATTTAAATATTTCTTACAAACCGTAAACTACAACTGTTACACTTGCAATACTTTATTGGTGAGCCTATTCAGAAATTTACCGCAAACTTCGGTTCTTCCGCATCACTCATCGGCGTACGAGTATGCCTTTGTAACCGTAGCCTTTGAGGTTGGAGCTCGAGTACGGAAGTCCCTTAATTCAATAACGTGTCACTGGGTTGCATTTACCGACATAATTTGGGTTCTTCATATTAGATGGGTCTAGATGTCTTGCAAAATGGATGCCATGTTTGGTTTGTTTGAAGAGCTGACCTATATTCTGTACAGAGTGATTCACTTAGGAATCTGCTTTTTTAGTTGGTTATTTAACCATGCCGCATCAGTCAATAGATTAGTTAGCGTCGATGGAACTGGTGTAGTAAGGTGGTTTTTGAAGAGATGAGGCCAACGATTCGTGATGGAATGCCTGACGTATTCAGGTATGAAAACCCTGTCAGAGTTTGTTCCGCAAAAAAGAAAGATCCATAAACTTTGCTTACAGAAATTACACAAAACACATTCTTTCTGCGAATCCCGTAGCATACGATTACGCAAGGATTTTCACTCCCCCAAATTTAAAACACATTGTAATGATTAACCGTACCAGACAGATGAAACGTTAATTCTTTCGAACAAATTGTCCTGTTCGATATTTTGTATGTATGTATGTATGTATGTATGTATGTATGTATGTATGTATGTACAGTAGAACTTCTATTATCCGTGGTAATGAAGGGGGTGAGCTGAACGGTTAATCGAAAAAATCGGATAATCCATACTATAGAAGACTTTCATAAATTAAGTGTTGCATAATGCAGTTTCGTAATTTCCTCCGTGGTCATGTGTTTTAACACATTAGGTAGTGGATCAGAAGTTTTAAGTATAATAGCTCTGTTGAAAAGAGTGGGTGAAGAAAGAATAATGCTGAAACTGATCAGGAAGAGAAAAATGAATTGGCTGGGGCACTGACTGAGAAGAAACTACTAAAGGATTCACTGGAAGGAATGATGAACGGGAGAAGATTTCGGGGCAGAAGAAGTTGTCAAATAATAGGCCTCATTAAGATATGTGAATCATATGATAAGACTAAGAGGAATGCAGAAAATAGGAAAGACTGGTGAATGCTGGGTTTGCAGTGACAGAACACTATGAATGAATGAATGTCAATGACGGGTTTCTAAGGGTCAAGGAAACGTCCTATGATGGATTTCTGTGGAAAGATAGGAAAACTATAAGTCTCATGTTATAGATTTAAGTAATTTAAACACTTCATCCCTTTTTTATTAAATCTCGCACAGTTGTAACTATTCCGATGTGAGATGAGTCATAGTTCCTCTTTTCCAAAACCACTCAATTATATGCACTTCTCTTCGATACTTAGCACAACATACTGTTTTCTTTTGGCACTTCTGGAATACATTTCGCAGAGAAATTAAACAGGTCACTCGAACAGTAGATCATAATGTGTGGGAACAAAGGCTTGTAATATCACTCTCTATATAAAAAAAGGTACTAATGTATTGTGCAGTACTCAATATTTTTTTTCAAAAAAAAAAAAAAAAAAAAAAGGAGAGAATGACAGACGGATAATCCAACAATAGGTTAATAGGGTGACGGATAATCGGAGTTCTACTGTATTTTTATTTTAGGTTATTTTACGACGCTTTATCAACATCTTAAGTTATTTAGCGTCTGAATGAGATGGAGGTGATAATGCCGGTGGAATGAATCCGGGGCGGTACTCCCCCAATTCTAATACCATTTATAGTATGTATTGAAACAATCAGAAACATAATTCGACCCGGAACACTAGCAGTACGATTAGCTGCAAATATAATTGCTGGACATCTACTATTAACCTCCAGAACCTAAAGTTATCCAGCATTTGCTCATATTGGGTTGAGGGAAACCCCCGGAAAAACCTCAACCAGGTAACTTGCCCCTACCGGTAATCGAACCCGGGCCACCTGGTTTCGCGGCCAGACGCGCTAGCCGTTACTCCACAGGTGTGGACTGTATGTATGTATGTATGTATGTATGTATGTTAGGTATACAGAGTGTTTCCGAGGTGGTGTTACAAACTTTCAGGGATGATGGCGAAAGGCACATGTATGAATTTGAGATCAGGAACCATGGTCCGAAAATGACTGAGTCGAAAGTTATAAGCAAAAATAGTTGTATAGAAATGGAATTGTAATTTGGCACTACGTGCCCTCGTTCCCTTAACTTTTGGAACAGTCGTGGAAAAATGATATGGGCCGGATGTCTCCTACGTGGGTACTTGGACCGATACAATCTGTGAGCTTGTCTACTGTTCCCATTGGCTCATCCGTATTCGAAAATCAGGTCTGCTTATTCCGTTCTCGTGTACTACTCCATTTCACTAGGACTGACCGACTGGACACTGCAACTTGTACACATACAATGCTGTCTACAGACGTACATATCGGGACCGACCATGTCCGTTACACATTACGCTATCTGCATTGCTTTAGTGTAGTTTCCTGTCCCCACCCCTTAGACAGCGCACTGAATGGAATACTGTAAGTAGACAACGTAAACAACGTCAGATGAATACAGTATGTGTAAGATGTACAGATAAATACACATAAATAAGAGGTACAGAGGAATAAAATTATTTCATTTCCACACAACTATCTTTGCTTGTAACTTTCGACTCTGTCATTTCCGGATCAGGGTTCCTTATCTCAAATTGATATATGTGCCCTTCGCCATCATCCCTGAAAGTTTCTAACACTATCTAGGAAACACCCTGTATAATATAATGTAGCCTGTTATGTATGTACGTACGAAGATCGATCTGGTCATTAAGTAAAATTCCATAAAGTTCCCTGTTTTGCTAAGAGCTTTATACATAAACTCTATGTATAACTTATGCACAAATTACTTTATCCATGATCGGTATCTATTAAACTGGTCTTTCTTTCACCCTCCTTAGTAACCTAAATAATGACTTTATTCACAGCAGTGAATTAAAGTTCTCTCCATGACAACCAACACATTAGCAACAATAAAAACTATACATTCATTTGTAACTTGTTTACAAACAACGCAATTCAAAGAAAAGGCCTACAAATTTAAAATTAAATTTAGATACCAGTAATGGATAAAATAATGTATAGCACATGAGAGTAATGAAATTTTGTGCGATAGTGGAAATTGTAACCCCCGGCTTCGCCTTGAGCACATAAAATCTAACTGTACTGCCTTATACTATAAATTACTACGACAATGTTGAACTGAAAACTGATTACTACTTTTCTATAGTCTCCTACACGATTTATATACTTATCGCATCGAGGCACTGGCTTGCAGATTCCCTCTCTGCAGAAATCCTGCCCTTGATGTCCCAATCACTCTTGGACGGAATCCTGTACAGTTGCATCATCCACGAACCGTCTGCCTCCAAGATGTTTCTTCAGTGACCGAAACAAATTAAAATCGGATGGGGCTAAATCCGGGCTGTAAGGAGGATGCTCCGCAATGTTTCACTGAAAGGCATGCATAAGTTCCTACGTTCACTGGGTTCTGTCGGAACACGTTGGATCATTACAAAATGAGCAAGTGTGCACTAGACAAAAATTAATTTCCCCTAGCATGCAAAAACTATTATCATCGGAGTATTACTTAATGAACATCGTATTATATGAATGTAATGTAATGTATGTATGTATTATTCACTTTTATTTTACGACGCTGTATCAACATCTGAGATTATTTAGCGTCTGAATAAAATGAAGGTGATAATGCCGGTGAAATGAGTCCAGGGTCCAGCACCGAAAGTTACCCAGCATTTGCTCGTATTGGGTTGAGGTAAAACCCCGGAAAAAATCTCAACCAGGTAACTTGCCCCGACCGGGATTCGAACCCGGGCCACCTGGTTTCCCTGCCAGACGCCTGACCGTTACTCCACAGGTGTGGACTATGTATGTATGTATGTATGTATGTGTTTGAACCCTCTTTCGGATTTGAAACTCGTGCAAATGCTGCGAACGCTGTGTAAGGGAGGTAACGTTAACAGACTACCCTTACTTTTCGCCAGTTAGAAACCACACATAAATCATGGCCGCCAGAAAGCCCGTCGTTGCCAAATGTTCTCCCCCACAGGTGTTCCCGTTTCATGTCGTATATAATCATTGTTTTTTCCTGGCGGTGTGCACCGGTAGGCGTGCCGTAATCTTTTTTAGGCAGAAACAAAAATTTTAATTAGAATATACACTGAAGTTTCGGAATACACGTGGCTCATTCCCAGCGGATAAATAAGCCGCAATTTACTCGTAGTACTAGTTCATGAAGAAAATTTTACACTCAAGGACGATTAATACTGAATCCTCATGCACATAATAATACTCCATATCAACGTGCCGGCACCGGAATTTGTAGAGAAAAAAAAAACGAGAACACTGGGCACAAGAAATTGTTACTCTGAGATGAATTAATATTAGGTTAATTACTTTTATTTCCCAAGCATTAGCCTCAAAATTGCCGTGAGATAACGTATCCGTTTTCTTTATAATAGCAACAGTAGATACACGGGTAAAATATTTTAACATGAAACGTTTATATGATTGAGATTTCAGGAATATGATCCCTCTTTTCGTTAACTCTAGCAATACCAACGGGGAGTACTTTGTGCCCACCTCCTCTGAAAGTTATATTTTAAATATGTAATATATATATTAGAAATATGAAAATATTATTTATTGTCAGTTATGAATCCTTCTATCGTATTGCGTTATTGTTTAATCGATTTCACTGATAGTTTTACTAAAATACGAAAATGTGTCAAGTTCGACAAAAAATATACAATGACATTTGAATTTTTCACTTTTATTATAGTACATACTATTTGCTGATTAGAAATGTTTAAACAATTTTTCAAAATTAAACATTATTGTAGTAAAACTGTGGTCTGTTCAATATGTGAGGATGGGTGTGAAGAAAGTGATACGTAACATTTTCCAGGCTGCTATGTTGACGTAATTGTTCGAAAATATACAATTACATTTGAAGTTTGCTCTTTTATTATAATACATACTATTTGCTGATTACAAATGTTAAAAAAAAAATATTCAAAAGTAAGCGTTTTTGTAGTGGTCACAAAATCCCCCGTTGGTACTATGTTATTTAAAATAACTTGGTATTGTTAGGGTTAATATGGTGACGTCATACTAACATGTGTTTAAAACAATGTAGTTTTGAATTCAGCCAGCCGTGATAAACGTAAAAAGGAAACGAATGTGACATAATAATGAATTATTATTCGTATATAAAAGGGGGGGTTATTAATAAACGCGAGAGCATAAAGACGGAAATAATTAAATTAACGTACGTATAGTCCTAAATTGTAAATTATGTTTTATTTAAGGACGCTCGCAACTGCCGAGGTTATATCAGCGTCGCCGGTGTGCCGGAATTTGGTCCCGCAGGAGTTCTTTTACATGCCACTAAATCTAGTGACTTGAGGCTGTCGCATTTCAGCACACTTAAATGCCATCGATCTGGGCCGAGATCGAACCCGAACCTCGGGCACAGAAGACCAGCGCTATACCGCCTGTGCCATCTAGGCCGACACTGATAGTCTAATTTCTGAAGTACTTAACTGTGGTATTAATTTCCAAACGAATCCAGTTCTTTGTAATGACATGGTTATTATAATTTCTACCACTTATTGGCGTCATATTGATATGTAAACCATTTCAACTGTCATTTGTATTGTTGGCCATGATTTACTGACAATGTTATGTCCAAACGTTTCGTCTACAGCTGCGGTAAATATCTTCAGTGGCAAGATACTCGAGGGAGTAGTGATCTCCTCAGTGTGCCAGAGACGACAGGGACTGAGCCTGAAAACCACACTCTCTCCATTGACGCCGGCCGTGAAAGCTTACATTCGAAGATTAATCACCTCTACGGGGAGGACACCTTTCCAGTCTTCCCTGGCATACTGAGGAGATCACTACACCTTCGAGTACTTCGACACTGAAGATGCCTACTTGTGTTCTGCAATGTTCGATCATGAGAGAGGCAACCAAGACATTACAAACTTCGTCTTATTTCATATGGGAAACTAATCGCAAGATCTGTGCTGAAATCCTTAAGCGGTTAAAACATGAAGGGGTGGGAGTAGAAGACAGCGAATATTTTCATAACATGGCCAAAGAAACACGACAGACCGCCTCCTGCAGAACGAACATCGGCGAATATTGAACTTCATACTCGACAAACTTGAACCGAACATAGCGACTATGCACGACGCTAATGCCTACTGCAGCTGTAGACGAAATGTCTGGACGGCCTCTTAGCCCGGAAAACACTCACCCAATAGCGTTGTTGTCTCGAGACTAGATCTCATGGAATGAGAAAGCAGTTCTGCAGCAATTAAATTAATTAATTAAATTAATTAAGTTAAATTTAAATACGGGAGTATTAAGACGGAAATGTGAAGATATGTTAAAATTTTATTTCAAATTCCAAACGTCCTTCCAAACCCAATCATGCTCACAGTAACAATCACGAACTGCATAAACGTTTGCAGCAGTTATAAGATTCGATTAATTCTCTGCCACTTTTTTATGATCATCTGCTATGGAAGAATCTTAAGCTAAATTCCTTTTCCTTTGAAGATTCACTATAAAAAGACCTTGGATTAAAATAAAAGTGAAATTTCTGTGTCAAAAGTGATGTGCGCTGCTCGATATAAACCATATGACTATGCTCAACAAAATATACAGGGTGATTCAGTAAAAGCGTGCAAAAATTACGCAGAAAATAAGAGAGACTCTACTGAACATTTTGAGACGGAGAACTTGAGGTCTGCGAAGCCAGATTAATGAAATATAGGCTTAAACATTTTTATCGCTCTCGCTTATAGTCTCCAATTATTTATATTTTACAGTTATTTTCATATAATTTACAAACCTGAGTAAAGCACGCACCATTTTGTGCCTCACAGGAGCTGCCCAGATTACTGTCATTTGACACCAAGCTCAATGCAAGCATGACATTGGTGTACGAGATTCTGCCGCACCCTTTCAAATAATCCTGGCGTGTTATAATTACATCACAGGCGGCTACAATCCATGTCTATGTTTACTAAGTTCTTATAAACAAGTGATTTTAGATATCACAATAGAAAATAATCGAGTGGATTTATGACTAGTGACCTCGCAGGTAGAATAGAGCCTCCCCTTCCAATCCAACGACCAGAAAAATGTATCATCTAGTTGGTTGCGGACATCTACACTGAAGTGAGGTGGTGCTCGTCCACCTCTGTGGAGTAACTGTTAGCACATCTGACAGTGAAATGAGCGGGTTCAGTTTCAAATCCTGGTTGGGGAAAGTTACCTTGTTGAGGTTTTTTCGAGGTTTTCTCTCAACAAATAGAAGCAGAATTGCTGGCTAACTTTCGGTGTTGGACCTCGGATTCATTTTGCCATCATAATTACACTCACCCTCGTTCATCATCTCCGTTCCTAGGTTTCTGGCTTGCGGATCGCCGCCGAACTTGGACACCATGGATATGTGGTCATTCGTTGTTGGTGGTAGCGCTATTCACCGTAGGCTCTCGTAGGACTGGGATTGAGGGACCGTGGTGAGGCCTACGTGGAATGGTACAAAAAGGGATAATGTATTCTGTAGGGGAGTCCCGTCCCCTGAGGGGAACTGATAGAATAGAATAGAGGCGGTGCTCCATTGTACTGCAGTCACATC
This sequence comes from Periplaneta americana, assembly GCF_040183065.1. Lineage (NCBI taxonomy): Eukaryota > Metazoa > Arthropoda > Insecta > Blattodea > Blattidae > Periplaneta > Periplaneta americana. The sequence goes on from NC_091128.1 coordinate 84,918,924, forward strand.
CTCTCACGGACAACGAAGAGTACGTCCTTCAACAACTCAGGCGAAATTATTTGTACGAGCCGCAAGTACATGAGTAGGTACAGTACATATGGCCGTTCAGACAGGCAAGTAGGAGATATAACTAAGATGGTCTTGTAGTCTACATTACTTACTCAGATATTTACACAGAAACTGACTTGATTGTCTTAATCTGGTTTCGAAGGTCCTAAGTGTTGTATCAAAATGTTCAGTAGAGCGTTCTCTATTTTCTGTTTAAGTTTTGTATTTTTTTATTAAATCACCCTGTAGGTGGCAAGTCACATTAATTACAGAATGAGCGCTATTATTAGGCAATACATCTCACTCGACCATATGTGTCAGAGGAAGAAAAATTGTTTCTATGCATCTGAAGTCTGATTAGTGTAATATGTAGCTGGTCAGCGATGTATGCAATGGAGGAGGAAAGGAACTGGCCACCCTACCCCATTATCTCCTGGCCTAGTTGCCTCATAAGTGGTGCCTTGTTGATATCACTTGTGAGATTGAGATCTGTCTTCGGACAATTGACTAAACAGAGCGCTGTTCCAGTCCTCATAGGATAAGAAATTGTCTTATATTTCGGTCAGTGTATGGGTTTGTTTTTGAGTTATTTTACGACGCTGTAACAACATCTCAGGTTATTTAGCGTCTGAATCATATAAAGGTGATAATGCTGGTGAAATGAGTCCGGGGTCCAACACCGAAAGTACCCAGCTTTTGCTCGTATTGGGTTGAGGGAAAACCCTGGAAAAAATCTCAACCAGGTAACTTGCCCCGACCGGGATTCGAACCCGGGCCACCTGGTTTCAGACGCGCTAACCGTTATTCCACAGGTGTGGACCAGTGTATGGAACCGGTGCTCATACAGCACCATGATGAATTTGGACAGGTATTCTGAGTAGCGAAAATCCGGTTTTGTAAACCAGGTATAACAGGAGAGGAAATCATCATCTTGCTAACCACATTTTACCCTCAGTACTGGTTTGGTGATAGTTCACCTCCTGCTGAGACATATGGACATAAGGCCAGTAGGAGGTGGGTTTACCTTGGTCCTTAACACATTGCTCCAAGGATTTAATAAAACATGTACGGGTAAATATGAGAAAAAATATATTTTTAACATTGTACTTTGCACTAGATTGCAGTGTCCTTGTTTATAGAGGATTAAATGAACTGAGGTGTTTGATGAAGAAAGATAATTGTCGTAAGGGAATTATTTCAGGATGAGATGATTATCTATCAAGATATACTTTTATCTTGACAAGACAATGGTTTTATTTGAATTAATAACAAAATCATGTAATCGATTTTTGGTGTGTTTGCGTGATGCAACTTAGAAGTGTGTCATGTTCGTCAGCATGAACAAAGAAATTTAATATGCTTTACTGTAGTTTAAAATAATTGATCCAGAAACTTAACTTTGATAAATATGTCTTTTCATGCACTTATAAAAGCAATAATGGACTAATTTCAAGAAAGTAGGAGGCACAAAGGTCATGTCATGCATCATATTATGATCGTTCACTGTGTCTATCCACCTGTCGTCGTCTTAGTACCTGACTCACGATGACCGCGAACCAGACTTCGAGTCTCGGCGATCGCGAAGTTGTATTTGTAGTTATAGTTGTAGGTCTGAGGTTTTTTTTTTTCCTAGGGATTCTTCCATTTTTTTCCTTTGTCATTCCACCAACACATTCCAAATTCGTCTTTCATTATCACCATCTCGAAAAAAACCGGGGGTAGACTTATTGGAGACAGCCGCAAGTTTGATGCGTGAATACGTCTCTGAAAGAATTATACGCTAAAGGTAATAGTGACATCTCTTCTTTCTAGATACCCTGAAAACCCGGTACATATTCGCTGTGCTGAGACTTCTGGGAGTAGCCATCTTGTATGCATTGAGAGTAAACATGTCGGTTGCTATAGTAACCATAGTACTCTATCGTTCATTACTCGTTGCTCCCATCTGCGTTGCATATGCCTCGACATTGTGAATTTTTTCTCCACTCAAATTCACTCACGAATTTTTCCAATTTAGCTTGTCGACTTCTGTTTGTTGCTCAATTGATATTGTAGTCTGATTTGTTGCGAATAGTTCCACACCTCTGCGAACGTTTTATCGCAGCGCACTCTCGAGTTACACTGCTTCGGCTGCCGCCAATTCGTGCCTCAGCCTGTCCCTTTCCGATTATCACTAGATGACGTCACCCGCTCCAACCCATGGTCACGTTGATTCCCGGATACTTTTCCCATTTCGTTTTGCCCAAAGAAATATTTCCCAAAGCAGTTTTCCCTAAAACACTTATTTCCAATGACTTTGCGACCAATGGATTTGTTTCCAATTGTAATTTTTACCAATCCACATCTTCCAATGACAGGTTTTCCCTTTCTCACAAATAACAAATAACAGAAACCTTAAGAAATTATAATCTCTGATTTTTTTAAATGTAGGCCCTATATAATTACAGGGTAAAAGTATAGTCCAAAGTTCGTAAATAATCTGAATTCTGCCCTCATCTTTGTATATACTCGTATTGTAGCTCATAGTAATTGATCTAATTCTTTCTTGCGTTGTCAATCATTTTCATTTTGGCTTCGCCTTTACAGCCTGGCCGAGTGAGAGCTGTATAATGGTCGTGTCCGTATCATCATCATCATCATCATCATCATTATTATTATTATTATTATTATTATTATTATTATTATTATTATTATTTTTAATTCTTGGATTGTTGAATAAAGTGAGGAATGGTGTTTCCTTACAACACAGTGTGCAAAAACACAAATCTAGATGGACAAAATTAATAAATTCTATGGATTTCAACGGATTCTTATGAAACTTTGTACAGATCTTATAGGTAGCACATATTTTTTGTGTACAAACTCTGATTACGTTTGAGTAAGAGAAAAAATCCCTTTATAGGAGTGATTTTAGACAAAATTAATAACTTCTCTTCTAACAGATTTTTATGAAACATGGTACGGAAGTTACAGATAGTGCTTACTCCGTCGGATCCCGGCCACTCAATGACTCATAACGAGTGCACCTCTGCACATGTGTGGACATTGTGCTACTGTCATACATCTATGACGCAGTGCATGAGGGTAGGCCACTAGAGGGAACCTAAACGGTGGAACTTAAATTGAGGGGATTCAATCCGGCATCGGGATGGGAATCCGGTGTGGCTTAGTGGATAGAGCATCAGCACGTAGAGCTGAAAACCCGGGTTCAAATCCCGGTTCCGAAGACTTTTTCTCCGTTTCACTCATCCTTCATCATATGATGATGCAGAATTTCTGCACGGAAATATATGTAGGGGAGAGTCGGGTAGTATCGTACATCGGGTAATATCGGATAGTGCGTTTCTTTCATCTACCACCACATGGTAGTATCTGAATGACATGGTTACGTTTCTCTATGCGACATCACAGAAACGTAACCATGTCAATCAGGTACTATCATCGTGTGGTAGATGAAAGAAACTCACTGTCCGATATTACCCGATGTCCGATAATACCCGACTCTCCCCTACTTCGGTACATCGCAATAATAATAACAATATAAATAATAATATACAATAATATAAGTCGAAATTTGATTTTTGTCCACCTAGATTGGGAAAATTGCACACTGTGCAACAATCTGATATCGGTTGTCACGTTACATTGATCATTTTTTGTCCGTCTCCGTTTAGGTCATTGGAATATGTAGTTTAGAAATTATAGGCGCGGCAAAACTCGCCTGAAAATATGTCGATTGACTTTCCGGTATGAGACTCTAGTTCTGGACCGAACTTATAGACGTATTCACGTCAAAGTAACGCGTCTGTGTGTGCTTGAATCGGCCCTTCACCATGATGAGTGTTCCTCGCGGTTCGTGCAAAGATTCATTGGTGAATTCAGGGCGAGTCATAGATCTATAGAATCCTCCTCAAGATCTCATGTCTCACGGTAATACGCCAGAGGTGTATAGTGTAGGGACTTGGAGGCAAGGGAGAAATGCGTAGTCCCATTCGGTGGGACCTGCTTAGTCCGACACCACAGACGACACGCAACTCATTTCATCACGGATGCCCAAAAAGTATAATTTGGGCTCAATTGCATAGGGATGCTCTATGTCCCGCCCCGTAGGCACCTCTATACCTAACTCTAATGGCACCTGTCTCAAAGTGACGAACTTAGTTACATCTGAGGTCAGCGCCATTCATATAAAATTAATAGAATTTGTATATTATATCAATATAAATTGTATGAAGGGAATCTTTGATACATTGATGTATTCAGAAAGTGGCCCGCGGGAGTATTGCTCTCCCTCCCGGAGATTTTAGATGTTTGAAACTAAAAGAAAATATAAGTTATAAAATATAATTCCATTTTATATTCTATAGGCTTACCTTTTTCTTAACTAAAATAATACCTGTTATGTACATTTTCAGGTAGGGGTCGGTCGAGTTATCTCTGTGGTAGCGCATCTGCCTCTATTCTAGCCGGCCCGGGTTGGATTCCCGGATGGATCAGAGATTTTCGTGTAAAATTTCTACCTCGGAACTAGGAGAGATGGCGGTGCACAACTTTTAATCACTAGATTGTGCACCAATATGCCTGGGTTAAATCCCAAATCTCTCCACAGTGCATATGAAGAGAAGGCATATGTCTCTGTTGATAGTGATTCGTCCTTCGGACGAGGACGTTAAGCCTGGCGGCCCCCTTGGTACTATTCAACAGGAGTAGGTACCGAATTTTCCCTTTTCCCTTCCTCACCACCATCATCATCATCATCACTACATTTACACTCACCCTAGTACACGACATAATTGTTCACAGAGACGCATTATGTACAGCGTGGCTTTCCGAAGTGGTGTACAAATTGAAAATGCAAATCTGGCTTTCAGGTAAAGCTCCCTGTGAAGCAGACAAATAGTTTCAAGGGAAAAATTGTTCCGGGGCCGGGTATCGATCCCGGAACTCTTCGCTTAGCGCACGAATGCTCTACCGACTGAGCTATCCAGGAACTACATCCGACACGGTCCCAATTTGTCCATTTATTTCCACACAACGCAAGTGAACTGACAAGGCGCCAGAAACCCTACTTTGAGTGCATACAAACTCTGTGTGACTTGAATTATGGTTTTCTGTTAACGTACTTACAGTGACATATATATTATGCAGTTCTGGCTTTTAGATAAAGCTCCCTGTGAAGCAGACTTGAATAATTTCAAGGGAAAAATTGGGACGGTGTCGGGTGTAGTTCCTGGGTACCTCAGTCGGTAGAGCATTCGTGTGCTAAGCGAAGGGTCCCGGGATCGATACCCAGCCCCGGTAAAATTTTTCTTTTGAAATTATTCAAATTGAAAACGGATCACAGTCCCGCTATCTACTCGCAATATGCGGAACCCGAATCACGCACGTGAATGGGTAGCCATTAGATACGTACACACATACATACATTTTCAGGTAGTTGTTTCCTTGAAAGTTGATGGTCTCTTCCTCGATCTTTATTGGTTGATATTTAAACCTTCTGAATTTTCAGTTTCGAGTGTTACAGTTAAGAAGTTAGGGGTGCTGTCTTTTTATTGACGCAGTTTTCAGTGTTAGTTGTCAATGACAAGTCAAGAGACACTGTTTACTTTTCTTAAAAAGAAAAAAAAAAGACGTATTGAGAAGAGAATGGAGAGCGCTCCCATTACATTTAATGGAGAAAACTCTCAGTTGGCTTTAAGTAAAAGTGAAATCTGTGAACCGGTAATTTCTTCTGTGTTACTTCTGTATAATGCTGTTAGTGGTGAGTCAATCAATAAATCGTTCGGACTCGAAATCAAATTTAAAATACGATCGGAAACTAACTATGAAACTAAATATGATTGGTTGTATTTTGATCGTACTCGCGTGGTGCATTTTATAAACTGTATGAAGTGTATTAAAAAATTATCTCCAAGCTTTTCAAGAAACAGATGAGGTATTCATATCAGAACTCTTTAAAAATTTGGAAATCCACCGCTGTGGAGTAACAGCATGCTTGACCATGAAACGAGTGGGTCCGGGTTCAAATCCTGGTTGGGACAAGTCACCTGGTTGAGGTTTTATTCGGGGTTTTCCCCTCAATTCATTAAGAGCGAATGCTGGGTAACGTACTGTACTTATCTCGCTGGAATTATCACCTTCAGACACTAGAAAACCTTAGCATTTAATTAAGCGTTGTAAAATAACCAATTAGAATTAAAAACTTAGAAAAACTAGACTACTGAAAGAAGGATTCGTGTAATATAATCAACGAGTAATTATTACTTTTTATAGGCCTTCTAAATTTATGCGGTTTATGTAAAAAGGATAGGCTATTTAACATAGGCTTTATGGTACAATTTTACACAGAATAGTTTGTATTCATCATGTTTTACAAAACAATATTAACATTTTTAACATTTAATAGTATTTAATACAAATATAAACGAATGAAAGCTCTCTTTCTGTAAATGACCCCATTTTTCTACGTTCCCTTTTACATAGACTTCATATTGTTAGTAAGATATGAATTAATGTTTCTTTGCTGCCGGTTCCACCTCCCCCCGGTACAGTATAAATCTTCCCCCTGCGGGGAAAGGTCTCATTTCAACGCAGCTTCTTAAACTATACAAAAAAGTGGCGGGCAAATAAAGGTTAAGGTTAAGGTTAAGGTTAAGAACATTATGTCACTGAATGCATGATTGAAATTTTATAATGTGATTGTAATTAAAAGTGTACGCAGAAAACCTTAGGTTGATATGACAAAGAAAGAAAATGCACTACGCTTGTACCGGTATGATCCAACTAATGAATGGAAAATACTAAAATGTTAGTAATCAATTTAGCTCATTGGTATTATTTTCTACACCTGTCATTGCTTTACATTTTATATGTAGATAACAGAATTATATAGTCGGCCTAATGTTTACCTTTTTGTGCTATTTTCGATTTCTACTGTAGTAATATTTTGTGCTACATTTACAAGTTTCTCGACATACTTTTTGACTCTCGTGTAAACTATATTACTGTATATTTGTACAAAGACTAGAGGTCTGCATCACCAGGGGATTCTTAAGGATGTTTGTACATTTTAAAAAAAGACTTAGTTTTTTCTGTCGGCACTTACATGCCCTGTAGAGAAATTAATATAACAGTCTTCAGTTCTGTGTGTGAACACTATATAGTAATAGGCACTACAAACATTTAGGCTACTTCTACTCTGTATTTAAAAATAAAGTCGTTCGAAATCCGGTTTGAATAGTAGGTTCAAAATTCGGTATTGAAATAGGATTGGAATATTAAATTAAAATTTCTGTATATAAATATGAATCTTTGGGCACTTTAAATTAAAATTTCACTAAAAGTATAGACATTTATCGCGAAAGACACTATTTTTTAATAAATAGGTGCTAAAAACAAAAATTATTCTGTACACAAAATTTCGCGCCATTTCGCGGGTTTAAATTTACGACATTCTGACCTAGAAGAGCTAGCAACATACTTCTGCTTCTCTTTTTAGCTGAAAATCCGTATTTAGTGGTTTACGAAAACTAGGTGTCTCTAACAGTAACATATTTCAACTTCTGTACTATCGAATGTTCACAATCTAAACATATTGTATTGTTACAATGAGTTGTTTTGATATGTAATGCAAATTTTGTTGCCGAAAATTGGCTGTAATATTTTGTGGCAGACTTTCTTACGACTGGTATATCTGGCTGAAATTTTGTCTCTCCCCTAATATCTATTTTATGGAAATGACTTATTTTGAAAGTGATAGTTCACTGAAATATCATGTTTCCGCCAGTTAAAGACAGATGAATATATTAATGTTTCTGATAAGACTAAAGATAAAGTTGAAGGCCACCCAGCTCATCTCTTGTTAGAGGGAATTTTCATTTTAGAGAATATCGCTAATAAGTTTCAAATTCAGGGACATTTGAATACAGTAGCCTATCGCAAAAATCTTCCAGTCAGAGGCCAAGTTTAAAGAGAGAAAATGCGTGAAATAATTTAGATCCAAGACTTATGTCATGGAAAAAGAAGGGTAAGAAAGAGATCCATCAAATCGAATAGTGACCAAGGATAACCTCTCAGTTACATGAACGTAAGTAGGTGAAGATTTTTTCTTGAGAGTGTACGAAATAGTTTAGCAGAATCCTAGAGGTTCTATTTCTCCAAGTACCTTTAATGTTTCTGTTGTTTATTTTTTATTCTCGTTATACTCAACTGCCAGGAAATCGTGTCAAAAATAAGAATAGTTTTACTGCTTCGTTTTATGAGCCACATTTCATAAATGGGCCAGTGGATATAAACAAGAAGAAAGACGTTTCTTGGTCATAAAAGTGGCAGGAATTCAAACCAGCTGATCCTAAAGGACAAATGAAGAATCATAAGGAGCTATTACTGTGTTAATAACTGGAAATTTCCGGTTCGAGAAATGTCTGTGGCCGATGGGTCTCTGCAATGATTCCAGCCTTCGCTGAAATTGTAAACTGAACGAAGAGGTTGTATTGTATTATCTTCTGGAGTGTGGGGTTCTCGGCATTAAAAAGGGATACTATTTGAGAAACTTTCTCTGCATAAATTGAAGATTGTGTAACTTGTGAAATAGGACGTGGATAAACATTTATATAATATTATACAGAAAACCAAAATACTAACGTAGATGTAACCTAATTTTCCCTCATATTCAATTTATTTAACACCATCGAAGCTAATCTCTATAGAAATTTAACTGCCGTAGTGCAATTTTATTGTTAGTCTAAATAGTATTGGAAAACATACCGTACATAACATAAAAGAAAGTTCTGAAATATTTTCTAGAATGTATTTATATTGCGAGGAACGAATGAACTACTCCTGAATTACGACGTTAAAGTCGCATCCATAATGTGAACTTAAATGTAAGGGATCGACCCGGGTCGCTAAAAACCTATATTACGTTTTGTGATTAATTGCACGGTAAATTATTCGCTCTGAAAATCTGCAGAGTTATTTCATTTGCACTCTGTATATGGCTGACAGTGGGTCAAAGCATGCCTAAGTACCCCTCCCGGGTCTGGCACTCGAAAGCCGAGGATTAGACATTTTCCACACCTGTGGAGTAACGGTTAGCGCTTCTGGCCGCGAAACCAGGTGGCCCGGGTTCGATTCCCGGTCGGGGCAAGTTACCTGGTTGAAGTTTTTTCCGGGGTTTTCCCTCAACCCAATATGAGCAAATGCTGGGTAACTTTCGGTGCTGGACCCCGGACTCATTTCACCGGCATTATCACCTTCATCTCATTCAGACGCTAAATAACTTAAGATGTTGATAAAGCGTCGTAAAATAACCTACAAAATAAAGATTAGACATTTTACGTCAACTGTATTCAACTACACATTGTAAAGGCACTGAACAGCTGATTTTCCGTACGATGGTGAAGTTTCCTTTGGTTTGAGGCAGTCTTTTCAAAACATTCCGTACTGCTGTCCTACTGTAACTCGCGTAGTGTAAAATAACTGATAGATATCATTTTTGTCAACAGCAAGAATCGTACTGGAATTCATGGAGTAATAGCACAGCTTCCGGAGGGAAACGCATTGATTGAAGAAATAAGGAAGATGGGGAAAATGATGAAATGAAAGAGAAATTTTAATTAACAGTTATGAGATAATAGACGAATAATACCGGAACGCTACGTTACGTGATGTGTACTTATCTTTGAACGAACGCGAGGCCGCTGATAGCGTGCCAGTATCAGGTGAATCGTTGGATAGGCTACAGACGCAGCAAGCGCAATGCCGAGGAGGTACAGACACTGGGCGTCCGACTCCGAGACCGATGACGTATTTCTGGTAAGTGCAGGCCGGGCAGAGGTAATATTAGACATCGGATGTTTAGGAAAATGCCTATTTCATTTCAATGTTCATATTTAAAGGCTTTTAATAAATGTGCACGAATCATGAGAAATTAAGCATTCTGATGAAGTTTGATCTTGCCTTTTTTTGCCGTTTACTCCTTTTTTTACTTTAATATGTACTTTTTTTTTTGCCCTTTTCTTGCTTTTATATGTACCCTTTTTGCCTTTTTCTTTATATGACTACTCACTCAACAATACTGAATTTATTTCTGCGTTCGAAACTAAAGAAATTGCAGTTCTTATAGTAGCCATAGATATGGGACACCCTGTTGTAATGCAGTGTTGTTATTTCGCTTACTCCGGAATCGACCTTGTCCTTACCCAGCACGGGTCCAGGTGAATTGCCACAAAACCCGAACAGGTGAAGATAGTTATAAGATCGAGATATGTTAATTGCCACAAAACTATCAGCGGTAAATTTTAGAGTTGGTGTCTGTGAGATATGTTAATTGGCACAAAACTACCTACGGTAAATTTTGTGGTTGGTACCTGTGTCGATCAAGTTGCTTATATTTCGTATCAGTGCCTGTTCTTCCCTGTAGTGATGGCAGTGCATTTGACTTACAGTGAAAAAAGTAAACAACTTTTAGTGATCAACAGTTTTAAATTTCATGTTCATTATATATGTAAAAGTAACAAACATACATGGCAGTGTGTCCAAAGAAGCTGCAGAGCGAAGGTTTACACCACAGGGTTAACTGAAGAAATATGTGACGTGGGTAAGTGTGACTTTACTCATAATCATACGAGCATAGCCGAGGTAAAATTAAATCGACAAGAAATAAGCAATACTTGCAAAAGAAAAGCAATAGAAAACTTATCTAAAAAACCTTCAAAAATCATGTGTTGAAATGGCAAATCATGACAATGAACATAAGTTAACAACAGCGGATCTTGAACTTATTAGGCGAAATATGCATTTTTCCAGATTAGTTTTACATCCCGCATTGCCTAAAACAAGACGAGAGGTCCAAGAAGTGCTGGAATCAATGACCATAAAGACAAATAGAAGCGAAGTTTTTATTCTTGAAAACAACGTAGAAAGTGAGTTAGTGATTTTTTCGTGTACCACAAATGTATCAGCTTTGGATTTGTGGCAATTCACATATCTCACACTGTCCATACCTGTGGAGTAACGGTTAGCGCGTCTGGCCGCGAAACTAGGTGCCCCGGATTCGAATCCCGGTCGGGACAAGTTACTTGGTTGAGATTTTTTCCGGATTTTCCCTCAACCCAATTTGAGCAAATGCTGGGTAACTTTCGGTGCTGGACCCCGGACTCTTTTCACCGGCATTATCATCTTCACCTCATTCAGACGCTAAATAACTTGAAATGTTGATGCAGCGTCGTAAAATAATCTGCTTAAAAATCAGAAATATCTCACACTGACCCAACCGCAATTTTGTGGCAATTCACCGTTCCCGACCCAGCACTGCTACCTGACTCCAGCACTGACCTACCCTATTAATTCCTGGCTTAGTTGCCTCATGAGTGATGCCTTATTGGTGTCACTTGTGAGGTTCAAACCTGTCTTCGTACGGTTGACTAAACAATAACAAACATCAATTATTAGTCGAATACATGAAGCGTTGGATTTCCATGCTGATAACCCGGTTTCGAAACCCGGCGAGTCCAACTATAATTTGTGGTGGACAAAGACGGTGCTTGCTGGTAGGACTTCGCGGCTCTATCGACGTCTCATTATTGTTACATTAATCATCGACACAATGGCTTTGTTCAATAAACGTGACAGAAGTTTGTGCGTTAATCTTGAAAAGTTGCTTGTTGTTTATTGTAACTCAAATTACGGACGTGAAGTTGTGGATGAATAAGTACAAGTGCAACAAGTCTATAGAACAGAGAAACTACTTTTCCAGTGTACTTTGTTAAGTTTCTTATGAGTGTTTACTTTATGAATTATGGGTGATTCAGTATAATTTCATTGCCTTTTATTGCCCTATTTTTGTTGCTTTTAGAGCCTTTTTAGGCGCCTAAAATACCATTTTTAGTGCCTAAACTTCCGCTGTCTAGTAATTATATAGGGTGGAAGTGATATAACTGTGCACTTGGAAGGGGGAAATACAGTCCATTACAATAAACAAAAATAATCTGTTACGCGTTTTGTAATTTAGTGTTTGATTAATTAGAAAATTAGACAGAAGGTCTGCGTAGTTTGGCAACAGCTTGTCGCCTTCTCACGTACGAAAACACACATGAACTCGGTCTGAACAGCAGAGTTCCGTCCCTTAGTCACCCTACTAGGCTTGCCAGACTTCCTAATAGCAGGAAATAACGATATATGTAAATATTGTTATGTAATTTGTAAGAGAACAGCCCATTTTATTTGAAAACTGCAGTTTGATAAATCATTCCTTATTAGAAGGATAAAATTGAGAATCGTACGAATAATACTTATCGAATATCATTTTGCTGAAAGCTAAGTTCGCGCTACAACTCTTAGCTAACAGAGGTCTAAATTCATATGAAAGCATATAGTAGTGTCTACATTGAAGTGATCAAATATTATCGCATTCTCAGAAAGTAATCACTAAGATAAGAAACCCTTATGGACACACTCCATTCCTACAACACTCAAATTCTTAGTAAAACAAGTCGGCACTTACCACTTGTGTTCGTTGGATGATGTGCAGGATATTCAGTCTGTATTAGATTTCCAACAGGACTTTAAAACCTTTCCGGAGTAAAAGTAGTGACACCAACCACAATGTACAATGGCCCTTTTGTAACGGAAACTTTGATCTTTACATACATACATACATACATACATACATAAAGTGTTCTGCCCATGGGCAAGTCTTTCACTGCAAACTCAGCATTCTCCAATATTTCCTATTTTCTGCCTTCCTCTTAGTCTCCGCACATGATCCATATATCTTAATGTCGTCTATCATCTGATTTCTTCTTCTTCTGCCCCGAACTTTTTTCTCATTCACCATTCTTTCCCGTGCAGCCTTCAGTAGGCAGTTTCTTCTCAACCAGTGACCCAACCAATTCCTTTTTCTCTTCCTGATAAGTTTCAGGATCATTATTTCTTCGCCCACTCTTTCCAACACAACTTCATTTCTTATTCTGTCTGTCCACTTCTCACGCTTCATTCTTCTCCATATCCACATTTCAAATGCTTCTATTCGTTTCTCTTCATTTCGTTGTAATGTCCATGTTTCTGCTCCATACAATGCCACACTCCACACGAAACATTTCACTAGGTTTTTTTGTTACAACGTTTTCCAGATATCCGCACAAGATGCTCCTTTTTCTATTAAAAGCTTCCTTGGTCATTGCTATCCTCCTTTTGACTTTCTGACAGCAGCTCATGTTACTGCTTATAGTACATCCCAAGTATTTGAAGCTGTTCACTTGGTCTACTGTCTCATTTAGAATTTGCAAGTTTATCTTCTATATTTTTCTTGCGACAACCATGTCTTCGTTTTGTTTGCATTTATCTTCATTCCATACTGCTCACAGCTGTCATTTAGCTCCTGTAGCATATCCCTTAGTATCGTCTCCTCTTCTGCTAACAACGCCATATCATCAGCAAATCTTATGCACTTTATTCTTCTTCCTCCCACTTTTACTCTCCCATGTTCTGAATACAGTTCTTTACCAAATCCTCCAAGTAGATGTTGAAGAGGGGTAGATGATAAAGGGCATCCTTGTCGTATCCTCTCCCTATTTCACTTCCTTCAGACGTTTCTTCTGTTCTGACCTTGACTCAAAGATCCCACTGAAAATCAATTCAGCGATATCAGAATACGAAAGCCAAATCAGTTGGTCATCTGGCATGGATACTGGTAGTTGGGAAAATGAGTCCTGTGTCAATACGATGAAACTTATCGGCATCAAGCAACCACACGTGGAAGTCTATTGACTTTTTTAAAAATTGATATGCTGTGTCAATAACGTAATGGTATCTTTATTATTTATTTAATAAGACATGGTAGGCACTCGGTAGCCTGAAGGAGTTGCAATGCAAGGCTATGAATTAAAGTCATAGAGTTCTTTTAGGAACAGAAAGAATCGGAAATCCTATATTAATATTCCGTCGAGGTTTTGATGTCTTTCTCTAGCCCTTGTTAAACCAGTGCCGAAGAAACTGTTTGATTGGAAACGTGGAACGCTAAGAAGAACATGACAGATTGGTAGGCCTGTAAACGAAGAAATGGAGAGCAGAAATATTATCCTGTGATGTAATTATGGGAGGATCATTTTAGTAGTTTGCATTAGTTTGGGTCATATAATCGTAGTTTCCATTAATTTAGGTCATATAAGCGTAAAATAGTTTCCATTAATTTAAGTCATATAAGCGTAGTGCATTCTATTTCTTTGTCATATCAATCTAAGGTTTTCTGCGTACGCTTTAATTACAATCACATTATAAATTTTCAATCAGTGTCATAAGATTTCTTGACCTTAACCTTAACCTTTATTTGCCCGCCACTTTTTTGTGTAGATTATGAAGCAGTGTTGAAATGAGACCTTTTCCCGCAGGGGGAAAGATTTATACTGTACCGGGGGGAGGTGGAACCGGCAGCAAATAAACATTAATTCATATCTTACAAACAATATAACATCTATGTAAAAGGGGAGGTAGAAAAAATGGGGTCATTTACAGAAATGGAGCTTTCATTCGTTTATATTATTTTGTTTTAAATATTACTAAATGTTAAAAATGTTAATATTGTTTTGTAAAACATGATGAATACGAACTATTCCTCTGTGTAAAATTGTCCCATAAAGCCGGTGTTAAGTATCCCATCCTTTTTACATAAACCGCATAAATTTAGAAGGTCTATAAAAAGGAATAATTACTCATTGATTACATTGGACGAATGCTTCTTTCAGTAGTTTTTCTAAGTTTTTAATTTCAATTGGTTATTTTACGACACTTTATCAACTGCTAAGGTTATCTAGCGTCTGAATGAAATGAAGGTGATAATGCCAGAGAGATAAGCCCAAGTTTCAGTAGGACATCGGCGGGTATATCTCCTTTCATTTTTCCTTCCCCTTTATGCCCAGGGCTGACGTAGACTAACAATATCATTGTTGAAATCTTTATAATACAATAGGTTATTCAATTTCACAGACAGCGGTTATTTCACAGCATAGGTCAGAAAATGGTACGCTTTGTTTACAGCTTCCTTCAGCGAAAGGAGGCGGTGAGCCATTCATATCCAACATTACTGAAGTGCGGGAACGTACTTCTGAAAGATTTTATTTATTTATTTATTTATTTATTTATTTATTTATTTATTTATTTATTTATTTATTTAATCTGGCGTAGATAAGGCCATCAGGCCTTCTCTACCACACCACCAGAATACAAAATAGACATATACAAGGAACAAATGCAGAGAGAAGAAGGGGATAAGAAATAGAAGTAAAATTAGATACAAATATAAAAACCACAAAAGCAAAAAGAATGAGAGAAATAATAGGCATATATATACTGTACACTAGTAGGAAGATAAGATCACAAAAGGTACTAATACAGTATATTGTTTAACTGATATTTTAGTGATTAAGAAAAATGATTAAATAACTAGAAGTAGCTGACTGTGCAGATGTAAAGCGGAACAAAACAGTAACAATTTCGAAGCATTTGCAATAAGTTAGAATACTCACTTTACTGCATTGCAATCTACGCAGTAAGAAAATGTTTAATGAGTTTGTTTTTGAACACTGTTAAATTCCGAGTCTCTGATGTCACTGGGTAGGGTATTCCACAAGTGCGATGATAAATACGATGTGTCTTAATGTTGGTAAGGCTAGTATGCGTCTGTTTTGCGTGCGTGTGAAGAGATTGTGATACGAAGAGAGGTAACAAGCGAAAGGCAAGGTGGAGTGAATCTAGAGTTTAATTTGCCTCTCTGTCATCAGTGGTAACAGCGTATTTTCGTTTGTTTTTTATCATTTTATGTGAGCTTTCTAAAATTACGGAGACTATAAACACAATTGTTCTTAACTTAGGGATAGAAAATAGTGCTCTTGTCTGTTGTTTTTGCATTAAGCACATTTTGCAAACTTGCCAAATGATAAATTGAAGTTAATTATATTGCAAAATTAACATCATTGCAGTTTCAAATAAATCGTAGTTGCTCAAATCTGTAACTGGGACCATAAATCGTTACGAATAAATATAAAGATTTAAGTTTTTTTCAGAATTAATAATGGAAATTGTTTATGAATTAAGTTTTCGGTTCACGACTTCTACACGTGGCTAACGAGAAAGACAGGCTACGGCGCGACGTCACATTCTTAGTCATAACATGGCCAAAATTGAACAAGTTTATATATAAATGCACGTTTAACATGAGTTTAATATAGCAATTATTCCTTTGTTTTTTAGAACTTTGAACATGTATTTATATTAGGCGATTGTCAATATGGCCATGACTGGACCATGATAACCACATGAGGACGTGACTACGATTCGTGCCGAAGCTTGTCTTTCTCGTTAACCACGCTTCTACAGAAGTGACGTCATGAATGATGCTAAGACCATAAACAGAAATATACCACAAAAGATTATTCATTTCGGTGAAAAGAATATATTCCGGAAACTTTTTGAACCGAGTATGTAGGCTACATTAAACAATGACGGTGAAAGGGAACATCTTTATCTTACTTCTTTATTTATAATTCCCATTTCATTCTTATTTTATTATAAATAAATATATAAGTAAATAAATTTGGAATTTATGGTGGGCAAGAATGGAGTTGGGACAGGTTTTCTCGCGATTCTCCCGTTTGCATGTCATTCCATTTTTCTATAATTAACCATCTATCGGTGTAGAATGCCGAGGTGAATTACTTGGCCATAGTCGATAATCATGTTTCCAGGATACGATCCGATTCCTGTGACGGATATTACACCTGACAAGTAACCATGATAATCCCTATAGTTGGTACCAACCCCAGAGCTTCCATTTATGGCACAAGGAGGTTATGTAAATTATAGCAGTGCATTAATTGGAATGTCCGTAACAACTCTATTCCTGACGCAGGTCTTGCCTGTAATGCGGTAATGTTGGTTTTCCTTCCCAGCCCTGTTCTTAACACTGAATGGAGGCAATAACGTACTGTTTCACGTGACTTTTGGCCATTTCGACGGCCAGCTGTCGTTTATATTTGTCAGATTTAATTTTGAAAATGCTTTATAGTCTGTATTACAACCTTTGCATGACCAGGTATGTTAAGCATGGGTATTTTTACTGCACGAAACGTGTGTAGAGCTATTTCCGTATTATGTAACCAAAGAAATTTGAATTAATTTTTCTTATTTCATTAACGAATGCAAAAGAGTTAACATGTCAGGAAACAGTAAATGCGTGTGTTTAGTAATGTGAAGGCGCAATTTGTCGTGTCAGAGTTTGATATAGCATGACCAAATTTTAATTACCTATAGGAACTGTTGTCGCTACTAAAATGTTGACATTTGCATTTATATCGTAACATGGGTTGTGTAATAGGAAGAAGTACTTTTTCTCCCCTTGGAGAGCAGTGTATGAAGTTTGGAAGTCGAAACACACAGAGTACAGAAAGAAAAATTGCAACGATAACAGAACCCTCATTTGTTCCGTCGATAATCAGATCTTGGTTGACCCATAGTTTCGCCTGTTGTGCTGTTAAAATTGAGCCAATTGTCGCTGCGGCGTGTTAACGAAACTGCAGCGTGACTATCGCTATATGATCCACAAGTAAATTATTATTATTTTGTTCTTAGAGTGACATGCAGAGGTCATACATGGAGCGAAAACTAGGCACAAATTATTGAGTTTTAATTATTTATTAATAATGCTTAGAATCAGGAATATAATCCTGAATATATGGACTACAAGAAGGTTAAACTTATCTGTCTGAAATTTTTACATAATTCAGACGAGTGCTCTAGTGTCAAAATAATTATTTATGAGACAAGTTCGTAAAGGTTCTCTTCTTGACACGAGTGTAAAGTTTGTGAAAGAGGCAAAGCCGAGTTTCACAAACACACGAGGGCTAAAACGATAACTTTACGAATGTGTGCCATACAACGTTTTTTCTGCAATAGCACAAATTTACATTACATAAATATTTCAAGTTGGAGAGATATTATCACAGTGTCATGGCCTCTAAACTCACAACCAATAAGAAGGTTTTCCATGGAATGGTAGCCTGTTTTATTCATGTTCACTATTTTATGGCCGTCTGAACTGGCCATATAATCAACAAAGCAGTTAGAAACAGTTGAATGATAAAATCTTGTTACAATCAGTACTACATGTAACAACAGTCTAGTATGTACAGTCACGAAGCTTGAAGTGATGAGAGTACTAGGAACAATAGACTGTGCCGGTACTATTTCGCATTGGTTGTGATGAGGCGATAGTAGCGATCCTAGTGGTTAGCAACTATATATGGATGCATATTCCCTATGTATTGAGCTTCGTGACTGTATATACTATTCTGTAATGTAACTTCAGAATAATGAGGGCTAAAATGTAGATATGAATGTTAAATTTGTTACTTATTTGTGTTACGTGTAATATTTATGTAATGAAAGATCGAGGTAATTCATTAATTTCTTACAGAATTAAGTTTGTACATTGAATATTAGCCTAAGTTTTCTTTGTCAGTCCGTAAAATGAATAGGAGTGCCTAAAGTGATTGCTGACCTTTTTTACGCACTAATGTTTTAAAGGATCACTTTAGGCACTGATAACAGTGGGTGAAATGCAACTTCACGCACTATCGTATTTACAAATGGTTTTTAAGGAAACCGAAGGTTCATTGCCGCCCTCACATAAGCAAGCCATCGGTCCCTATCCTGTGCAAGATTAATTCACTCTCTATCATCATATCCCATCTCCCTCAAATCCATTTTAATATTATCCTCCCATTTACGTCTCCGCCTCCCCAAAGGTCTTTTTCCCTCCGGCCTCCCAACTAACACACTATATGCATTTCTGGATTCGCTCATATGTGCTACATGTCCTGCCCATCTCAAACGTCTGGATTTAACGTTCCTAATTATGTCAGGTGAAGAATGCAATGCCTCAAGTTCTGCGTTGTGTAACTTTCTCCATTCTCCTGTAACTTCATCCCTCTTAGCCCCAAATATTTTCCTAAGAACTTTATTCTCAAACACCCTTAATCTCTGTTCCTCTCTCAAAGTAAGAGTCCAAGTTTCACAACCATAGAGAACAACCGGTAATATAAGTTAACTGTTTTATAAATTCTAACTTTCAGATTTTTTGACAGCAGACTAGATGACAAAAGCTTCTCAACCGAATAATAACAGGCATTTCCCATAGGCTATTTATTCTGCGTTTAATTTCCTCCCGAGTGTCCTTCACGCACTATCGTAGAAAAAAAAAATAATTTTCAATAGTTATATTAGTATATTTTGTACTGCAGCATTATAAAACATAATAGAAATAAGTTGACCTTCACTTATGAAAATTAGATACATACTATGTCAGAGGTCACATACGAAGATTAATAAACATACTTTATTATGCTTCCAACGTTACCTAAACTTTGCATCACGAATTGTGTTATTCAAATGAAACGCCTTTCAAAATTACTTTGTTAAATTTATTTTCTCGCACATAGTAAATCAGTTATTCTTTAAATTATAAAATCTGCACACACACACACACACACACACACACACACACACACACACACACACACACACACACACACACACACACACACACACACGCACACAGTATATTTTCGTTGTATTCGTGTATTTAAGGATTTCATTTATAGTCGCTTGATACATTTGATATGTGTAGTCATATACACTTTGTCATACAAATTTATAGCTTTGAAAAAATTAATTATGTGCAAGACCTAGCATCTCTCACTGTTTTTGGCTGTTCTTTGGAGGTATTTAAACGTTTTCTCAGTTTTCCTGAAGAGTACATTCAGTGATGATGTGCTTTATGCTAAGGGTGATAGTGCACACACATTTTTGGGGATGATCTTTGGGCAGAAAATATTAATGAATCAATTTTTGTGGCCACTAACGACTCTAGTAACAAGAACGTGATCCGTCGACTTAGAAAACGAGTTGAAAATGCGTCTGTCGAATTTAATCTTGCATAATGGAGTTTTCAGTTTAGCCCAGATCTTTCCATCGTTTTTAATGGGTTATTTTACGACGCTGTATCAACATCTCAGGTTATTTAGCGTCTGAATGAAATGAAGGTGATAATGCCGGTGAAATGAATCCGGGGTCCAGCACCGAAAGTTACCCAGCATTTGCTCGTATTGGGTTGAGGGAAAACTACAGAAAAACCTCAGTCAGGTAACTTGCCCCGACCGGGCTTCGAACCCGGGCCACCTGGTTTCGCGGCCAGACGCGCTAACCGTTATTCCACAGGTGTGGACTCCATCGTTTTAAATGTCTTTTTTGTAAGCCTTATTGTACCATGGTGTGAAGTAATAATATTAGTATCTGCAGGATGGCTGATAACTGAGAAGTCAACAGATAATTTCAATTTATTTATTTATTTATTTACTTATTTATTTATTTATTTATTTATTTATTTATTTATTTATTTATTTATTTTATTTAAAGACAGCTCAAAAGATGGTAGGGGAGTCGTATAAACCCTATAATTGAGTGGAACGTAAGTGGTTGGTGGTTGTGTTTGAGTTTGGATGTTTATAGGTTATGTTGTATATGAAATAAATTAAATTAAAGATAATTATGCATGTTACGTTATTGAAAGTTATTTAATTTGTATCCTCTATGCTATGTTGCGGTTGCATCGGCCCGCTTCCGCTAAGAAATAATGCTATGTTGCGGGCTGCTCGCAGTGTTCCCGCTAAGGAGCAAAATGCGCGTAGAGTATTGTAGAAATGATAACGGACATTTTCCCCGAATAGGTACACACTTAAACGTTCCAAGTTAAAAATACAGTGAACTATGAGATTTCTTCTTCCGACAATTTAATTTGAACACAAGACCCTGCATTTTTCACGCATTTGTTTAAACGAAAAGGTACATATTAATATGCGAATTTAGCCACGGCGTAGCTGATTCGGAGTTTCGCTCTGGCGTGAGTTCGATTTTAAATTGGGCTGTTTACCTGTTTTTTTTCCGAGGTTTTTTCAGCAGTTAGACGAATCCTCGACCTCATCTCGCCAAATACCATCTCGCTATCACCATTTACATCGGCGCTAAATAACCTAGTAATTGCTACAGCGTCATTCAATAAAGACCTTAAAAATATAATAATTTTCTTACACCCCATAATGACAGTTATGCCGTTTAACGATGACGCCGACACGGAAGACTGCTTCAACATTCCACTGAATGTTATCAAACAACTCAGGATATTCATCCTTCTACTGCAGAAAATGTTTCGTAAATTCCATTCTTTTGACGCAGTTTTCAGGAAAAAGCTGTTACACGTAAAAAGGTTTCCCAGGCTTGAATGGGCGTTCGTTCCTTAAGGCTCGCAGTTACTGCATAACGAGAGAGTTCACTTCCTCGGTTGGCTTGGCGAATGGATTTTGATGGACTGTGTCTAAAAAAAGTTCACGCACAGCAGTTATGTTCTCTTTAGTCTAGAATGTTGATGGTGCCCTGTTCTTACTTTATAGCAGGCACAGCGGTTGTCGTTAACTTTTGATAGCAGTTCCTTATAGTTAGACCCTCTCTGTCTTCTCCACCACCTCTGAATATGGATCACAGAACCCCACACCTCATAACGAGCAGTTCTTCAGACCTTCGTCAATTTTGAAATGACACTGTTCTTCCAACTTTGCACATGCTTTAGAATATCTCAACAGTGGAAGCAAAACCTTATGGATAAATCTATGGTGCGCAGTAAAAGGGCATAACTCATAAATTTCAATTTTTCAAGAAAGCAAAAACAAAGTTTGAAATGATGACCAATATCATTATGGTAAGCTGGAAATATGACGCTCTACATTATGAAAGAGGATAGACATAGGCCTATGCTCTTTATACCATCTGAAGTACATATTTTGTATTCACTTGGAGGTCATAACTCAGAACCACCAATTTCTGACTTACGCCCTTTTTACCGCGCACCATAGAAGTAAGATCAGTATTGCAAATAAGTGATGGTAGCATTCATAGCACAGGCAAAATTGAGAGAACAACGCGATTGTGCGCAGAAACAAATGACGATCACTTTCCATGTCTTGGCTGTGTACGAATGTTGTTAATTTAATTTGAAAAACTGTAGTTCTAAGAAGTAATGTGTGTGATAATATATATATATATATATATATATATATATATATATATATATAGTCTACTAAAGCTTTACACTTGTATTTGAATGCAGTAAAACTGAGAATTGGTTGTATTTTATTTGACGAACTTGTCCATATTCTGTTTTAAAAATATATTAGCTTCAGCACCACATTGCATAACATTTTCAGAATATATAATATTCGATTTTTCATATCCTTCCCTTGTTGGCATTCAATATTAAATCCTATTTCGTCTATCCGTTTTGGAATAGTGTATAACTATAAGGAGATTCAATTGAACGTTGATGATTCTTAAGGGAAAACATTTTAGTCGCACTTCTGATAAACATTTTGATGCAATTCTAATCTTTAAATGGATAATATCCTGAAGCCACTATGTATATTTTATAACTAGCTCTGAGAAGTACCTCCGATCAACATTCGTTATTAGTATCCTGCAAAGAGACATTCGATGTTCTAGTTCCGTAGAATTTAGGCCTAGACGTTAAATCCATGATAATTATTCAAATACAGTAATTATAAATATAAAAACATTTCATCGCTACGTCCTTGCGTTTCCTACGATAATTTAATACTCAGTACTATGTTTATTGATACAGTGTTTATGATAACCAGAGCTAGGACTTCGTATCGATCGCTATTGCCCTATACAGGGTACAACCAGCCAGGTGCGACGTCATGAACCATCAAAACACAGATACTCATAGAAATAGGAAGGTACAGTGGAAAGGAAAACAAACTCGTCGTCGAGGCAATATTCCCGTTTCCGGAAAAGAAAGACCTATGTGGCATTCGTGAATGCACAGCTAGTTTATGTACAACTATTCAGATTGTTACACACACATAGATTGACATTGATACAATATTGCTGTTTACATATTTACATCATTTACACCTATAAAATATAACACAGGGTGTAACATTTACAGAAATGACGTAAAACAATTGGTTAATAATAAAATAATACATTTCGTAAATATCTTGAAACGTTTACTAAGTGAAAATTAAAGAAGGAAATAAAGTGTACATACGTACATACATACATACATACATACATACATACATACATACATACATACATACATACATACATACATACATACATACATACATACATACATACATACATACATACATACATACATACATACATACATACATGTGCTAGGAAACTTATTGTGTTTATACAGGGAATGAATCTCGCTCACATTTGCAGAAGAACAATATGTTTTTACTTAAACGTCTCCCATACTGCCGATGTGGCCCTGTTGCATGCAGTAAGGGTTGTTAACATGAACATGATGCACTCAAAGGTGGCCGTTGATCGCGCAGATCTCCCGTCTTGTATGCCCATTTCCTGGCTACTCGCACCCTAAATAAAGAGATCGGTACGAAGTTCCTAGCTCTTATGATAACTTCAAGACATGTAGCGATTGTAGGGATAACAAACATTTTACGTGAGTGCCAACATTTTGACTAGAGTCGAACAACGATCTAGAAAGCAAAAGCAACAGCGCCCGCAAAGCCGAAAACCCGCATGACAATATTGCCTACGACGTTGACTACTTGTGAGTGAATCAAGCGAACTTTCAAGACATCAGGAATGGTCAACTCTTGAACGTCAAGCAGCCTTGAATCGCCACAGTTGTTTATACGAGACTGAACTTTTATCTATTTTGGCAACTTTTATACATGTATAAACAATCAAGTAGTCTGTTTGAAACATCATCTCTACCTTTGAGTGTATAATAATCCGTTCCCTAATCTTTATTTAATTACTAGGCCCCTTATTAAAAGGCTAGGATTTTTTTTCATATACTTTAGATCAATCTCAAGTAAAAAATATTAACGCTTTATTTAACGTTATGTTTTATGTTTCTTAGAAATGCAAATATATTTGATATTTTTTTTTCTATTTATATCACCATAGGTAATATCTGATAATAGAATCAGAACATTTTGATAACTGTGATACCGTTTTGTTTCGTCTTTTTTGTATCAATTAAACATCTCTAATGTTATTTATTTCAATGATCTATGTTATTCAAAATTACGAAATCTTTCCATGAGGACCAAATGCTATTTCGAGAATGATGAGCAAGACTCGAAGCGCACATGAGTTACGAGACGATACTCGAAAAACAAGTGCAGCGAGCGAGAGCGGCAGTTAGATTTGTTCATCTCTAATTTTGACACACCTCCACTCAGGATCGAAACTTTTAACTGCAGAGATACTCTAGTCTAGCGCTGGAGAGGGTCATTTCGACTCCCCAGAAGATTAGTGCACGCAGTGCAGTGATTTTCCAGCAGAGGCGCTGAACGTCTGGTGGTAGCATCATTCGCATTATAGCTGTTGGACTGAGCTATTGCCTGTCATTTGTTACATCAAAAGTGGTTAAAATTAAGAGAAAAAAACAGCCGTGTTTTAAAATTGTGCACTGATGTTTTAGCTGCCCTCGGCATTTATTCGCTTTTTTTGTTTCGTTGAAGACTTCTCCTTAGAAGAGGTGGAAAAATTCAAATATCTTGGAACAACAATAACAAATATAAATGACACTCGGGAGGAAATTAAACGCAGAATAAATATGGGAAATGCCTGTTATTATTCGGTTGAGAAACTTTTGTCATCTAGTCTGCTGTCAAAAAATCTGAAAGTTAGAATTTATAAAATATTGCCGGTTGTTCTGTATGGTTGTGAGAGTTGGACTCTCACTTTGAGAGAGGAACAGAGATTAAGGGTATTTGAGAATAAGGTTCTTAGGAAAATATTTGGGGCTAAGAGGGATGAAGTTAAGGGAGAATGGGGAAAGTTACACAACGCAGAACTGCACGCATTCTATTCTTCACCTGACATAATTAGGAACATTAAATCCAGACGTTTGAGATGGCCAGGGCATGTAGCACGTCCAGAAATGCATAGCCTATAGAGTGTTAGTTGGGAAACCGGAGGGGAAAAGACCTTTGGGGAGGCCGAGACGCAGATGGGAGGATAATATTAAAATGGATTTGAGGGAGGTGGGTTATGATGATAGAGAGTGGATTAATCTTGCACAGGATAGGGACCGATAACGGTCTTATGTGAGGGCAGCAATGAACCTGCGGGTTCCTTAAAAGCCATTTGTAAGTAAGTTGTAAGTATTTAGCATAACCATCGAAGTCGCCTAGTCGACGTTGGTAGTTCTTTAGTGAAGTATCCTTTGATATGGGAATGGCTACCTGCTCAATAGATACAACATAGGAACGCACCAACTGAATTGTTTAATCAGGGTTTGACGCCTCTTATCTCCGCGCTAATATTGGGAATGCAGATAAGATACCAACTGATCTTGGCGATTCGCGTTCCTTGCCCGTGAGTTTGACGATGGAACGAGGCAATCACGCTCTGGAAACGGTACACAAAATTTTAACGTGAAACGAAACTGGACGATAAATGTGTCCATTTTCCCTTCAAGACACCTGGAATGACACTCATTGTTGGCAAGATCAGATAATGAGGTATTTTTATTTTACTCTCGACATTCTCTGTTCCTCCAGTTTCGCAAATCTCATTCCTACAAAACACTTCATTCCATGTACAGTACTTTGTCAATCTTGTAATTTTTATGTATAGCGAATCTAAAATGTGAAGAACATAAAAACAATCCACGTATTTTTTAAGAAATGAAAAATACATACGGGAAAAATTGTTTTCTTTTCTCAACTGGAAGTACAGCGATTGATGCGTTATTTCTTAAGCATGTGAGAAACATGTTTCAAACAAGACGGCAGATGATTTCATCAGCTCCTTTCCTAATTTGGTTGTGTAAATGAAAATGTAATTACTTTTATTTAATGCTAAAAAATGTACATTAATAATTTTTTGTCTTGAACAGTGCTCGTACCGGCATGAGCTGGATACGCATGTGAACTCTGGGAAACAAGCCGATATGACATACCATGAATAAGGCTGGTCAAAAGTGAATTTAATTATCTGTATATAAGGTTACCGTCCATCCCAAACTACATGTTATATTTAGTTTATACTTAATTACGCTTTATGAATATGATGAAAGCTCCTTTACCCAACTTTAATGAAATTGTTATAAATTTTTAATATACAGGTTCAACAAATTAATTCGGGATGCATGATTCATACCTTGTTGGCCCGTGAGACACGTGTGAGATCAGTATCTGTATGAAATTTGTGTTAGGCTACACAGTGTGTTCAACGCTTGAAATAATGGAAATGTGGGAAGCTGTGGCTCCTGTTGTGAGTTTCGGCCTAGATCATATATAGATAGATAGGTCGGCCATATAGGTTTTGAAGTTAACAAATTTTGTCAGGTTTACTACGCTGCCATCTAGTTGTTACATAAGGAGTCGCGTCATAATTCCCATTTGAATTGCATTAGCTACTGTACTGCCATCTCGTGTTCGTTTACGGTGGACGGGTGGCGATCCTGGCGGTTGTTCTCTTCAAAGTGCAAACGATTTTAACATAGCGATGACCTATCTGTTACATATATGATCTAGGGCAGGTATGCTCATTCTCTGACTCCCGATTACGTTCTGTAATCACAACCTTCAAATGTAGAGCGTGCTGTTCCTCGTTCGAAGCTCGACGGATGACTGCGGAAGGCAGTTCAAGTACTTAGAAAACGTACGAACAGTGCGGGACAATGGCACAGTCATAATCTTCTGTAAGCAAACGACATATACCATATTGTTTTGCGTTCGGTAAAGTGTTTACTGTGTTGTAAGGTACTGTCAGGAATACTACTGAGCAACATAAAATGACATTATACGCTCTGCCATCCAGAACATGCCGAAGTGACAGGGAAGCTGTTTTCTGTAATATGTATTCATATACCAACGTTATTATTATTGTTACTATTATTAATATTATTATTATTATTATTATTATTATTATTATTATTATTATTATTATTATTGTAGTTTTGTTATTACCAGGGAAAGGATTTATATGTAAATACATATTTACTTATAAAGCTAATATAATTTATATTTTGCATTATCTTTATGTTTCACAATGTGTAGGGTTGAAAAATCCTACTTTTATTTTCCATATTTTTCCATATTTTAGAGTTTAGTACATATTTTCGTTAATTTCCATATATTTTCCATATTTCATATAAAACAGTCCATATTATATTAGGTTTAACAATAAAACAAAACAAAATTCCATTAACTTTTAAAAATACATTTCAACAATAGAGATTTAAACACATGTTCAGTAATCCCTTTAACATCAGAGTTATTTGAAAATTAGCAGTCCTATCAACAATGGGAAAGTAAGTTACAAAACTGTATTAATTTAATTTAAAATTTTTAACAGACTTCAGTTGTGCAGCTCAACAGTTAAATGCCAGTCAGAGTACACATAGGTTCAGTTTTGTAAATCATACTATAAAGACGGTAAATATGCCAAAAGTACGTCATTCAGTCAATTTAAAATCAAAACTAACAAGTTACATTTCAGAATTTAAAGAAGATGGTTTATCAACTGACAATAAAATATTATTTTGTAATTTGTGTCAGTGTGCAGTATCATCTACACAAAAGTTCCTGGTGCAACAACACATTACAACTAGTAAACATCAGGCCAACAAACAACTAAATTCCAAGCAGAGACAATTGTTTTTAACACAACCAACAACATCGAATGTAAGATCTGAGTTTAACATCGACCTGTGCCGTTCTCTCATCTCTGCTGATATTCCTCTCTACAAACTAAAGAATAAGGTCTTCAGGGAATTCCTTGAAAAATATACTCAACATACAATCCCGGATGAATCAACACTTAGGAAGACGTATGCTCCATCCATCTACGATGAGACAATACAGAAGATAAGAGATGAAATTAAAGATAGTTCAATTTGGGTTTCCATTGATGAGACTCCCGACAAAGAAGGTAGACTTGTTGGTAATGTAGTTATCGGTTTGTTAAGTGAACAATATTCTGAACGAATTCTTTTACATTGTGATGTTCTAGAAAAGTGCAATAACAAAACTATAGTTAAACTGTTCAACGAAGCTATGGGTATCCTGTGGCCAAAGGGTATTATGTACGATAATGTGTTATTCTTTATTAGCGATGCTGCCCCTTATATGGTCAAAGCTGGACAAGCATTATCTGTTGTATATCCTAAATTGACTCATTTTACTTGTGTGGCGCATGCATTTCATCGTGTGGCAGAAGTGGTCAGAGACAATTTCCCTAAAGTAGATTTGTTGATTTCATCAGTGAAAAAAGTATTTCTCAAAGCTCCCAATAGAGTTAACGTGTTGAAAGAAATGTACCCTGAAATTCCATTGCCACCAAAGCCAATTTTAACTAGATGGGGTACATGGCTAGAAGCAGTTGAATATTATGCCGAACATATAGACTCTATTAACAATGTTCTCCTTGCATTGGACTCTGAAGATGCAGTCTCAATTGATACTGCGAAAACAGTTACCTGTGACATAAGTGTGAAGAATGACTTAGCTCACATTCAGCATACATTTTCATGCATCATAAAAACGCTCAAAAGTCTCCAAAATAGGCACCTTTCACTATCTGAAAGTTTTGAAATTATAAATAGTACTGTGGAACAACTGAATCGTGGTAGAGGTAAAGTTGCAGATGCAGTAAGAGCTAAGGTGGACACTGTACTTTCAAAAAACCCTGGATATGAAGAACTACAAAAGGTTGTTGCTGTGATGAGTGGTGAATCAACAGTGAAGATTAACTTGGACTTATCCCCAGCAGACATTGTGAAATTGAATTATGTACCAGTTACTTCTTGTGACGTCGAACGCTCTTTTAGTCAGTATAAATCTATCCTCAGAGACAATAGAAGAAGATTCACTTTTCAGCACTTGAAAGAAATGTTTGTAACCTATTGTTATGGTAACAGACAATAAAAATTGTGTTTTGTTGAAACTACATTGGAAGATAAGGTACGTCCATTATATTTTTTGTTTAGTTTGATTAAAATGTACCAATATTTAACGTACATAGTCATTTTTTTATAATTTTAAGTCCATATTTAATTCCATATTTTGGTAAAAATCCATATTTAATTCCATATTTTGGTAAAAATAACTACATATATATTTGCATATTTCATATATTTTTAGTCCATATAAATCCGTTCCCTGGTTATTACTATTGTTAGGTATATTACAATTATTATTATTATTATTATTATTATTATTATTATTATTATTATTATTATTATTATTATTATTATTATTATTATTATTATTGTGATTTTATTTCAACAGAAATACATGTTATGATAAAATAATTTTTCAGAGGCACTACAGTTTCAAGAATTGAAAGCACTTAATGAAAGGCCAAACATTGAAGAGAGTCGAACAATTTAGAGTCTATGTTTAGGAGCAAGTTATGTAGTGTGTTGGGAATTAGCTAAGGCACTAAAACCCTTCACGGATGGTGAACTTGTAAAGAGATGTATGGTGCCTTGAACAAAATATAGTTAATTATATCTCTGTACTGGAACAACTCAAATTTGAATTCACAGAATACAGATTTAGTGATTTTAGACGTATGGAAAGTGATATTAATCTTTTTGCTAATCCTTTCGTAGTAAATTTAGTACAATCCGTGAGAGTGCAGTTCCAGGACGAGTTAAGTGATTTACAAAGTAACGTAGGATTGAGAACTAAATGCAGAGAATATGACTTGACAAGCATAGAAGTATTAAAAAATTAACAAAACGAAATATCCCACGATGAGCTTATTCTCTACCACTATGTTAGCTACCTTCGCCTCGACATGTGTGCGAAGAATTATTTTAGAGAATGAAAGTTGCTAAATTCAAACATAGATCCCGATTAACAGATGAGCATTTTTGAGCCAGCTGCGGATTGAGTAAATTCGTTGGAAATAGATTTCCGATTACTTGCAGAAAACAATGCACATGTTGAACAGACCGCAATATATGGTGGAATATGAAAATAACATTATCTATGATATAATAATAATAATAATAATAATAATAATAATAATAATAATAATAATAATATCATAACTATATTAAATATAATACACAATGTAATAACTGAATATTACAGTGTATATTCTTTCCTTTTTCAAATTCAGTTTATTATCCATATTTGTAAGAGTATGAGAGCGATGCCACAGGCGGTGCTGCAATGTAGTTCCGGAGCCCAGTCCGTACACTGTGTGTGTTATGCAGTGCAGCATCATCCGTGTAATCGGAGCTTTTACAATTTTGAGCATACCTGATCTAAGGTTTCGGATACAACTCTGTGTCTTACGCTTTAAGTGAATGTAGCGCTACTCTGGCGGCAGGCGCGCCAATCTTCACCCAGTCCAAGGCCCCCGCGGAACGGCCGAGCTACGAACGCACTGTAGTAAGATATGAATAAATTTCTTAGTGCAATTTTTAAGTTATGTTGCATGCTAAGAGATCATTACGAGTTTTATAATTTATTGAAGCTTTCAGATAGGTACTATGTTAAGTTATATCCTGTTCCATTTTGAAGTTCATTTTTGTAAATAACTAATGCTCCTCTTGAAATTATCGCCATCACACTTCGTATCAGTTGCATATCGTCATTTACTTTAAAGCCGCTTTAACCACTGGTGCCGAATTACTGATACTGCGCTGCGTATTAACACGCCCAATGCATAACCGAAGTCTGCAAACGGCTCGGCCGAGAGAAATTAATGTGAAATTTATGCAGTATCAGTTTTTATTATTGTAAAATGTATTTTTTCATTCATAGTTTTCTGTCCAAGGGCAGATCTTTCACTGCAAATCCACCATTCTCCAATCTTTCCTATTTTTGTCTTCTCCCTAAGTCTTCGCATACGAAACATGTATCTTAATGTTGTCTATCATCTGATATCTTCTTCTGCCTTAAACTTTTCTCCCGTTCACCATTCCTTTCAGTGTATCCTTCAGTAGACAGTTTTTTTTCTGAGCCAGTTGACCCAGTCAATTTCTTTTTCTCTTCCTGGTCAGATTCAGCATTATTCTTTCTCCACCCACTCTTTCTAGCACAGTTTCAGTTGCTATTCTCTCTATTTCATACGCTCCATTATTCTCCATATCCATATTTCAGATGCTTCCAGTCGTTTTTCTTCACTTCGTCTTTATGTCCATGTTTCTGTTCCCTACAATGTCATACTCCACACAAAGCACGGTATAATAAAGTATTTCGGGAAAATTTGCTGAAGTTAGTAAAAGAAATTAGGCCTAAGTAAAAAATATGCATTGTGAGATTGATAGAAACCTGACCAAAAAGATGAAATTAAAACGACAGGATGGAAGCATGGGTATAGCAAACCTTTCAGCCCTAAGTTCAGAGCTGTAGGCGTAAACCAATTCTGTTGTAAGTATAAAGTAGTACTTCAACGAATAGTATCCTAGTATCCAAGTTGATCTATTAGAATAAATCAACTTTGTGGAGTAAGTGTGGCAGTAAGTCGAGGGAAATTTCACTTTCTCAGGGAAATTTCGCCATCATAAGTGTCATTGAAAAGGGAAAAGGCACATTTTTAGCATTCTCCCCCCCCCCAAAAAAAAAATTCGGGAAATGTCGTAGTTTCGTAGAATCTTAACACATTTATAACATTAACGATGCATTATCTCTAACTAAACAAAACAAAACAATTACATTAAAATCGAAATGGCTCAGTGGTAAAACACTGGACTTCCTTTCGGGAGTTTCCGGCAGTGGCGTATACTGGTTAAAGGGTTTGGGCTACCGCTGACCCTATTATTACACAAAATATATCTAACAATTACTTTAATTTTAATTACTATGGTAAAACTAATAATACAAAATTATTACATTATGTTATATTATAAACTTTTTCTTTTGTAATTTCCTTGGGCTACCCCCAGTAGCCCGCAAAATACGCCCCTGGTTTCCGGGTTCAAATCCCGAGGTCTATAATGTGATTGGGATTTTTAGTGTCTTCCTTGATCACAAAATAACCAGGAATCTAGTTATTTTAAAGGTGAATGCCACATTGGTTCTCATTTTCACTACAAAAGATAAAGATAACGTTGATAATATTTTTGTAGTATCTCAATTACTACTCATTCCACATGATGCAGTGTCTGCTCATATGTCCACAAAATGGCATTGGAGTAAGCGGACTGGCCAATAGATGGCAGCAATCCAGTGTATCAACGGCAAAATGAATGGGTCATTTATGAAAGGGTCTAAGTCGCTTATTTTGTGAACATGAGTTAGTAATGTAATAACTGCTCTTTGAGTGTAGATACATCGATTTAGATATGAAGAGGACTAAGTTTCACACTCTAATGCTTGGTAGAATTTATGATACAATTTTTATTTCAGCCTTAATTTCAAAATTCGGCCTGTAAGCAGTTTTTCTTAAATTACTAATAATTTAGTATTCAAGACTTAGGCCCTTTCATAAATAACCCATTCATTAATGCATTACTCTTGACAGTCGTAAAATGACCTTGGTTGTTAAAGCAACTATATACGTAAATGAAAGCTCAGTTTAAAAAATTTAATTAAAATGCTAATGTTCAACCTTTTATGTTGCATACAAACCAGCAAAACATATCCAGGAGCCAGATTTAACATCACCTATGCTCTTTGTTGCACAACTGGCTGTACTTCTTACAACAGGAATACTTTATATTTAAAATTAATAGGCTACTCAGCTACTCCAGTATTTTTAATGTTGTATTTCAAGGAATATCTGAACTTTCACACAAATTCTATATTCTTTCGTCTTGAGGGTATATTAACTTTAGGGAAATTGGGACAATGAAAGGGAATTTATAGTAAATGAAAGGGAATTTATATTAAATGAAAAAGAAAGACTTTACTATCACATTTGGATTCTATGAAGAATTTATTCAGTTCAAATATGTGCGAAAAGAGAACGGAGATCTCGTGATAATCCGTTTCTCGTGCCACTATACTATTTAGCCGCTTATTTAACGACGCTGTATCAACTACTAGGTTATGCATCGTCGATGGAGTTTGTGGTAGTAGCGAGATGGTATTTGGCTAGTTGAGCCAAGATTCTCCATGTGATTATCTGATATTCGCCTTACAGTTGGGGAAAACTTCGGAAGAACCCAACCAGAAGTCTATTTCGTAAAAGTACAATTACGATTTTACAATTACAAGCACATGTAATGCAATTTTACAATTACAGATGTTTCATAAAGAATTTGTACATTTGTCAAATTATTACTACAATTTTAGAAAATCCTCCAATTTTGTTTTATAGCAGTTATCATTTGTTTATTTTTTATTTTGTTGGTTAGATAATTATTGACTTAGTACTGTAATCATACATAGAGTGTCCCACAGTTCAACCGAAAAAAAATAGGAGGAATTGTGGCGCGTACTCAGACAAACATTTCGAGATCAGGAACTTCTGGTCTACGCCTCTACGGGTTCAAAAATTTCGCCCTAAACATGTTAAGAGCTATTACACCACTGACTAAATTTCTATCTGACATGATGGAAACAGATGATCATGTGTGGAGAATAAGATCACTGCCACTCTGATTTTAAAGTGATTCGTATCATCTTTCAGGTCGGAGGTTCAAACCATCGCCTTGTGGATAAACGTATAGGCTACACGATTAGCGTATTATTTACATTTGTTGTTGAATATTATTTGTGTAAGCTATTCCAATTGTAATGCATGAAGTAAAAGACACGTAAATTCTGAAAGAAATATCTGAAGAAACTAATTAACATGCAAAATACTGTATGTTTAAAAGGAAACCTCAGAACACAAGGGGAATTTTACTAGAAATATACAAAATTAAAGACCATGGTCCTTGGATTATTTTTCCTACAATCCACAACCCTAATTTTAAAATAGCAAATGCCCTGAAGAAACATATATTCGAATGTAAAATGAAACTATGAACAAAAAACAGAAACATAGATTCATAATATAAAACGCTTCTTATTAATTACATATTCACAAACCTGACATTAAAATTCGTGCTCATTGACCAATATGGCGTCGAAAAATAAACTAAGAAGAAGAAAGTCAAACAATGCTAAGAATAAATTAAAACACTCACTGTTGTCTACATAACCCACTTTTTACGTTCTTTAAAAATATAAATTTTTATGCAACATGAAATGAATAAAATTGTAACTCACCAAAAAATTATTACTTTTAAATAGTTCGTGAACCATCTTTTAGAGGGCAACACATAATATGAAATGATACATTTAATGGAAAATGGGCAATTTGGTCAAATTTCCCCTTTTCCACATAGCCTCTCAATTGTACTTTTATTAAATTGACCCCAGGTAATCGGCCCAGGTAGGAATCGAACTCATCCCCGAGCGCAGCTCCGGATCAGGAGGGGAAACTCGCCTGCCGCTTGAGCTACGTCTGCTCTTGTCAAGAGAAACTGGAAGTGCGTAATCGTACAGGTTTGAGGTATATGCCATGATGGGAGGGATTCCCAAGTGGAAAGTAAGCAAAGTGAATCAAGAAGAACCAAGTTCTGCACGTCTGCTGAACGGATGAGAGTCGCTCACGTCGTCATGGTCCCCCGCCCCCCGACGTATGGCGCTTTGCGGGGCCTTCCCCCAGGATCGATACCGTACTACTCTGACGTCATCGTCTATCTTCTAGCGGTAAAACGTGGACTGCAGATTATTGTTTCTTGACGCTCCATCAATTGTGCCATACTGTTTCCGGAAGTGGACGTTGCATTCAAAATTTCTTACACTGAGAATTGTATCTTTTTTCGTTCTTATTGGAATTATAATTTCCGTTCATGAGCTCATCTGTACCAAAGCTTTTGGCATCTTCTGTATATGTGGACTACAGGCAGTTCCTCTCGTAAGATTGTCTGTGATGTCCTTACAACAGGGTTGGACAAAAGACGCTAGGTAGCCTTGGTGATGTAAACTTTTAATCCGGCGCCTAAAATGTTCAGTTTGTGACTTCTAAAATTCCATTTCGATGATAATGCAATATAATATTTATTTATATATGCATGTATTATTTGAAGTTTGTCAATGTTACCATCACTAATAATGAAGTATGTAATACAATTAATTTTGCCGATATTTACGTATATTCGTGACAAAACACAAACTTGGTTTCTCACTTCAGGGCGAAGTTGATGTGTGAAGCAGCGGAAGAAATGTTGAAAGCCATTATGGGTGAATGGTATGCGTTCAGAATAATTGGGCAGAAAATGCCTTCATAATTTATTTATTTATTTGTTTAAAGTTTTCCAATGTTATTATCACAAATAATGAAGTATTTAATTGAAAACAATTAATTTGACGATATTTACATACACTATTCATAAAACACAAAACGATGTGGTTACTCACTTAAAGGCGAAGTTGATGTGAAGCAAAGGAAGAAAATATGGTGAAAGCCGTTATGGATGAATGGTATGAATTCAGAATAATTGGACAGAAAATAATTTCATAATTCATTTTGTAATTATTTAAAGTTTCTCAATATATGTAACTAAAAACAGTTAATTTGACGCTATTTACGTATATTGTTGATAAAACACAAAAAAACGTGATTACTCAAAGGAGAAGTTGATATGTGAAGTAGATGAAGAAATGTTGAAAGCCATAATGAGTGAATTGTAGGAATTCCGAATAATTGCTCAAAAATACCTTCGTAACATTTATTTATTTATTTATTTTTGTATTTATTTAACGTTTCTCATTGTTACTACCATCAATAATGAAGTACTATAAATGTAACTAAAACAGTTAATTTTCTGATATGCTGATATTGATGTATATTCGTGATGAAACACAAAAACGTGGTCTCACGTCAAGTCGAAGTTGATTTATTTGAAGCAGAGGAAGAAATGTTGAAAGCCATTATGAGTGAATGGTATGAATTCAGAATAATTGGGTAGAAGGTACTACTTCATCTTCTTCATGAAACTGTCTCTTGAGTGAAAGTTTTCCCTTGCAGAGTAAACTCATCAGCATTGCTGCAGCGTTATCAACGTAATCATCATCATCATGTAAAAGGGGATTTAGTGTTACAAATCTACTGAAAAATTTATTCAGATCTTCTTTGTTATCACTAGCATGAATCATGTAATGATAATTATCATGAATGGTTTATTTTTATTTTATTGGGTTATTTTACGACGCTCTAGGTTATTTAGCGTTTGAATGATATGAAGGTGATAATGCCGGTGAAAATGAGTCCGGGGTCCAGCACCGAAAGTTACCCAGCATTTGTTCATATTGGGTTGAGGGAAAACCCCGGAAGAAACCTCAACCAGGTAACTTGCCCCGACCGGGATTCGAACCCGGGCCACCTGGTTTCACGGCCAGACGCGCTGATCGTTACTCCACATGTGTGGACTCATGAATGGTCTAAGAACTCTAAGACTTGAATATTTTGATTCAGTACGATTAGTAGAGTAATGTTTTTCAAGACATACGGACATATTATGAGAAACCAATAGAAAGGAAGCTATAATCGTAATCTGCTGAAGGCGGTGAGATTGCACTGCAGAGGGAAGCAAGTGAATTTTTAAATTATATTTTGCTGGCTTCTAAATGTTTGATCAACTTGTTCAACCCTGCCTGCGACATAACCAAGCCAGTTGAGTCGTCATGGCTCACTGTGCCGTTGTCATCTTCGTTATAAACTGCACGATTACGGCTTCAAACATTTCGGTAGTAGTTTTCGTAGTGTTTCTTCGCTCTGCTAACATTGTTACAAAGCGGAAAGTGGCGGGTTCGATTCCCGATGGAGGCACGGATTTTTTTCAATTGATGCAAACCTTCCGACTGTACTTTGACATTAGGATTTACTCAACCTCTAACAGAAATGAGTACCAGGAAAATTACCTTGGAGGTAAAAGCGGGAAGGACGTAAGACTGACATAGGCTATTTGTTAACTCATTTTGGGTGAAGAAAGAATAATGCTGAAACTGATCAGAAAAAGAAAAAGGAATTGGTTGGGTCACTGGCCGAGAAGAAACTGTCTACTGAAGGATGCACTGGAAGAAATGATGAACGGGAGAGGAGGGGCAGAAGAAGATATCAGATGATAGACGACATTAAGCTATATGGATCATAAGAGAGACTAAGAGGAAGACAGAATATAGGAAGGATTGTAGAATGCTGGGTTTGCAGTGAAAGACCTGCCCATAAGCAGAACATGTATGTATGTAATGCCGATTTTCTGTATAGGTAGGAGCCTCTTCCTCTACTCTGTGGATTTCCGTCGTCTGTAATGGTGATGTGATAATTTTATTTATTTTTATTATTTTAATGCAAGTTACGTGCTTGGAAAGCGGATTCTTAAAAACGTGAATCAAAGATTTATTATTATTTTTTTTTACGAAAGTAGGCCTACTGTTTGTTTAGGGTGACCAGATTCACATCGATAAAAAAGAGAACACAAAGCTTTAAAAAGGAGGACATTGTCCGAAAAAAGTGGATAGAAAACATGTACTTAGATTTAGGCTTAGGCCTGTACTATGCTTTAAATTACGCCAGTATCTATTTTATTATAAAATACTTGAGTACAGATTTAGACTTATAGTCTATCATACTTAAAAGTATGTTAACATTTATTTTATTACAAAATAATTATGAAAAAATTTAATAATGATTTTACAATTAGCTGTTATATGAATCCTATAGATTCAAAATCCCCTATATCCATTTTCACAAATTGAAGAAGTAAATTAACTAACTGGTGGCAAATAGAGGGAATTTTCAACCTAACAGTGACTTTTAACACATCATTTTCTTTAAATTTAGTGACTTCTTGAATTCAAATTATATAAATCATTCGAATTAATTCTTAGCGAGCAATATGGGTGCATAAATCAATTGTGAACAAAATGGTCTTTAGAGGGTTTTGAATCTAGAGGATTCATGTGAAAGTCAAGGTAACTATTATTATTATTAAAGAAGACAGAGACTATGTGTTTAGATTTACATTCACACCTGGATTTCTGAATTTACTAGCTACCTCTGAGCACAGATTGCCTCTGAGTTGCTCTGAGCAACCACCATAAGGAGGAGCAAAGAGAGTTATGATCGTTGACAAAGAGTATATTCTGGCCATGGTGCTGCCACCTACAGGAAAATTACTTGTAAAAGGCATCAAATCAAATAATTTCAAAATATCAGGCATACAAGTTACAAAAAGGAGGACATTTCTTTATTTTTTTAAAATCCGCCCGGACCCAGGACAAAGGTCTAAAAAGGAGGACATGTCCGGACAAAAGAGGACGTCTG
Organism: Periplaneta americana; assembly: GCF_040183065.1. Taxonomy (NCBI): domain Eukaryota; kingdom Metazoa; phylum Arthropoda; class Insecta; order Blattodea; family Blattidae; genus Periplaneta; species Periplaneta americana. The sequence goes on from NC_091128.1 coordinate 84,957,366, forward strand.
GTCACCCTATGCTTGTTGTGTGTTGATATAGTAACATTATTTAAATAAAGATATTCAGCATGTGTGAAAAATCACCAGCCTCTTGGTCCTGTGGTAGCAACACTAGCTCCTAACCAGGAGGTTTCAGGTTTGATTTCTGACTCTGCCATTGAATTTTTCGTGGTCAGGAATTTTTCCTTGATATGTATGACCCGAGTTTGTTGTACATGGGTTTTAAGTTCTATTGAAGTGTTAGGAGAAGACTAGCGCACCCTACCAAAATTCCGCTGTGAATATGCCATTAAGGGATCACCAGGAATAGCCCGTGACTAGATGGACTTTACATCCATACAGTTACTAAATGCCTCAAATCGGCAGTGCATTTAAAAAAAAAATTAAAATTCGGACATTGTTATCACAGGAAAATGGTGTAGTTTCAAATGTAGATATTCAGTTGTCATATCAAGTTTTTGACTTTAATATGCGTTTAATCCCGTTGGAACGCTGTTTTATCAGTTCTGTTTGTTAAAAAAGGATGGGTTTATCTCTGCAAAATTGTCTTGGACTTTCTCAGTGTTCTTGCGAATGTTGGATTAAAACAAATTAAACTTATTATGTTACTTTGGAGCAATTGTAAGCAATATGAAATGTTTAACTTAATAATTTAGATATTATTTCATTATTCCAAAGCGTTTAGGTTGTCAGCTTCTGCCGACACCTATGTGCATGCATGTCGGCATAATTATCAACAACTAAGTGTTATTAGTGTCGCTTAGTCAGTGATATTACGTAATATTTGCACATGAGCTCTCGTCATGCGTTTACGCCACAAACATAAATATCTACCGATATCAGTACGGTTTGTTATTTTAATTGTTCATTATTTTTGTTTAGTCAACTGTCCGAAAACATCTGCGCCTCACAAGTGATACTAACAAGGCACCACTTATGAGGCAACTTGGCCAGAAGATAATGGGTTAGGGTGGTCACTTCCTTTCTCCCCCCATTACATATATCACCGATTAGCTACATATTACACTATTCAGACTTCAGATGCATACAAAATATAATTATATTGTTCTTAGTCAAGTGAGATGTGCTGTCGGATAATAGATGTAGTCTTAGAAAAACGTTTTGTCGCACGGATACTTTTATAAGTCCCAGAAAGGAGGCAGTGCGCATGATCAGACATACAACGAAACGAAAATAATTTCATATTGTTGGACTTGATAAAATAAGCTTCTCGTCATCCATTTCATTATACCTTTAATATTACCGCGATTGGAGGCCTTGTAATCGATATATTTGTTATGACATGACCATGACATTCTTTATTTCGAACTTGGACCGCACGGAAATCCGTTTAGAATTATCTGGCCAGAATTCTGATCGGAATCCGGTCACGCGGACAGAGGCGATACGGCCAAGTGGGCTGTGGTCCATTTAAAATAACGCGAAGAATAAAAGTCCGAACGTGGCGAACGAATTTTTTGCGGCAAGTGAGCGCCTAGCTTAATCATTCCCTTTTTTTTTTTTTTTTTTTTTTTTCTTCCATGGTTATGTCAGTTTTGTCATTTTATATTCGATTTCTCATATTATTATTATTATTATTATTATTATTATTATTATTATTATTATTATTATTATTATTTTGCCATCAATAACAATTTTTAATCTCTGAATATCGTTTTCACATAATCTCTCTCTCTCTCTCTCTCTCTTTTTTTTTTTTCATGTCGTATTTATCTCCAGTTCTGTTAAATTCATTAACTACTATCTACAGTTCATCTTCATATTTTGGAATCGTTATCTGATCATTCGAATATACAGTATTAATGATTGTACTTTTCTATAATTAATATGTACTGTATATAATATCAGTCTATGTTGGAAATATAAACTGCTTTAAAAACGTATTCAGAGTCTGTCATAGTAATACATTTAGTGATCCATGATGCATCACATGTGGAAGATGCTTTCACGACTAAATCTACAGAGGTGTTATGAAATTTCGTAGTGTAATATACGTAGGAAGTGATCTGACAGCAACTTCCTGCGCGGGGGCCGGTGTGAAGTCTTGACTACTGCTGCCTTCACTAATAATAATAACACATCTGACCCTGGATAGTAATATTCACCAGCTTGAGGACGTAAAAACGAGTCGGGCTAATGAGAAAACAAAAAAGACAGTTGTCAATATGAAGTGCCAGAAATTAATAGAGAAATGACAGTAATATTTTAAGCTGCAGCAGGGATATAGCTCTTCATTGATATAAAGAATGTAATGAATCCATTGAGGAAATTTTATGACGATAATGATAGTCTGTCATACGAATATTATTTATTTATTTAATATGACACGATTAAGGCCATAAGGCCTTCTCTTCCATCCTACCAGAGAGCACATATAATACAAAAAAGAAATACAAAACGGATGAAAATAATACAAAATTTATTTATCAACGAAGGAACAATAATAGAGCTTACTTCCAAACTCCACCCGAGTCATTTTCTTACGATTATTTATCAGGAGGAACAAAAAACTTATAAATTTGTTCTATTTTAAATCTAGGCCTAATTTATTTTAACTGTATCCATTAGGTATTGTTATGTATAACAACATACTAAAGTATGGAAAAAATTTGTTTTAGCTTTGAGGTCCAAATGGCATCTCTAATCAATTTTTTTCCAGAAACCACTTAAGCCATAACATTTAAGGAAAAAAATTCACAGTAATGAACAATAATAAACTAGTTAATGCTAATTACACTCGACTTGAACAATTTACATTCTCAGGGAAATTAACGAACCTAATATATTATTGAATATTGAACACAAAAATTTCTTTTATAGTCGCGTCGCTGTCATTCCCGGCGTGACTCCTCCTCTTTGCTTACGCCTTAGGAAGCGAAGGCTCTGTAAAGTCTGGTAGATAGTATCGTTCGCCATTTTTGTTGCCGAGCTACCAGACGAGGAATCTATTTGCCGCACCGTTAAACATTATCATGTCGTAGCTCCTATGATAATAAATCAAACTCACTATAATTGAGCAAATAATTTAGCGGCAAATAATGTTCTCGTGTGCTTTCTGCGAACGCCAACGAAAGAGCCAAAATGCCGGGCGATTATATTAAGTATTTATCGAGCCTTAGGAAGTGCATAACGTCATCAGCAGCGAATCACAAGACGCGCACGTTTAAATGTAGCCGATCTGCAACGTGATTGGCTGCCGGAAATAAGAGCGACGGGATTATAGTGTCAGTTACGGAGTACCTTATAGGAATGGTTCCTCAGCACTTTGGTAGAATAGAATACCTATCCCTCTTCGCTCTCGAAAGGTACAGTACTGAGTACTTTTCATAGAAAGCTCGCTCGTCATCATTGAGGTCCACAAATTTTAACAGTATTTAATCATTTGATGTCATCATTACTTACGCTATGATCATATTGACAATTCAATGTTAGTGGACGACGGGCTTGTTTACTATTTCTGGCTCTTTGTTTTGTTTTGTTTTTTTTTTTTTTACCCAGTTTCCTTCATCCTTAGAACGTTTTCTTCCCTTTTCACTTTCGAAAACTACTACTTCATCTTCCATTTTATATTAATTAATAAGATAGCCAAATTATAGCAATTATACTTCCAACGGTTTTCTCTACAATAACTATAGCTTTAAAATGTTAAAATCAACAACGATCAGAATTGTGCCGCAGTCAATGAAGTCAGAGAATATATATGTGACTTAACAGGTGTTTAGAATTAAATCTCGTATATGAATTATTTTCTCGGAAAATTAGTGATTAATAGTTGTTCCCCGTTATAAATACTAGAAGAATATACGCAATCTTTTGAACTAAGTCTGGCTGTCCCGAGCGCTCACGAAAATACCCGATTCGAACTTATCTCAGACGCCGGCGGCCGGCCACTTTCATTTTGACTAAATGTACAGACTCTTATTATGGCTCATTTCGATTATTGTAATGCTTTATTTAGTGATCCCAGAGTAGATTATCCCAGAAACGTAAGTGTGTTCATAATATGTGTGTTCGCTTTAATTGAAATGCCCGTTTTACGATCACATCTCGCCTTCTTCCGATAGATTATCGTGGCTCAGGTTGTACGACAGGAGGAAGTTACACTATCTTTCTCTATTACACTGATTTTTGCACACCTCAAACCCCCCCCCCCATTATTTATTTATTTTGTCCGATTCCACAACCTTTCTCGCTGTCGTAACTTAAATATTCGGTTGCAATACGATAACACGCTAGAAATGCCGTGTCACACATCATCTCTGTATTCCTCATGTATACTACTCGTCATTGGAATTGTCTGCCGCCTGAAGTCAAGGACTGCCGAACTTTGATTTCTTTTAAATCTAATATAAATTAGAAGAATAACTTACGATGAATTGTCAGACTGACGCGTTATAAACACTTCATGCATTGTATTCTGCTATGTTCAGTTTTCATTTTTATTTTATTGTGTACATTTTATTCAATTGTCTTTTTCTGATTTTATTGTGTAAATCGTATTTTCTAACTCAACACTAATATGTTTTATTTATTTATTTATTTATTTATTTAATAATAACATATACATAAAAACGTTACATTAAAATACCCCGAAAGAGCAAAGCTCGTGTTCGGGGACAGTTCCGTTACATAGATACACATACTTTGTAGACAAAATACTTAAGAAAAAAGCTCACATAAAGATTGTAATAAAATTAGTAAATAATAATACTAATAATAACTGAGTGAAAAAAGAGACAATGTTTAGATTGATGGATTAATATTAAATTATTATTAGTAGTATAATTAGTGCAGGTCATGTTGACATAGTAACCAAGATAAAATAGAAAAATACACTTAGGATAAAAATAAACTTGTTTTACAATACATGGTACATAATATATATACAGGGAAGTCTGTCATATAAATTTTTTAATTCTGGATCTGAAAATTTCATTGCTTAAAGTAGTCAATTCTGGATGAAATTTTATTATCGAATTATATAGCCGTGGACCATAATTTGTACTGTGTAGTAAAGCAGCAGATGTGAAATATTTAGGTTCAACTAATTTAAGAATTTCATTTCGTCTCGTATTATGAGCATGTGGCTGAGCTACAAATTTCGTTCTATTTTTATGATAGAATTTCATTAAAGAGTATTCATAAATTTGGTCAATTCTAAAAACATTCAATTCAGAATGGATCAAATTTGTTGGATAATCCAGTCGCCTTTTCAAACAAATTTTGATTATACGTTTTTGCAACATAATTAGAGGAAAAAGAGCAGTTTTTGTAATGCCTCCCCATCCAATTATACCATATTGGATAACAGATTCAACTAGAGCCAAATAAACCAAACGTAATACGTGAGTAGGCAAGTAATGGCGAAGGTTTACAAATTTGTAAATTGTTTTACGTATTCTGTTACATAAAAAGGTGATTTGTCTATCCCATTTCAAGTGCTGATCAACAATAATTCCCAGGTATTTCACATCTACAGATTCTTTCAGGCAAGGGCATTTACAGGTTGTAGAGAGTTTACAAAATGAGTTGTGGATTATTAATTTTAAATGAGAAAGTGATTTCAATTTGTTCAATTGTAATTACTTAAATAGTCCACCGCTGTGGAGTAACTGTTAGCACGCCTGACCGTGAAACGAGCGGGCCCAGGTTCAAATCCTGGCTGGGACAAGTTACTTGTTTTAAGTTTTTTCGGGTTTTTCTCTCAACTTAATAAGAGCACAGAGTGTCTACTTGTCATGAAAGTCATGTAAAAGTAATGAAACTGTACAGGTGGTCATGAAAGCAATGAAAAATTAATGAAATTGAGTGGATGGTCATGAATTTTTTACTTTTGTGTCAGCACCTGAATGAAGACAAGTTGCATGTTGCATGATTTGCAATCATTTCTATACAGTGAAGATTACCAACCACAGATATTTTATTATGGCACTTGTTCACTCAATGTAGTGCATGGAGCTTTGAAATCTGGTCATAATAAAAGTATTTGGAATGTTCATAAGTTTCTTAGAACGATCTGGTACTTCATGAAGGATTTTCCTTTCAGGAGGGAAACCTTCACAAACAGTGCTGGGTTTTCAAGTTTCCTCTCAAATTTTGTTCTATAAAATGGTTGACCTGGGTGGCACAGTCGGTATAGTACTGGTCTTTAAGTGTTCTTAAATGCGACAGGCTTATGTCAGTAGATTTACTGGCATATAAAGGAACCCCTGTGGGATAAAATTCCGGCACACCGGCGACGCTGATACAACTTCGGCAGTTGCGACTGTCGTTAAATAAAACATAATTTAATTTACTTCTATAAGATTATATTAGATAAGGAATCGTTCAGATGACTTAGCTATAGAAGACGAAGAAGCCGTATCAAAAGACGAAAAAGGACTTCCTATTTTAAGGGAAGAAGTTGAATTAGTGCTTAAAGCGATGGAGAATGGGAAAACAACAGGAGTTGATGGAATCCCCATTGAATTAGTGAAATGCTTGGCAGAAGACAAGAAGAAAATTCTATCATTATGTAACGAAATATATAAAAAAGACGAATGGTCTGAAGATTTTACGAAGGCAGTGTTGCTTCCAATACCGAAGAACAAAAATGCAAAGAAATGTAACGAGTTCAGGACTATCAGCTTGATGTCGCACTCGGCGAAGATTCTCTTGCGAATATTACTGAATCGACGTTTATATTCTAAGATGGAAGAACAGTTAGAAGAAGAGAAGTTTCGATTCAGGAAGGGAAAAGGTACGAGAGATGCAATTGGACTGCAACGAATAATTGGAGGAAAGATACCTAGAGAAGATTAATGAAGTGTATGTAGTATTTGTGGACCTATAAAAGGCGTTTCATAGAGTGGATTAGGGGAAAACTGATGGGGATCCTAAAGAAAATAGATGTGGATTGGAAAGAGAGGAGGCTGTTCAGTAATCTTTATATGAAACGAGTCAAAGTCAAGATAGCAGAGGAAATGTCAGAAGGAAGTGAAATAGGGAGAGATGTACGTCTAGAATGTCCTTTATCACCTACCCTGTTCAACATCTACTTGGAGGATTTAGTGAAGAACTGTTTTCAAAACATGGGAAGAATGATAGTAGGAGGAACAAGAATAAAGTGCATAACATTTGCTGATGATATGGCGTTATTATAAGAAGAGGAGATGATACTAAGGGATATGCTACTGCAGCTAAATGACAGCTGTGAGTAGTATGGGATGAAGATAATGTAAATAAGACGAAGACCATGGTCATAGGAAGAAAAATAGAAAAGGTACATTTTCGAATTCTAAATGAGGCAGTAGAGCAAGTGGACAGCTTCAAATATTTGGGGTGTACTATAAGCAGTAACATGGGCTGCTGCCAGGAAGTGAAAAGGAGCATAGCAATGGCCAAGGAAGCTTTTAATAGAAAAAGGAGCATATTATGCGCACCTCTGGAAAGAGAACTAAGGAAGAGACTAGTGAAGTGCTTTGTATGGAGTGTGGTGTTGTATGGGGCAGAAACATGGACATTACGACGATGTGAATAGAAACATTTGAAATGTGGATATGGAGAAGAATGGAACGTGTGAAGTGGACAGACAGAATAAGAAATGAAGTTGTGTTGGAATGAGTGAGTGAAGAAAGAATGATGCAGAAACTGAACAGGAAGAGGAAAAGGAATTGGTTGGGTCACTAGCTGAGAATAAACAGCCTACTGAAAGATACACTGGAAGGAATAGTGAACTGGAGAAGAGTTCGGGGCAGAAGAAGTTATCAGATGATAGGCGTCATTAAGATATATGGATCATATGAGGTGACAAAGAGGAAAGCAGAAAATAGGAAAGATTGGCGAAAGCTGGATTTGCAGTGAAAGACCTGCCCTTGGACAGAACAGTGAATGAATGATCAACAACATAGTCTAGGATCATTTACCTATTCCTTCAGAAAATATATTTTTCTTAATAAACAATTTTAGAGAATTTAATATTAAAAAAAAATATTTCTTGAAGGAATAGGTGAAAGATCCTAAACTATATTGTTGATGTAGGTCTTTAAAACATTCTAGTAAACGAGTCATGCAGTTATTTAATTAATTGTAAATTTTATTATGTAAATGGTTTATGGGTTTAAAAATATTCAGATGTGATATTATTTTTACAGGTAATTATTACCAATTTTAATATTCTGAATAATGTTTAGCAAGTGTAATGTGTATATATTAAGCATGAAAAGGTTAGCTCATTTAGTTTTGTACTAGCTGAGATATAACAAAATAAATTTCACTAAATTTTTGCAGGGCAATGGTGTACTTCCCCACTTAAAAATAGCGGAACATGTAAATTAATACAATTTTCTGATACAGAAAACAATATTATTGAGCTTCTATCGGAAGATTTTAATAGGAAAATGAGCATTTTCTGCGGAGTTTTGGGAAAATAACTAAGGAAAAGACTAGTGAAGTATTTCGTGTGGAGTGTGAGTGGAGTATGGGGCAGAAACATGGACATTGCGGGTTTACGACGAAATGAAGATTTATTAGTGCTGAAAGTAACAGGAAGGGAAAAAGTAATTAGCTGGGTCACTGGCTAAGAAGAAACTGTCTACTGAAGGATGCACTGGAAGGAATGGTGAACGAGGGAAAAGTTAGGAGCAGAAGAAAATATCAGATGATAGTTCCGCACATGATCCAGATAGTATCTTAAAGTTGTCTAACTGTAAGAGGAAGGCGGGAGAGTGGGAAAATTGAGGAATGTTGGGTATGCAGTGAAGAGCCTGCCTTTGAGTCAGAAAACGATGGATGAATGAGTTACCGGAAAAAGAAAACGCAAAAGTGTTTTTTTTTTCAAGTTCCTCAAATTCCGGTTAGGCTACATCAACTGTTAAACGAAGCTGTGTATCAACGGCCCAGTTCAAAAGGGAAACAACTCAAAATGCAAAGTTTTGAGATAAAGTTTCATATTGTAGTGAAAAGTACAATTAATATCATTGTAATTGGAACTAATAGTAAAAGAAACATCATTAATAGAATTTGGAGTAATTTCAATGGCCCTTGGAATTTTTCCAGCAACATTAAACTTTAGAAGTGCAGTTGTCTCAAAACTTTGCATTTTGAGTTGTTTCCGTTTTGAACTGGCCCGTCGATATTATTAGCAACATAATCGACGGAAGGCACTAGAAAATTATACCGAAATAGTGTACTAAAGTAGAAATAGGCTTATACTGGTTGATGGAACTGTTGAGTGTGACAGGTCTAGTAGTACAGTTACAAAAAAAGTACAGAATATTTCTGCTTATGATCTTGACCTAGTAATTGAAATTACACAACTGTGGAAGATTAACCTGACGTGCAAAAGTCAATAGTAACGTCAGCAACAGGTGTAATTAATTACCCGTACTCTTCAAGAGGCCCTTAAATGACTGGATATCAGCGGCAATACGTTCACATTAATGTGGAAAGCACTGGTGTTGAGTACTGCACTGTTATCTAGTGATTCTATACTAGAACCACGTATGTGCCAGACAGACATAGTTAGGCCTATTAGTTGCATAGTTTAAAATATTTCACTAAACTTCGCATTAATTTATTAAAATCTGTGAAGTTATGTTGATTATGATAGTGATGATATTACTATTATTATTATTATTATTATTATTATTATTATTATTATTATTATTATTATTTGATGGTTAATTCGAATTCTGGATTTTAGATTTTTTTTAAATTTCCCTAGCCTACTGTAATATTGTGCAAAAGGTTGGTGAAAGTAAGTCACGAAGGTCTGTCACTGTAGAGAATTCGCTGTAAAGTAGGCCTATAGACTGCATTTGTATGGATTATTAATTTCTTTGGATATCCTTCAAGTTCTCAGTATTTCATCGAAATAAAATGAATAGAATCGATATTTCCTGAGTCCACACCTGTGGAGTAACTGTCAGCGCGTCTGGCCGTGAAACTAGGTGGCCCGGGTTCGAATCCCGGTCGGGGAAAGTTACCTAGTTGAGGTTTTTTCCGGGGTTTTCCTCAACCCAATACGAGCAAATGCTGGGTAACTTTCGGTGCTGGACCCCGGACTCATTTCACCGGCGTTATCACCTTCATATTATTCAGACGCTAAATAACCTAGATGTTGATACAGCGTCGTAAAATAACCCAATAAAATAAAAATAAAAAAATATATTTCCTGATAAATACATTGCTCAGTAAGATGTAACAGTTAAATGAATAGTTCACATTGTGAAATTCTACTTTTCAACTAGAGAAAAGTTTCGCTGCGTTGGCGCATTGGAATAGCAGTGACTACAAGAAAGTAAAATGTTTGACTACTATGTACTTATTAGAGATGAACAACGATCAAGAAAGCAAGACTATCAGCGCCCGCAAAGCCGAAAACCCGCACGACAATGTTCTATACGTCGCGTAGTGTTACGAGACGCCGAAATTGATCACTCCCGAAGTCCCGAACGTCAAGCAGCCTTGAATCGTCACATTTGTTTATACGTGACTGAACTTTTATCTACTTTGGCAACTGTTATAAAACAATCAAGTAGTATATTTGAAACATCATCGAAACTTTCAATGTATAATAATCCGTTCCCCAATCTTTATTTAATTACTAGGCCCTTATTAAAAGGCTAGGAATGTTCTTTTTATGTTTGAGATCAAGTAAAAAGATATTAACGTTATGTTTTATGTTTCTTAGGCCGACACATGCTAATTTATTTGAGAATTGTTTTTTTTTTCTATTTATATAACCATAGGTAATATCATATAATAGAACCAGAACATTTTGATAACTAAGATACTGTTCTGTTTTGTCTTTTTGTATCATTTAAACATTTATAATGTTATTTATTTCAATGATTTATGTTATTCAGAGTTACGAAATCTTTCCACGCCTACCAAATGCTGATGCTGATAGAATGATGAGCGAGACTCGAATAGAATGACGAGTCGAGACTAGAAAGACAAATGCAACGAACACAGTGAGCGAGAGCGGCAGTTAGTTTTGTTCATCTCTAGTACTTATCCGTTTCTAGAAACATATTTAAATGCATGTCAAAATGAATGATGACGTTTCGTTAACCACCTTCAAAAAGTTCTCGATACGCTGTCCAAAAATTATTGTTTGGTTTTTTTATGTCTGTTTACATTAACAAATACAGGAAAAAGAAACATTATTCTGAATCTGTACAATCTGCACATTTTGGCAGGTAATATGCAGTACGTAGCTGGGCCCTGTTGCAACATTGCTCCCATAATATTCAAATTTAACTGCGAATTCTCTGTACCTGGCAGTATTGCCACTCGATTCTTAAAAATCCGCTATGAGACCGTACAGAAACCGCTAAATTGCTATATTGTCAATGTAAAATTAGATTATTTTGCCGCTGTGAGTGCTAAAAATACCCGCTAAATCCCTATATCAGCAATACAAATTTAATAAATTTTATCCGCTAAACTAATACAGAAAAACGCTAGATCTAGCGGGAAAACCGCTGAATTGGCAACACTGGTACCTGGTACTGTGTAGATGGCACACACAACACATTTTGTGAGTATTGTTTTCGTTAACGAAGGATCAGTTGCTGAGATGATGGAGGGATTTGGAGAAGGTGATCGTGGCCCGTTTCAAAATTTAGTACAGCGTTTGCGCTGAGAAAATGTGGAGAATGGACGAAGAAAAATGTTCTTAAATCTCCAGTTACATTTTCTGTGCTATTTGTATGTTTTGGCGGTTTTCCACTAACACTCGAACCGAATGAAATATTAGTGGCAGGGCAGATTTTCTCGTGGTATTGAAGCTTCTTGTCATCATTTTACTATTTTTGCATTATTCACTAGAACACATAAAAATCGTATTACCTTTATGATGTGTTCAACGATCGACAAGACTCCTCATTTTGGCTCAATTTTATACATTATTCAGTGAGTGGGTGTGGACTTCTCTCAAAGCTGCTACAGGAGACCGTGACTTTCAGTGAATGCAGATGACATCGGAGTCATGCGACTTCCATTCAGTGTTGCCGAAAATAAAATTTACCAGATTTCTCTGAAAATTGTACCAGATTGAACAGATTTTTTCTACAGTGTACCAAAATTGTACGAGTCCAATTTTCTGTAGAAATTACAAATACAGAAAAAAGAGCATGAACACATTTACATAGACAAAGAAGGCTACGAAAATAAGGAATACATGTTCTGCAAACATGTTTTATTTGAACAAAGAAAATCACAAACATTTAAAAAAAAACTTTTTGTCTTTTAATATTGATGACAACCATTGCTGAACAACACACAATTGGAATAGATTGGTAATCATACAAACGTTACCAAATATTTAGGATATTAAAATAACAAAGTCATAAATAGTGTTTAGGCGTATACATTGCGACAAATACCATATTTCGAATTGTAGCAAGAAAAAAAAAACAAATAGTGACTAAGTATAGTGAATAATTTAATACAACACACAGAATTACAGACAAATGACATAATAACCAGTCCAGTCCTGCTTTGCAACAGTGTCAGTTATCGTAGTAATCTATGTCAACAATGGCAGTGGGTCAAGAAGTGAATGAAAGAAAATAAAACTTCAGTACCGGTTTCTAATTATTTACATTCTCTGTTAATGTGTTGATCTTAAAGTGAGCTATGAATCTGATAGTCGGCTGCCGACAATAATCACAGCGTTGGTACTACCAACTTGGTAGCAATCAATAATTTTTTCAACTTTATTATAATGTCTGTTTTCATACTAAAAATATAAAAGAAAGTGCAGATTGTACCAAATAATTTAAAATTGTACCAAAGAAGTATATGTAGCCAACGTACCATAGTACACATCACTTAAAATTGTATCAGATCCGTACAATTGTACCAAAAGTACATACGGGCTATTCCATCTCAAATCGACCGAAATATAGAGAAAATTGACCTTGCAATTTTTAAATACAATGAACCTTTTTCTGTCCGTAGGCAACTATGGTACAATGCTTTGTGCAAAGTTTGAGGCATCAGAACTTCATAGTGTTTAAATTAAAAATATTTTAATTTATCGTATTTTCATAAAATTAGCAACTTTAAACTGTTGTGGCTCCGAAACCCTTTCACCCAATGATCAAAATCATGGTTTATTTTGATGCTGAAAAGTTAAAGTTTATATTGACATGTAAACAGTTTTTCTTACTTTTTATGGAAATGAAGAAATTTAGATTTTTCTTAATTAAGACACCTTTGCCCACGACTGTGAGGCAGGAACTAGCCTAGGCAAGCAAGGCCAGGAGACATAAACATGTGATGTTTCGTCTAGTAGCGCATAGCTGGGCTAGCTTTATCACAGGTTTTCATAAACACAGGAGTAAAATGACGCCCAAAGCTCGCTTATCGTCATCTCTCGGCCAGTGCTTGCTGTGTTGCGCCTTGCAAGTCTAGGCGTGTGAATATAATTGATTTAATACCCTCGAAACTTATTGCCGTGACACTAAGCAAACAATGCCGAATCCCTCTTAATAATGCAAGTTTTTTTCTCAATATTTTTTACATTTTTACAAATGGGCAAAAAGCCTAAAAGTAAGTAAAATCAGATTATCTGTCTCTCTGTATACAATAAAAATAAGGATTACTTCTTATCATAACCTACCAAATGTCAGCTTCAAAATGAGCTCTCTTTCAGTGTTCTGTAGTAAATGGTTCCAGATTTCTGAGCGCTGAAAGAGGCTTGTTTTTCTAAAATACGCTAAATTTGTTGCTCAACAATACGAAAACCGTTTGACTTTCGATAGTATATTTTTGCAAATGCACTCTCCTCAGTACATTGTATAAATAGGGAAAAAATTAGAGTATAAAAATGCGAGGTTTTTTACTGATCGATTTCATATGGAATAGCCCATACAGTCACGAAGCTCAATACGTAGGGAATATGCATCCAATGACAGACAGTTGAACTTGTTAGTTGCTAGCCACTAGGATCGCTATTATTGCCTCATCACACACCCCTTCCCTAACAGATGACAAAATGTATTATACTTCATTATCGTGCTTCTTTGGAAAAAATAATACCTTTCTTCCATTATTGAAATATTAAATAAGGTTTATTTATTATTTTTATGAAGTATGTAGTATGTTTTGTAAACTCACCTTGCTGGATCTTTTGGAAGAAGGATAACTCTGACCTCTTTTTCTTACGATTTATAGCATTACAAACGTCTCCTTCTTGTCCCATATTATTATTCCAATTACTGTATTTTAGCTATTAACATTTATTACAACCGATAACGAACATTTCACAGTTTACACAGCTTTTCCTTTTCTTCACAATGCGAAATATGGCACAGTCTATTGTTCCTAGTACTCCTTGTCGCTAGCCGCTTGGAGCGCTGTATCGCGAGAAATGCACAAAATCACCTCAAGCATCGGGACTGTATGTACTAGACTGTGCCAAAAGTGTCAACACTGCTGCCATTTGAAAGCGACACATTATCAGACAAGGATTGAAGAATTTCGGATAAGGCCGTGGCCACCGAGGATGGTAGCGATATGCACATGTGATTTTTCCACCATTTTTATTATTATTATTATTATTATTATTATTATTATTATTATTATTATTTATTAATGATAATGAAAATGGCTCCTTAATTCTTTATTGTTAGTCTTTCAGGAGAGAGGTCGTCTTTCCTGGTCCCATTTTTATCGTTCATCCTAAAAAGCGTTGCCGTTGTTTCTCATGTCATAATTCTTGATTTTTCTGTCACCTTCCTTTCCTTTAGTTCGTCTCGTAACTAGCGTGTCAGCAAATACCTTACTACTGTATAATAATAATACCGGACAGCTGTATACTAGCTGCATTGACGTGAGTGCGAAATATCGCGGACCTGACATCTAGCGGAGCGGTGTGGAATTACCTCCACAGATACAAATATTAACATAGCGGGAATCGGACTATCGCTTAAAACGTGAGGTACTAATGTGGAATAATATATGAGACACTTAAGAAATGTTGAATAATAGATAATGTAACATTATTTTATATCAAAATTGCATATTATGAGAAGTACTGCTTTATATACGTATTGCTGACAACTGCAAAGATAAAATTGGTAGTAATCTGATGCTTGTAATAATTAGTAAAGGCATGTGGACAACAATAAAACTTAATTTGATAAAACCTTAAAATTTCCAATACATTTTAACTTCTATTCTTTTATTAGGCCTAGGCCTAAATAAAAAAAAAAGCTCATTTTTATTGTTCTATCAACACAGAGACAACGGCATTAAGCCTAATAAAGAATTTTGTTGACTCACGTTTTATGATTCTCGGAAATCGAAAGTACGATTTGGAACAATTTGTAATGCTGTAATTGTAGCAATTATAAACAGCACATTTATACACCCTGATATTTTAACACAGCACTAATTAATAAAACTGTTAACTAGCCCAGCAACAATATACATTGCAGTTGATAACAGCTTGTTCCGCGAGTATCACCACACCGACCGCCTAGGCAGCAGCACCAGCGTCGCTCGCGCGTAAAACTGCAAGCTGGCTGGTATTATTATAGTAAGGTATTTGGTGTCAGTCATTATGAGGTTGGCAGTTCCAGTTCGATACCCACTTCGCTTAGGACTTCATCTGGGGTCTTTTCTGTCGTAACTGGTCGGTGTAGACTGACAGATGAACCAATTCGGTATGTTGGATCTGTACTTATTGAATTTAAACTCAAGTATATCACTTCTTTACTTTGTTCGGTCTTTTATAATTACTCCATTCGCGTACATATTTTTTCGGCTTGCTCGTGTTTATATTTGTTGATTTAATAATGCCATTTATTTTTCGTTGTGTACATTAAAGTAGACTGGGTGTTTTACTATTTTATTTCCTTTTTTTGTTAGTTTCTCTGATTATTTTTTTATTTGTTAGATTATGTTATTTTTTTTTTGCAATGGTGAGGCCCTAACTTGCCGTTATTCGCCTCTACGATCGTGACTCGTAGACGTTGCTATCGCCGAGAAGACCACTTTAGTTCGTCAGAGACAATTCAGAATGCACCACAAGCGGTGGATCTGCATTATACTC
Source organism: Periplaneta americana (assembly GCF_040183065.1). NCBI lineage: Eukaryota > Metazoa > Arthropoda > Insecta > Blattodea > Blattidae > Periplaneta > Periplaneta americana. The sequence continues at coordinate 84,973,426 of NC_091128.1, forward strand.
GTAATGTATGATGATGATGATGATGATGATGATGATGAAGAAGAATTATTGGGCTGTCACAGGGGAATCAGAATACCCAGAGAAAATCCCTGTGTCGCCTGGACCATAGGCTTGCCCAACACAAAGGTTTGAACCCGAGCTCCCTGACCTATAACTCCACCTCGCTCGTACTGAGTCAAATTGCATAGGGCCTACTGTTTATGTAAACTATTCAGACTGTCATTGAGGGGGGGGGGAGGACTTTTTGTTATTGATATAGCGTGTAGAATCTTTTTACCTCACCGATACAGCATAATCATTTATCTCTTGAATACGGCCGGCATGGATGGCGCAAGTTGGTTCAAAAGGTTTTGGTTTCGAGTCACACCTCCAGTGTGACACCCAATAGGGACTAACAAGTATTAATATTAAAGAAAGAAGTGAAGTATCAAGGGGTGGAGGGTTAGGGGACATGAAAATAAATTAATTTATGCCATATGAGTAAGACAAGGAAAATACAGAAACGGTAATGGATATGAATTTTAGAGAAAATAGAGTCTGAATTAAATAGTAAATGAAATTGTTATGGTTAGAGGGAAATAGAATAAGATACGGTTAATAAGATAGTTAATAATAAATAATAATTAAAATACGAAAAGAGGACGTGATGAGTGAAAATGAATGGACACGTAAGGACACAGTTGATGAATAAAAGAAGAGAAGAGCATTATTCGGTCAATAAATAGTCTATGTAAGTGGTGTAAATTGTAAATGGTGTGAGAACGGGAATACTGGCCCGAATACAGAAATGTGACGGCCAGCAGGATCAAATGTGTTGAGTGACAATAAACCATATTCATAATTATAACGGTAGCCGTCGACATACTTAGTATGACCCCAGATCACATAATATATACGTGTAACAGACTGCTCAGCCTTATAGACTTTGATGGCAACAACTTTTATCAATTTAACTATGATGCCATCTAGTTACTACATAAGAAGTCATCACCGGCGTGGCTCAGTCGGTTAAGACGCTTATCTGCCGGTCTGAAGTTGCGCTTGGGCGCGGGTTCAATCCACGCTTGGGCTGATTACCTGATTGAGTTTTTTCCGAGGTTTTTCCCAACCGTAAGGTGAATGCCAGGTAATCTATGGCGAATCCTCGGCCTCATCTCGCCAAATAACATCTCGCTATCACCAATCTCGATGCTAAATAACCTAGTAGTTGATACAGCGTCGTTAAATAACCAACTTAAATTAACATAAGAAAGCACGTTATAAGTTATGACTCATTTGAATTGCATGGAGCAACTGTACTTCCATCTAGCGGTCGTTTTCAATCGACGATGGCTATCCTGGTGGTTGTTCTCTTCCATATGTTACCCATTTTAACATAGGGATGGCCAATCTATTATACAGTAGAACCTCTATTATCCGTGATAATGAAGACGGTGCACTGGATGGTTAATCGAAAAAATCTGATAATCCGTACCATAAAATACTTTCATAAATTAAGTGCATATTACAGTTTTGTATTTTCCTCCGTAATGTTGTGTTTAACATGCTAGATAGTGGACCAGAAGTTACTAATTTAAGTCTGGTTGTCAATGATGGGTTTATAAGGGCCTAGGGAATTCTTTGTGATGTTTGTTTGGGAAAAGATAGTAATAGTAGAGGTGTCCTGTAATAGATTTACATACTTTATACACTTTATCCTTGTTTTTCCGTAAATCGCGCACAGTTTTATCGCCACTCTCGTATTCTGTTGCGAAATGAACCACGGTTTCTCTTTTCCCAAGGCTCTAAATTATTTGCATTTCTATTTCGATACTTAGCAAAACATTTTTGACACCCGTGGAAGATATTTTGCAAAGAAGATAATATAAAGTACCGGCACTCGAACAGTACGACAAGGACTGAATGCTGCACGGGTTTGCTATAAATTGTGCGAAAGTTCTTGGAGGATTTCTCTGAAAGCAGGTAGTGACTATTTTACAAGTTGGGGAAAAAAACACCAAGTAACTGTTCTTATTGCCGGCAGTAATACTATGTAAGGGTAAAGACTTGTAGTAAATAATACACTCTAGAAAAATTAGGTAATAATGTAAGGTATAGTACTAAATTTTTTCCGCAGCAAAGAAAAAAAGAAAGAGAAGTGCGAGAGAAAAGCAGTCGGATAATCTCTCGATCGGTTAATCGGGTGACGAATAATCAGGATTCTACTGTATATGTGATCAGGGGTATAACCCGAGATCATATATATCACAGATACTGTTCTCCAACCAGGAGATCAACCGTGAAAGGAATGTGCTTACTATTGCGTCATCTATTGGAGCGAAGTAGATAGATAATATTATCGTTATAACGTCAGTTTAAAAACCATGCGCTCTCCTGCATTTGTTATTCTTGTATGGAGAGATTAAAAGACCAGGAGATTAACAGTGATCTAATTTTGTAACTAGAGTAGTATAAACATGTGTGTATCAATATTATTGTTTGTGCTGTGAGAGCGAGCCAATATATATACGAGTACCCACGTGTGTGACCTTATGACATCTGATGACATCAACATTCATTCACAGCATTACCCCGCTGCCTTTCATCCCGCAGAGACTTTCTCGTGGTTGGAGCATAGTAGGTCGGTCTTACAGGCTTTGACGTTAACAACTTTTGTCAGGTTTACTACGCTGCCATCTAGTTGTTACATAAGGAGTCACGTCATAATTCCCATTCGAATTGCATTAGCGACTGTACTGCCATCTCGTGTTCGTTTACGGCGGACGGGTGGCGATCCTGGCGGTTGTTCTCTTCAAAGTGCAAACGATTTTAACATAGCGATGATCTATCTGGTTCCATTTATATGATCTGGGGTATGACGTACACAAATCGAAAAAAGAGCTTCTAATAAAGCGAGATCAGTACAGAAGAGTCAGTGACCTAATTTTCACGGGTTTGACATCGACGGTCAGCCAACATTGATCAAATCGCTGATACTTCTGTACTTTATAATATTTTGTCGTTCTTCCGAGACTGTGTTTTCAAAAGACCACACCAGACTCATTTCTCTTTTCCAATAATTATTGTAGCACCGAATACACAAGTTGATACTGCAAGACGTGGTTCTTATCAGTATGTTGTGTTAATACATGGTGCGATAAGGTTGAGCCTGTTAACACCCGCATTTCATAACCATGCGCAGGTTCAAGGATGTTCGTACCAAACAGGTTTTAATTGGTATGTACTAATACAGAAGTTCCAATAGGAATAAATACAGTAGGTATTATCCATATTGATTTTTTGCCTTATAGGTCTTGTGTCGCACATACACTATGTTCGATGTACAAAAAACAGTACTATCATTGGCGTATTCAGGTGTTATCGGTAAGGTTTCATGACGACCACATTTTTGGTTGGTTTTCTTAGGCGCATTTACATAGGAAATATGTATGCGATCTTAATGTTTTATTATCTTGAATATTTGAAAACATGAAATACAGAAAGAAAAATCACCAATGAAGGCGGAAGAATAAAGATAATATCGCCAGAGGACAAAAAAATGCAAAATTGCTTTGATCGGTAGCGAATCGGGAATAAAAACAGTATAATTGCTACAATCTATACCATTAAAATGAAACATATTCTTGTTTAGATGTCCTTTCCTAATAATAATAATAATAATAATAATAATAATAATAATAATAATAATAATAATAATAATAATAATAATAATAATAATATAGGCTATCGGTTATCTAATGTCGATGACATCTCCAATTCCTATTCATGGCATCGTAATTGCCTTGTTTCCAGGAAACTTCAAGTCTTTCCCTGCATCTTCTTCCTTAAAGTTTCTACTCCAATATATATTTTGGCAGTCGTTCTTCATCCGCTGAACGTGGCCGTACCATTTTAATTGCTGTGTTTTGATGTAATCTAAAATTGTATCTTGAAATTTTATGTATATTTTTTTCGTATAATTGAATTTCTAATTTTGTCTTTTCTTAAAATTGTTGCGCTCTTCTTAAAATATCCATTTCATTTGTCTGAATGTATTGCATTGTTGTTACTTTTAATGACCAAAGTTATAATAATAATAATAATAATAATAATAATAATAATAATAATAATAATAATAATAATAATAATAATAATAATTTACAAATTATTACTGTACCCTGATCATGTACGTCTATGTATGTATTTATTCATTGTTCCGATCAGTGGCGTAGCCAGACTAATTATTTTGGGTGGGCCAGATATGCAGGATTTAGAAAGTGCCTGACCCATCTCCTGACAATGCCGCTGCCATCAACTCTCTTGAACTCATTCTCGGAAGTCTTATTTAATAGCATGCAAAATTATGATAAACACTCATGCAAGGCATACCTATACAAACGCTTCATAAGGTGAACAGGAGCTGTCAAGACTTCCTAGCAACGAATCTGTCGATCGCTGATGATAGGTCCTTCAACAAATCCCAACTTTTCTCTCTCTCAATGGATAGAATTGCTAGATTACAAAGCCTTGTGCTTGACATGATTGTCGAATTTTTCTTCGTTTCAGAGCTTTGGAAAGTTTTATATAAATGCCTTAATGAAGGACGAACATTTACTAATATCCATTTTTGGGGACTGAGGTGCTTCCGATAATGAATTTGCAAGAGCAAGAATATCGTCTAAACATACTAAATAAAATAAGGTATCAAATTTTTCTAGCTGATTAACAATTCAGTAGCTTCCACAGCTTACTTCTTCTTATCGCTGCCAGACAATTTTTAGGCCCAACCCAACACAGTTAAATTGGCTCTTGAAGAAATGAACGCATTTTTTACTTATTACCTTAATGTTATCGACTGTAACTATTACTCTGGATCCATGGTTTAGTTTTCATGTTGAGAATTTTCCATAAAAAACGCAAAAATTCGCATATTTTTTTGTTGGACCTGGGCCCACCTGGTCCACCCTCTGGCTACGCACTGGTTCCGATGCCGGAATATAGGTATGCGGAACATAAGTACCTTCTGTCGAAGGTTTCAGTACCTACAAGGAATGTAGTTAGGCCTACACTTACTTTCCGACAGGGCCAGAGGGACAAATGGTAAGCTCATCGCCTCGAACGCCACTCAATACGCAACTAAGGTATTAGGCCTACTATGACGCTAGAAAGGAGAAATTTGGTCCAGAGACTCTAATTTTGGCTTATCTGATTATCCTGGTGAAAAAAAAAGTATAATAGACTTAAATAGATCATTTTTCACAGGTTTAACATCATTTTGTATGTTGTCATTTACTGTTCATTTTGAATTGTATTGTAATTTTCAGCGTACTTTTGTCAGGAGGAAGCTCTCCAATATATCACGCAGCATTAAGCAACAATACGAACGCGCTTTAATACAAATGCGTACAAAGCACTTAAAGCTTTTTAATTCATAGCATGCTACAGTAACTAATTTAAAACTCTATGAATCAAGTCAACTGTATTTGCAGGCATGTAGCTAACAATGGGCAATGCAAATGGAGCGAGCTGTTTTAATTTTATTGCTTTGCTATCTGCAGAACAGCGTTAGAGGAGTCAGATTCCAAAGCGAGGAGAGAATTAAAATCAGTGAACTCACTTTAATGCCATCAAGAGAGCAAAGTGACATCGACTGATAGGAATAATAACTTAATAATAATAATAATAATAATAATAATAATAATAATAATAATAATAATAATAATAATAATAAACTGCAAGCTTCAAATACTTGATCGTCGTTGTTCCTGCAATGAGTCCTATGTGACATATTTATCGATTTTCAGTTTTTTGCTCTATTAAATAACTTAAATAGTGATACAGCAAATAATAAAATCTCCTGTAGGCCTATATAATTATATTTCTTTGTTTCGAAAATGTAATAATTCACAGTACGGCTACCATAGGATGAATAAATGTGTTTTCTCTTCCTACTGAAAATTTTACATTTTGCATATAGAAGTTATTGCAGAACAACGACGATAATATGCAGTAACATGAGCAGCTGCCAAGAAGTCGGAAGGAAATTAACAATGGCAAAGAAAGCTTTTAATAGGAAAAGGAGCTGCTTCTGCGGACCCCTGGAGAAAGAGGAAGAGACTAGTGAAGTGCTTTGTGTGGAGTGTAGCAGTGTGTGTGTGTGTGTGTGTGTGTGTGTGGGGGGGGGGCAGAGAAATTTGGTCGACGAACCATAACGACGAAGTGAAGAGAAACGACTATAAGCATTTGAAATGTGGATATGAAGAATGATGGAGCGTGTGAAATGGACAGACAGAATAAGAAACGAAGCCGTGTTGGAAAGAGTGGATGAAGAAAGAATAATGCTGAAACTGATCAGAAAAAGGAAAAGGAATTGGCTGAGTCACTGGTTGAGAAGAAACTACTTTCTGAAGGATGCACTGGAAGGAATGGTGAACGGAAGAAGAGTTCGTGGCAGAAGAAGATAGATGATAGACGATATTAAGATATATGGGTCATATTATGAAGAGACGAAGAGAAAGGCAGAAAATAGGAAAGACTGCAGAATTCTGGGTTTGCAGTGAAAGACCTGTCCGTGGGCAGAACTTTATGAATTAACTTTATAAGCGATTTTAACTTTGTGAAAGTTATTTCTATGGATTTTTGGCAGTTTTAGATTTTCAAAATCGTATCAATCGTCGTAATAATAATAATCATCATCATCGTCATTTAATATATCCTCCATTTTGTTTTACTTGCGCCTTTTGTACCCACTTATACGCCAGTTCGGAATAAGGGAGAATCTTGCACTAATCTAGTCCTTTTACAGAATGTGCTAGAAATGTCATGCACAATTTCCTAAAACTGCAGGTTTTCCTTAATGTCATGTACAATTTCCTAAAACTGCAGGTTTTTCTAAAAAAATATTGTACTCGCCACAATTTGAATGATAAAACTGTGATTTTTTAAAGTATATATCCGTAGGAACAAATTCATACACACTTTTTATATTTTATACTCGTACTTCACAGTTATTTAAAAAATCTTGTTTCAGATGGTAATATTCTTAAAATTTTTAATTTCAGATTTGTCAATATTTAGTACATTTTAAACCTGATTCGTGAATATATTTACAAGGTTTTATTAAAGAACACTTACTTGTGAACATTATAACACATTTAGATAGTTTTATCAAGTAATTTGGCAGTTACATAAATTTTACAAATAGGCCTACATTACACTCTCTCTTTAGTCATGTTACATAACGACATGCACTGAAAGAAAAATCAATGTAAAATCTAGGCTATAGTTAATAGATATTGCTCAAATATAGACTAAGTCGGAAGAAGAAATTTCCCTTCATAAGGTGGTAATACTCGTTCTGAGTGATATGATTCTAACAGTCAGGAATTACGAGCACTATAAAAATCACGGTCGATGGCTATGTGCATAAAATTAGTGGGCCTATAAGTCGGCCGTGTGCCATTAAGAGGGCTAGACTCGCATAACGGCCTTCTTTATTAGAATAAAATAAACCTGAAAATTCATAATTGAAAGCAGTCATGTTTTGGAAAACATGAAGTGAATCCTGCAAGATCTTCCCTAATCTCCTAAGCCGATATTGTTAAACTGATATAATAATTTGCTGTAATATCATCTCCATCTCTTGCTGGTGCAACAATAAAGCGTCCCTTTTCAAGTTTTCATTGTAGGCTTAACTATTCTGCCCAAACAACACATTTTGTCTGAATCTAGAATCTCACAATTCTCTAAATAACAGATACAAAGTCTTCCACACATCCTAATACACCGAGGACTAATTAGGAAGTTAGTCCCAACAAAATGTTAAGCTTCCATAAATAATGCTACCAAGGTGTTTACATTGCAGTGTTACCTGCATAAGATTGATATTAGGGGAGAAAAATTCGCTCCGGTGCCGGGGATCGAACCCGGGTCCTAGGTTCTACGTACCAAGCGCTCTCACCATTGAGAGCGAATTTTTCTCCTCTAATATCAATTGTCACCAAAACAGATGTATTCTGTACGACCTGAAAATTAACCTTCACGTAGATTCTTTAAGCAACAATGCATATTACTGCGGAATCCCGGCCACCAAGTCACTCAACTGAGTGCGCTCCTTGTATAATGGCTGTTGATTTAATATAAAATGTCAACATACAGTACATGCCCAACTTGGAGTCAGGCCACAAAGGGAAAAATATTGAAGGAGGGGGTTCGATCCGGTGCTGTGGATTGAACTTTGGCTGGTCGGTCTTCATGGCCTGTAGCGCCACGGATTATTATTATTATTATTATTATTATTATTATTATTATTATTATTATTATTATTATTATTATTATTAATTGTTACCATAACAGATGTATTCTGTAGGACCAAAAAATTAATCTTTATGTAGATGCATAAGATTAGTTTGCTGTTTAATAGTAACCCCTCCGCCGTATATATTGGAGTGATAAGGTCATTCCAGACGTAATTATATAATTCAGTATTTAATATGTACTGTAGGCTATATTATATTTGTATATTACAAATATACATGATGAACCATAAATAATGTCATTAATTTCAAAGGGTTTTTCTTTGAGATATTTCAAACAAAAAGCTAAATACAATTTTGCTCGTTTTTGTTTCCTTTTCGAGATAAAAATTATTTTACATGAAACATTTCATAGCATGTTTTGAAAAAGCCATTGATTTAATTCTCAATATGCTTAGATAATTTAAGAAAGCAGTATATTATGATAATAAATTATTGAAAGAATTTTAGTTTTGTTTTTATTATTATTATTATTATTATTATTATTATTATTATTATTATTATTATTATTATTATTATTAAACATTTCACTGTATAAAACGACACATTGTTAGTACTTTACTTTTCTAACTTGAAAGTCCTGACACAACTCAGACTCAGATGAAGTGCCTCTAGCTACCAGTGATAAAAAAAATGAAAATATGTAAAATCTGTGATTCTTATTTCTAATGTAAATTCTTCCCTACTTTGCTGAACTAATAATATGGAAATCCTATGCCACTAATAATAGAACAAAACTGCAGAATTCTCGTAGATTATAAAATTACATCTGGAGGATCGCTACTTCTCAAACAATGGAAAGTGTTTAAGGCAGTATTCAGTAATATCCAACAATCGATAATGAAATGACGGAAGCGATGGAGAAAGTTCAATGCTACATTAAATTCTCACCATACACTAGACGTGTTTAATTGCAATACTAAGTGTTCATGGCATTGAAACTCTTAGAAGAACAACAGTAAAAGTTCCATAATGTATGTCGTAAGACAAAATAATTACCAATTAACCATTTCAGTTGATTATTGGCCAGGCGTAATTGGATGTGAACATGTGATCGTTTTAAGGTGGCCATGATAAATGCAGCGAAGATGTGAAGCAAGAGCGCCCCAAGTGTCGTGTCGTGAATGGGTACCGGATCGCGATCGTCATTTTTACTTCAAAAGTGTCATTGTCAGTTTTGTGTATTGAATGCGTTGTTAAAAACGTGATGAGTGATTTGTGCTTTGATGAGAACTCAGGAAGTGTTAATTGTGTAGAGAGTTCAGTACTCCCTTTAAATTAAATTCTATGCTTTTTGAATTAAGTTGAGTTGCTTTCTTTTTTACACAGTGGTTTCGTCTTCAACTCGTTGTGTAGTGATACTTAAACAATCGTGTTGAGCCAACTCATTTTCAACTACGACTAGTTTTGTGTTTTGTAATATAATCTCTCAGATCGTGGGTGAGAATGGAATTCTGGTACAGACCATTTTTTAGAATGTACCGCTGGTCCTCCGCGGATTCCCAGTGGATACAGGTATGTTCCCATGAGTATGAGCATGCGTGTCTTAATATTGTACAATGGTGATTGAGCGATTTTGGGAAGGATGATAAGATCTACCTTGGTCTTTTCAGTAGTGTGGTTGCTGTTAGTTTCTCTAGTAGGATCTCCAAAATACTCCAAAGTGAAAACATGAGCTTATACACCACAATAATGGAATACAGACTTCCCTTTGCATCGCATAATTTTGTACGATTTTATCTTCTTTACACGCAACAATTATTTATGAGTACTGATCGAATAGCAGTGGCTATTATATGAATGCGATGTCAAGTTTTTTTTTTTTTCGAATAATAGGTCACTAACAAGTCCCGCACCGCTGATTCGAGTCCTCACAGAGAGAGATCCTTCCATTATTCTTGATTTTCTTACACCATACGACCACAGTCTAGTATATACAGTCACGAAGCTCAGTACGTAGTAAATATGCATCCATGATAGTTGCTAACCACTGGGATCGCTACTATCGCCTCATTACAGACAATGCGAAATAGTACCTGCACAGTCTATTGTTCCTAGCACCCTCACAACTCAAGCTTCGTGACTGTATATACTAGACTGTGATACTACCATGAAAAGACTTTTGGGGAGGCCGAGACGTAGATGGGAAGATAATATTAAACTGGATTTGAGGGAGGAGGGATATGATGATAGAGACTGGATTAATCTTGCACAGGATAGGGACCGATGGAGGGCTTATGTGAGGTCGGCAATGAACCTGCGGGTTCCTTAAAAGCCATTTGTAAGCAAGTTGTATAAGTATACGACCAGAAAGCTGCAAAGCTCGAAAAAGTTGTCTGTTAGCGTATCCAATGAGACGGGAGCACTCCAGTGTTGGTAATATTCACCATACACATTTCCTTTCATGCAGTCTACAGTAAATAAACACTAGTATTTTCCCTGGACCAAGAGTATGAAAACTCATGTAGGTACAATAGGGTCTATATAAAGGCAGGAGGCGAGGACTGTGACAAGATTAAGTAGGGTTAGTTGAGGGATAGTTACGTGACAAGAGGCGAAATTTTCCTCCATTCACAATTCTGCAACTTTTCAAACATTGGCAGCACTGCTTCTACGACTTCCGCTAGAGACCGTTCTAATGCATCTCACGCAGCTAAACCAAACTAATACCGGACAGCTAGGAGTTCTGAGCGCGAACGGTGCAGGTGCTGCTACCTAGGTGGCAGGGTGTGCTGAAACCCGCGAAGCAAGCTGTAATCTACTTTAAGTAGATTGTTGCTGAGCTAGTAAATAGTTTTATTAATTAGTGCAGATGTTAAAATGTTAGGGTGTATAGCCTATGTGCTGTTCATAACTACTACAATTACAGCATTACAAACTGCTCCAAATCGTACTTTCGATATCCGAGGGATCATAAAACATTCTTTAATAGGCCTAATGCCTTCGTCTCTGTGTTGAAAGAACAATAAACATTAGCTTTTTATCTATTCCTATTAAATTAATAGAAGTTAAAATGTACTGTACGTCACGTGTATCTTGTACCATAATGTTGTTACATGCTCCAAATCTCCACACTCATGTTAGCCCTCGTTCTAACATAACGCTCAAAAACAACAATTCCAATACCTATCCAAACAAAAAAGTTATGACAGGTGCACAAGATAAATGGGACACTCTGTATAAAGCGTTATTGTAAATTCATTCTTAATGTCAGAATTAATTTTGTCTCACTAAAGCAGAAAACAAAAATGTAACAATTACGGAAAGGAATACGAAGTAGGCCTATGCAGTATTTCTCACAATATGCAGCTTTGATATAATGTTACATTAAATACTTTTCTACATTTCCTAAGTTTCTCATCTATTATTCCACATTAGTACCTCACGTTTTAAACAATAGTCCGATTCCCATCATGTTAATATTTGTATTTGTGGTCGTAATACCACACCTCTCCGTTAGATGTCAGCTCCGCGACATTTCGCACTCACGTCAATGCTGCTAGTATACATCTGTCCGGTATTATTATAATAAGGTATTTGGCCAAACATAACACTTTTAAGGTAGGCGCTCACTTACCGGAAGAAATTCGTTCGTTGCGTTCGGATTTTTATTATAGTATCGCTCATTGTCCGAATTTCCGAATTAATAATCAAATAGTGTTGTAATTTATCGCTAGAGCACATTATTTCATTGTGTTCTGAACTGAACCTGTAAATAAAGTGAATAGCTCTGTAACTTAAATAAACTAGCCCATGAAGGACATATCTGGTTAATTTAATATTTTCCCAATCTCATCCCATATGTTCTTTCTCCACATTACATTGCTTTAATTCTAATTTCATAAATTATAAAACTGTTCATACTGTTGAACTTAATAAAATAATTTTCGCGTCATCCATTTCATTGTACCTTCAATATTACCGCGATTGGAGGCTTTGTAATAGATATATTTGCCACGACAATCTATATTTCGATCTTGGACCGTACGGAAATCCGTTTAGAATTCTCTGGCAGGAATTCTGATTGGAATCCGATCATGTGGATAGAGGCGTTACGGCCAAGTGGGCGATGCTGCATTTAAAATAATGCAAAGAATAAAAATCCATTCCGGTAAGTGGGCGCCTACCTTTAACCGATGCTCGTTCTGGTTTGCTTATGATTATTGTCTAAAAGGACCTGCGGCAGGTTGGGTCCCACATGTTCCTAGAGGAAGGATCTCGCTCAAGGCAATCCAAGTAACCTCTTAAATGCATTCTGTGCTCGGATATTGGCTTCCTTAATTAGGGTACAAGAAAACGAAGTGTAACCACGATAGATAGCGAAATCCGAATCCGTGAAACAGCTATAACGGCTGGGGAAGCCATAGCGTTGACCACACTATATCCCCGTACTGGTTGGGTGATAGTTTACCTTTGCTAAGGCATGGGACGTGAGGCCAGCAGTCGGCCTTGGCCCTTTATGGGCTGTCGCGCCCAGGATGATGATGATTATTATTATTTATTATTATTATTTCATTGACTCAGGGTTAGGCCTAACTTTACTTTTATGTAGCCTATGTATTTATTTTTTTCTCAGTACTTTTACCATAATATCTTAGACCTATATCCAGGGGCAGGTATTTATGGAGATTAATTTTATCATTTGTATTTTTTTAATATTGGTGTCGGGGGATATTGTTGGAGATTGATTTATACTCTTGTTGGAGATTAATGGAAATTTTGAAACATATAAATATTTTGGAATTGGAGTATTATCTCAGTATGAATATTACTTTCCAAATAACATTAAAGGTTCGTTGGATTCTGGCAAAGGTGCAGTATGGCCAATAGACAATATTTGTTGGATTGAGAATGTACTTAACACACATTCATTAAAAACGAAAAAAAAAAAAAAAATGCAGCCCTCAAATTAACACTTTCAAATTATTAGTGAAATGTTGAATTCTCCATCTTTTGAGTTCACTGATGTAATCAGAATACCTGGAATACCATGTAATGTAGCCTACTTGGATATATAACAAATTCAAGTGAAAAAAAAAAATCCGAAAAAAACCTCAGAATATGAAATTTGCTATAAAACAGCGCCATAGTAATAATTCGCGAATGTGTTCATATTTCTCTATTAGAACTCTATTTCGCGATTTGTCGCGATTGTTTTATCCGCATATTTTTAATCAGAATCACTTAATTCGCAAAGTTTAGTAAAAATCTATTGTATAGGCCTATATATTATGTCGTGATTTTCGCATTCTCCATAAATACCCGGCCCTGCCTATATTGTATCGAAAGAAATGGAACAGTAAATATTACACACACGTATTCTTTTCTGACTTGTGTAATCATTAGCTTTGTATGCCAAAATTTAGTAACTAATGCAATACAGAATATTATGAATGTTTTACATTGAAAGAAAAGAGAGGAGGTAGTAAGGTTTTTTTATACCTATGTACATATCCCTGTTTCTTATTTGAACAGCTGGTGAGAGTGTCTTCTTTAATTGATTTCCTTTTGCTAACTTTGGTGATTTAGTACAGTTTGATAATTTCACGGTGTTTAACATGTCGCGAAATGTTTTACACGATATCAGATTCAGAAAAATGCAACTTTTCGGAGCTACATTAGTTCCATCATAAGAGGAAGCACGTTATTTCCAGGATTGAACTGACCAGATGAATGTTCTAAAAGTGCATTCGTTTTTTTAGCAGTAGACATATTGTAATACATATTGTGGTATTGCTTCTCAGCAGCTTAAAAAATGTTGAGAACTTCTCTTCACCATTAACAGTTTTAAGATTTCTGATGTGTAAGGTAAATGTTAACTCGATTAATGCTGATATAGATGCAAAAATAGACACACATCGTGGTATTAGCGATAACTCATTATTCCATCGGTTATGGCTCAGTACATAGCGTACAGTGTTAGCATGAATAGAGACATATGTGCCAAGCTCATAAGCTAATCAAACCTAGAATACTTTCCGACCTACCCTACTTACTCTACTTAATCTAAGCGAATCTAACCTCGCTTATGTATTTTATCGTACACTTAATAGCCTATATTTTTTTGTTTTTAAACTGTAAACTTTATTCTAAATCTATGCGCAGTATTTGTGTTGACATCATCGTCCGGATGTGTTATTATAGTGTAGCGTACCTAGTTGTACAAAGGCATAGTGCAAAGTCGTTATAAAGATATGAAAACGATTTATGATTTATTCGATGTTGCGATACTACATGCCGTGATTCTGGGATCTTCGTAAGTGATGTGATGTTACTTGCTTTGCGAGGCCTACACATAGGCTAATAGGTTCCATGTGAGTGAGGCCAAGCGACATAAAGGTAAGGTGAACTACTAGTAGAGATATAATAAACTAAGAAAAACATTTTCGTCTTTGATTTCGACTTTCTGAATCGATCGAGCACGATTGTGTCACAAGAGTTTTCAGTGTTCCATTCAGTATTTTAAAATATAAATGTCTTTACATCCATATCGATTAGGATTTGATTCATTATCCTATATTCTTACTCGCCAAATACAAATGGGGATGTCGGTTAAAATAACCATCTCACTTTGTGAAGCGTTTTGAACAGAAAGGGAAACACTTCAGGAGTTAAAGTGATTGTGTAACGTCAGTGAAGCGGAAGGATATTTAAAAGCGTTGAATGGGAAGAACCGAGACAAAGCGGTCATGGCTGCTACCGTCTCGTCGCCAGACAGATGAGGCTTTCGGGATAATGACATTGTGTATGAAGACTAAGACAATGATGAAGCGCGAATTAGAATTTGTGTAGTAGAAACATGTTTAGATTATCCAAACACAGTGGCGTATAATATAAGTTACTGTATATTTATAAACTTATGCTAAAAACTGAAGCTATAGTTTTTTTTAACTAAGAACAACATTGTTCTGAATTGGACTGTAATAATGAATATATTATTACTATTATTATTATTATTATTATTATTATTATTATTATTATTATTATTATTATCTAAGCAGTTTCTGTAACTAACGATTCTTAATAGAACAAGTGATAAGTCTCTATACGCAGTAACTATGACGTTCCTTAATAATATTCTTTAAACAGTTTCTATAATACTTCCATATTACACTGATAAAATCGATTTCTTGATTTCCGCGCGAAAACAAGGATGAGTAGCAAGTCTTTAAGCAATAACTTTGATAGTTAAGGTACCGTACTTACATTTGGACTCTTCGGACTAATCATGATGTTGGATGAATGCCGTAATTATGAAGGAGAAGGAAAATCTTAACAGTTTATTTTTTGCTTTCAACCAGTGGCGGTTCTTTGGGAGAGGGAAGGGAGGAACGTCCTCCTCACATTTTTCTTCTTTTGAAAGTAAATACCAAATGAAATATGTGCCTTGAAATTCGAGGAATATTAGATAATTTTTAAGTTCATAGCTATAAGAAAACCTCGGTTGATCGAGTTTTAAACGACTCGCGCTCATGTGCTGCGCGAAAATTGTGAGAATGATGCGAGATTGTTTGTGCAGCAAGCTCGCTACCGCTGCCATCCAGCGATGTTGCATTCAACCAGATTATAACACATAGTAGGAGGCACAATAAAACAGTTTTAACTCACAGCTATGAAAGAAACCATATAAACTTTTTAAAAATTATAAATCAAATATTATTCATTGCACTTTATATAGGCTACTATTCATGGTTTGAAACTTTCGAGGATATTTGGAAGTTAAAGTCGGGTTTATATACTTGTACTTATATACTGTTGTAACAGAGAAGTACGTAGTTCTACATTATTATCGCAGATCTTTTTGACCCCTGAAATTCACTTCCATTCAATGTCTATTAGACAGGGCGAGAGCCAAGTTGTCAGTTTTTTACAAATATATTTGAAATTTTGTACCATAAAACAATTTATCGGCCACCGGCAGCTCACTTAAACCTTTAGGGCCTTATTCATAGACAGTCTTCAAGCGGGCTTCCGATGGATGATCAGCGAACTAACGTTTTTCGTATTCATAAACCAGTGTTAGCGATATATCTCATGAATCCTGTACAAGTAATCAGTCGATAGTCGGGGCTAGTTTAGCACGCTCATAGCGCGGGCTAGCGAAATGTCTATGCATAGCACCCTAAATGCTCAAACTATATTTTAACAATAATGGTAGCATGACTTTACAAGAACTGACCACAGTCCTGTGAATTGACATTCTTCAAAAGCATGTGATACCGAATTTGTAAAATGCACATGTGGCAACACAGACCACGTGGATGGGTAGAGTGTTCTTGCTTTCCTAACATATTATTTCCCATTCTCACTTCCATAAAACGGTTCCGGTTACGTGTTAGTAGCTAGTCTCTTCCAACACGTGTGATGTAATGTGCACGAAAAATGCTGCGAGGTTGTGAATTTTCTTGTAATTGTTAATTTGTGCAATTATTTAACAATGAATGGAAGTGGAAACATATATTTTAGACAATTTAGGAAATTCATTTTACAAAGAACAGATTATTGCTATACAAAAGGGAAGGCCACCCCAACATTATCTAGTGTTACATGTATGCATGTAGACTAATTTATAGCATGTTTCATTCAAGGTGGTGTCATTTTGTGCTGTTAACGTCTTTCCTCCTCTTAAGAAATATGTAAGAGGCGCCACTGCTTTCAAAGTGCTTTCAGTTGCAATGTGTGTGAGATATAGAATGATTATGAATTTGTAAACTGAAAGGAATTTGGAAGAAAGCAGCCTGATTTCAAGATGTACAGTACTCTCCTGATTTTTTGATATGGTTACTAAGAAAAATCACAAAGATACCTAGTGCTGTTTTGAATCATGGACATTGTGCGTACGAGCTAGAATACCGACCCCTGTTAACGCACTAGTCTCTGAACTAAACCCACATAATTAATTAGAAATCTTCTGATGTAACTACGAGCCTTTCGCACAGCAGGACAATAGGGGAGTCTGCAGGGTTTATGATTCCATTGCTACAAGAGCTAATTTCGCCAGTCTGCAAACAATGAATATAAGCCATACAAATGTGTTAAGTATTCTACATTGCCTGTGAATACTTCATATCTTTTGAAAGTGCGGAATACCTTTTAAAAGAGTAAAGTGATGTCACAGTACTCCCCTTTTATGATGAAAATGTATAATATTGCACTAAACACTTTATTTTTATATATTCTTTTAAATCTAATTTTCACTACAAGAGCACAAAAATTAGACAGTTTGTAAGCCTAGCATTTCCTCACTTTCACCAAAACAATGCCGCATTCTTACAGCTGTTCGCCAATGAAAACAGAATACTCACATTATGAATACTTACTTACAAATGGCTTTTAGAAAACCCGAAGGTTCGTTGCCGCCCTCACATAAGCTGGCCATTGGTTACTATCCTGAACAAGATTAAATACAGTCCCTAGCATCTTATTGCAACTTCCTCAAATCCATTTTAATATTATCCTCCCATCTATGTCTCTTATGCATTTCCGGAATCACCCATATGTGCTACATGTCAAATGTCTGGATTTAATGTTCCTAATTATGTTAGGCAAAGAATACGAGTACTATGCGTGAAGTTCTGCGTTGTATAACTTTCTCCATTCTCCTGTAATTTCATCTTTCTTATAATAATCCGTGACACTACAACCCGTGAAGGGCCTAGACCGACCAGCCGGCTGCTGACTTCACGACCACATGCCGAAGCAGAGGTGGACGATCATCCAACCAGAATGGAGGTATCGTGTGATTAGCTCCCCAAGTGCATCACGATGCTGGGTGGGCACCGGTCCCATACACTGGCCGAAATTTCGTGAGAAAATTTCTTCCCCCATGAGGACTCGAACCAGCGCGCATTCCGTAACGCGAGTCCTAGGCAGGATGCCTTAGACCACGACGCCACGGTGTGGGACTTATCTCTCTTAGTCCCAAATATTTTCCTAAGAACCTTATTCTCGAACACCCTTAACCTCTGTTCCTCAAAGTGAGAGTCCACGTTTTACAACTATGTAGAACAACCGGCAATATAACTATTTTATAAATTCAAACTTTCAGTTTTTTGTCAGCAGATTAGTTGACATAAGCTTCTCAACGGAATAATAGTAGACATTTCCCATATTTATTTTGCGTTATGTGTAGAAGTTTTTATTTGATTTGTTCGGTTTTTTTTATATTTCAATTAAATGCTTCAAAATGGGATGTAACCTACATATTGACAGATTCTTCAACAATACAACATTACTGAGAATATGTCAGCATCACTAGTGCTGTGTTGTTAGATTTCGTATGAGAAGTGTGTGTGTGTGTGTGTGTGTGTGTGTGTCTAATGTCTACCCACTCCACTTGCGTGATTTGGGTTCCACATACTGCGGATAGATGGCAGGACTGTGACCCATTTTCACGTTTCACACCACTTCAGCTGGCCACATTATGCATGATGTGTATCTGTGGAGAGTTACATCGTGTACTAGGGTGAGTGTATGTGTAAGTGTAGTGTAGAGAATGAGTGAAGATGATGATGGTGAGGAAGGGAGAAGGGGAAACCTGGTGCCGGCACATAGCCTGCTCCTGTTGAGTAGCACCAAGGGGGCCGCCAGGCTTAACGACCCTATCTGACGAACGAATCACTATCAACAGTGACATAATATATGCCTTCTCTTCATATACACTGTGGAGAGATTTGGGATTTAACCTAGGCATATTGGTGCACAATTTAGTGATTAGAAGTTGTGCACCGCCATCTTGCCTAGTCCCAAGGTAGAAATTTTACATGAAAATTTCTGACCCCACCAGGAATCGAACCAGGCCGACTAGTCTGGAGGCAGACGCGCTACCACAGAGCTAACTCGACGGACTCATATGAGAAATGTTGGCTAGTATTACTTGAAAATTTCCTTCTTGCTTTAATTTATCTTCAGTCAATTTTCTTTTTACCTCATCCCTTAGTATATCAACGTCTTATGTATGAAATCCATAATTTTATCTTAAGTGTTTTCTTTTTATTCTTCGTTCTTATTTTCTTTTCTTCACACCTACTGACTTATATGCTGGTACGAACAATGTTGATGAATTAAACCTAGACATTGACAAGCCACCGGCATGGCTCAGTCGGTTAAGCTGCTTGCCTGCCGGTCTAAAGTTGCGTTCGGGCGCGGGTTCGATCCCTGCTTGGGCTGGTTACCTGGTTGGGTTTTTTCCGAGGTTTTCCCCAACCGTAATGTGAATGCAAGGTAATCTATGGCGAATCCTCGGCCTTGTCTTGCCAAATATCATCTCACCATCACCAATCTCATCGACGCTAAATAACCTAGCAGTTGATACAGCGTCGTTAAATAACCAACGAAAATAAAAAATAAAGATAGTGATAAGCCGTGAACAGTTGTAGTGACACTATACAGAGAATTCCTGTGCAGACCTGTCCCACTCCAATTTCTACTCGTACCTAACAAATCTGTTGTCAAGCAGCAAGCAGTCATATGCCGGCTTACAGACAGGTCTCTGCATACTGCCTAGACAGATTGATCCTACTCCACCCCTTATCACTTTGCTTCCTAGGGACAAGCGCTCCTCACTGTATCTTTAAGTCGACGGAACATTACTACCTGGGACTGGTCTGCATAGAAACATTCTGTATGCAGAAGCATGATGGGTGGCCTCTACTTGAGACAATACATAACAAGAACGAAATGTTTTATGTTACATGCTTATGATAAAGAAATACCATAATCATTATTTTAAACTTTTCTGAACTGTACTACTATAGATCTTCTTTGTTAGATGCATCTTTTCTTAACTATGTTAACTCCTTGTGTAAATATATCTTTTACGACATTGGATTGCTGATTGTTCAGCATAGTACCTCCGTAACTACTCATATCACCATTACATTTCTCATTCTCAGTTTCATGAGCATTGTGTCCTGTCTGCAGTCATATGAATAATTGCTTATAGTCAATGGAGTGCCTAACACAAAATGCTTTTTCGATTGTTACAGCCCCCAGAGAATGAGCTGCAGAAGGGAGGGGCCGGGGAGCGGGTCATGTCAGAGCACCAGCTACGGGTGCAACGCTCCCTGCAGAAGCTAAATGTACCAGATTGGTACAAGAACTCCAATGTGGCACGTGGGCCAGAGGGCTTCCTGCTGAAGCGCAGCAGTGAGCATGGCTGGCCCGGCCTGGGCTCCAAGACCACATCCCTCTCCAGCCTGGGCTCCACGCAGTCGGCTGCTGCTCGCAGCCCTACAAGTTAGTACTCAGAATATTCACAGAAAATGAGACAAAGTCGATGCACTGCTATCTGGTCACTAACTATTAAAAGAGTAACATTACATCAAATTTCAATATAACCAACATAACATCTGATTTAAACATTTTTCCACTCTTGCCACTAATTTTTATATTAACACCAGCATTTTCTTCACCCTTTTAATGGATTTCCCATGTAAAGGGTCATCAATGACCTCCTACTCCCTCGCCCCTCCCAATCCCCAACATTTATCCCAGTCTGTTTCATGCAATAAACTTTGGCCTTCCAACAGAAAACTTTTTTCTACCTCAGCATTATTAGCAATTTTTAATTTTTTATCATTAGTCAAAATAATGCAAAATATGCCAATTATTGTACTAGTGCTGTAAAATATTACCATGCCAACTGCAACGTCATGACTTCTATTGTGACGGCATAACTTGTTTCATAAAATTAATATTATGAAACGATTTTCCGTGCAGTAATATTTAATACATCACTACTATCATAGCAACCATTCTTCATAGAACATATCAAACTACCCATCATTACAAATGTAATATGTTATAATCCTATAAAATTGTTTTATAATGTTGTTGAACGAACAAAAATAGCGTATGAAACACGTTTATAATGCTATACAGTTATTGCATAAGTTAAAATTAGAAAACTCATGATTCTTAACCCTGGCCATATCCCTTGTTACTGTTTTATATACACAGGTTTTAAGACTAATAGTGGCTTGTGCAGCAAATGCTGCAAACTAAGTTCATTAGATGTTCAAATAAACATTTTTCAGATTTGAATAATTTCGAGGGAAATATTGTTCCGGGGCCGGGTATCGAACCCGGGACCTTTGGTTAAACGTACCAACGCTCTCCCACTGAGCTACCCGGGGAACTCTACACGACACCGATCCAATTTTTCCCTCTATATACCTCAAAGTGGGCTGACAACAGTCAAGCAACCAACATTTGAGTGCACACTAACTCTGTGTGACTTTAAATTGGATCGGTGTCGGGTAGAGTTCCCGGGTAGCTCAGTGGGAGAGTGTTGGTACGTTTAACCAAAGGTCCCGGGTTCGATACCCGGCCCCGGAACAATTTTTCCCTCGAAATTATTCAAATTAACTTTACAGGGAGTTATTCCTGAAAGCGTAATTTGCATAATACATGTCACTGTACGTAACAGAAAACCACAATTTAAAGTACACAGAGTTAGTGTGCACTCAAATGTTGGTTGCTTGACTGTTGTCAGCCCACTTTGAGGTCTGTGGATATAGAGGGAAAAATTGGATCGGTGTCGGGTAGAGTTCCTGGCTAGCTCAGTGGGAGAGCGTTGGTACGTTTAACCAAAGGTCCCGGGTTCGATACCCGGCCCCGGAACAATTTTTCCCTCGAAATTATTCAAATTAACTTTGCAGGGAGTTATTCCTGAAAGCGTAATTTGCATTTTTCAGATTTATTTTCAATGAAGAATACCAGACATTCGGAAAGTTATTTGCTTCCATAACAATGAAAGATACTTTCTCTCGAGCCAATACTGAAGAGAACCACGCATATAAATATCTACACCACACCACCATTAAATATATGAAAAAGACCCAACCCCACTTGATTAATAATTATAAAAATATTTGATTTTTAATAATATTATTATCTTACGTAAGTTTTATAGCTTTCAGTAACATATACTATATATACTATATAGCCGCCACTCAGTAAAATATAGAAATCAAAATCTAATATAAGTTATTCTCTACATCTACTTATATAACCCCAAAATGTTTCACTTTCATATCATCAATATAGCATTAATATGTATAATTAATGAAAAATAGTCACATCATGGCATTAACTACAATAATATTTCATTTCTAATGGTAATAATGTCATCAGACCACCTCAAGTTTTGTAGTTTTTAATATCCAATACACAGCTGTACCCAGAAAATTACACACCACAGAATGGAACCTGTAAATTATTTTTAGTAAGTTACGTTTTTAATAACCAATTTAATTTGAGCTCTAAATATGTCAGCATTCTTGCAGATCATGGCCTTCGTGTAATATTGTTTACTGTAGTATGTGTCTTGTTTTATTCTGAAATGCAACACGGCTGACTTGATGCTCGCTTCGCTTCTCCTTTACAAAAAAGCGAAGGGAATATCAAGTCGGCCGTGAATGCTATGAGCTAGTTCTCAAAACTGACGACAGATGGATTTTGGAAAATAGGAAAATTATGTTGAAAAATTGACATTTCACTGAAAACTACTATTTTTCCAAAAACTTTGAGTTCCAGGCTTCAAAATGAGGGGTCATTTATTAAAATCCATCCAGTCGTTTTCCCATAATTTCCATTACCAGTTCAAATTATATATATTACTTAAGGAATATATACAATATATGTTGATTACTTCCACCATATATTATATTCCATAAGTTATTGTTTTGTGGAATTGCAATTGATTAGGCTTTTCAGAAAGTTTATTATTGAATTCTGTAATGTAATATCTCTTCACTGACCAGAGGTGTCATTTGAGGAGAGAGGGGCAAAGGACTAATTGCCTCTCTTTGAGCTTAAGATTAAAAATAGTAATAAATATACAGAGTGAAAAGTAATTAAACTGACAAACTCGAGGAGGTTATATGGGACACCAAAACAAACAGTTTTCTCTAATGTCATATTGTGCTGTGAGAAACTATTTCGCGAGGACATCAGATCTTAATGTAACACAAATCATTGCCATGCTCTATTGCTTGAGTCTCTTATAAAACATTTACACATAAAAATCACTGCAGAAGATGTTAAAAAACATTTACACATCAAAATCACTGGAAAAGATGTTCAAAAATACTTCCATTGACCTGTACACAAAGGTTACATTGGCAGGAAATGGATTGTCTTAACACGGTGAAAGACTTAAGTATTATCATTAATTTATTTTCCCTGCTGCAGCAAATATCCGGGCCACCACATCATCTTCTGATTTAACTGGGGTTGCGTGAACAAGGTTACACATCTGTCCACACACAAAAAAACCAGAGGGGTCAAATCAGGAGATCGGGGAGGCCAAGGTATAGGACCTCCTCTGCCAATACACTTCCCTGGAAATTATTCAAGTAGTCACGCATACGATGTGAATTTGTAGAGTCGTCATGAACTGAAGAACGCATATGCTCTCTGCTGGTTCAATAAATTACTGTACTGAGTCAAGACATACTGTATAACAAAAAGTGAATTTGTAGAGTAATCATGAACTGAAGAACGCATACGCCCTCTGCTGGTTTAATAAAGCACTGCAATGGGTCAAGACGTAGAACAAAATGTGAATTTGTAGAGTAGTCATGAACTGAAGCACGCATTACATCCTCTGGTGGTTTAATAAAGCCTCTGAAGAAAATATGATATTAGAGAAAACTGTTTGTTTTGGTGTCTCATACAACCTCCTGGAGTTTGTCAGTTTAATTACTTTTCGCACTGTATTGGTACTACTTAAGAAAACTGTACTGTACTGTATTGTACTCTCAACATAAAAATATTCCAGTTTTAAAACCTTCTAAAGAATAAAAGACGATATATTTAATGATTTTGCTCAAATTAAACCAGGCGTTACACTTTACAAGTTTTTTTTTTTTGTTAATTGAAATAAAAATTTCCTTATCGATGAAATTGTTTGCATCTACTACATATTAATAGCAGGGGCAAGTAAA
Organism: Periplaneta americana; assembly: GCF_040183065.1. NCBI lineage: Eukaryota > Metazoa > Arthropoda > Insecta > Blattodea > Blattidae > Periplaneta > Periplaneta americana. The sequence continues at coordinate 84,997,670 of NC_091128.1, forward strand.
TTATCCATCATATAAGTAGGGTAAGAAGTTAAAACTAGGCCTGTGTCCTGTAATGTAGGATAAACTTGACCATAAAAACCATAAACCATAATAACAGCCCTGTTTGTGGCTTAAAATAATAAAAAATAGGTACTGCTACTCAAAAAAATGGAGAAAAAATACCTAATGAACTATAAAAATATGTTCAATGCATCTGACATCATGGTTTCATTTTTTTATTGTCAAGTTTACTCCTGTTTACGATATGGAAAATAGTTAATAGGAAATAGGGAGAGAGTGCACCATGTAATGTATTTTATAACATAAGGTTTTCCCTAAAAAAAATCTTCCCCTCCCCAAACAAAACTGAAATGACTCTCTTGTTAGTGAGAAATTTAGATTGACTGTAATGTTATCTGATGGAAAGGAAAGGGTATAAAGGAAGTCTGGAGACAGGTAGGTATATTTCCCTTGGGTGAGGCGAACAGGCCGCTTGTGCTCCTTCATCTTGTTCTGATGTTGATGACCATAGCGATGTGTCAGCAAGAGATCCTTGTCTGGTCTTCTAGAGACGAGGTCTGCTTCTTATTGTTCTTTCAGAAAGTTTTGAGTTGCTGATACAGATCGTTCCTGACACGAATATTTCTCTTTTGATAATTAGGTCTACTGTTATAGGTATTTTAGAGAAAATGTGAAGTTTTCTGTATCTTTTAAATATTCTCCGGATAGTCAAAAAAATTTTCATTAGGTATCAGTAGCCAGCTGATACAGTGCATACTTCGCCCATATTTCACAAAATAAATTTCTCTTGCAACTTTCTCTGGACTTAAAGACCTGTTATGTTTCAAAATTCAGTTTTAAACTGGCTGAAATGCCTAAATAGTTGCAGTTCTACCAAACAATAATATGAATGTGTCATGGGTTAAGAGCCAGATCATTAGCAAGCCATAAACTTTATAGTTGGAAAAATGAAATTTATTGCACAGAACAGATTGGAATAAATATTGAGAGATAACAAGGTTGTAAACTACCAGTACTCTTTGACATTGAAAATTCTTGAAGAAATAGAGAGGAAAGTACAGCTCTCAACAGAACGACTTATGAGGACAGGAAAAATATTTCAGTAAGGTATTATGTTGGTAAAATGTTTATATTCAATATATTGTAGCATTTCTTTTGCCAGTCATTGTACGTTGCTATTTTATAAACACATTTGATCATTTGAAAAGTACGAAAATGGGCAAGTAAGGCCTGTAAGGCAGTCAGCCATCTTCTTCAATCTTTGCAGACTATGGGTGAAATTACGTAAAATAAATCATGTGAAATTGGACATCATAATTCTTGTGGAAGATATCCTGAACTTAAGTGAAGTAGTTCTACTGAGGAAAAAAAAAAAAAATCCTACATAAAAGTGTAAGGGCATAAAGGTAGTTATGCTGTTAAATAATCGAGTAGTATTTGAAACTTCGAATTCTTGTATTTTCGAGTCTAAGCTTTTAAGGTTTCTGTTCCAGTCTTTAGCAACTTCTTTTACCAGTACTGGTTATCATTATCCTTATTCTTAATTATCGTCATACTCTTCTTCTTTTTCTTCCTCCTCCTACTTGCCTCATCTTCTGAACTGGAACTGGATTTTTCTCACTGATAATCCTCCCACAAAATGTCATCCTCGCACCACCAACCATGTTATTAAAATATACCACTTTTTGAAACCATTCACAGTTGACTCATTGCTAATCCTATCCAATGCTATACCAGTAATTATCCACTGGCCCAGAACTGCACACTTGGTTTTTTGTTCAATTTGCCTGTTGAGTCAGGGCATGATCTCCTTTAAGCAGCTGATTATTATACTCTCTGCGTAGGTTATCCTTAAAGGGGTTTATTAACGTCTATCACATGAAGCTGTGATGTCATCCTCCCTGGGATAATGACTAAATCGATGTTAATTCCTGTTACCTTCCTCTTGATTTTGTCAGTTACGTGCCCACGAAAGGAATAAAGAATTAACATTCCTCTCTTCATGAAGCATCTAGTCATCATTCCCACACAACCTTAAGGGCTAGGCTGTGATTGTAATAGAAGTACTGTTTTCACACAGCTACTTTTAAAATATAAAAATGGTGCACTAGATTCGGATCAATACTATAATATTTAAATATGCAATAAAACTATATTTGAAGATGATGGACGAGTGGAACAGAGAAAAATTCTCTCCGGCACCGGGATTTCAACCCGGGTTTTCAGCTCTGTGCTGATGCTCTATCCACTAAGCCACACTGGATTCCCATCCCGATGTCGGATCGAATCCTCTCAGTTTAAGTTCCACCTCTTGGGTTACCTCTAGTGGCCTACCCTCATGCACAGCGTCATAGATGTATGATAGTGGCACAATGTCCACACACATGTGCAGAGGTGCACTCGTTATGAGTGACTAAGTGGCCAGGATCCGACGGAATAAGCGCCGTCTTAAATCACTAAGTGATTATTTTTCGCATATCATATATTATTATGATGTACCAAAGTACATACGATATTTCCGTGCAGAAATTCTGCGTCATCATATGAGGATGGATGAGTGGAACAGAGAAAAATTCTCTCCGGCACTGGGATTTGAACCTGGGTTTTCAGCTCTACGTGCTGACACTCTATCCACTACGCCACACTGGATTCCCATCCTGACAATATAACTGCATTCCTAAATTTATTGATGTGGCATAGAAGATTCCTGAGACATTCACTTATTGCAATGATTTCACCATCAAGACTTGTTGTACCATATCTAAGTGATCTATAAAGTGAGAAGAGACAGCACGTAACACCTGCACCGGCACCTTGTTCTCTGGAGATCAAGGATCCGTCGATGTATAAATGGAGCCAGTTTTGTGGAGGGTACCTAATATTAATTGTCTCTAAAGACAATTGTTTCATTATTTCAGTGTTTACTTCCGATTTCAGTATTTCTTCTGTTAAATTTAGATTATATTCTATATTTAATAGAGTTAAAGGGTTTGGTTTAATTTGTAAGTTTTCTTTTAAATACGGGATATTGATTTTCTGTTTTAATTCTTGAACAATGGATATGAAACTTTTTTGAGTTTTCAATCTACAGAGAGGACTGTATGAATGCCAATTGTTTCCTGGTAATCTGATAAGTTTTTCATATTGAATCAGTGCTTTTTCTTCTATTGTCATTTTGATACTGTTAATATTAGTGAGGAATCTCATAGAAACTATTGGAGTTGTTTTGATTCCACCAGTAATGAGTCTTGAGAGCTTGGTTTTGAACATATTCTATGTCATTTATGAAAGGTGAAGTAATTAAAATTTCTCCGCAGTATGTCAGCACTGGCTGTATAAACATTTTGTATGTAGTGTTCAAAGTATTCCTAGAGCATCCCCATTTCTTTCCTGCTAGTCTTTTTAGAAGGGAGAATCTTTTACGAGCTTTTTCAGAAATGTATTTCAAATGGTTGCTCCATGTTAACTTACTATCGAAAATAACTCTAAGATATTTGGATTCATAAGTCCTAGGAAGGTGTTGGCCATTGTATCAGATATTGAATTCTCTTTCTTTTTTACCGAGTGAAAATATTTGGTAGTTACTTTTGCTTAAATTGAGTGTCATCAAATTTGAGGTATTCCATTCATGTAGTTGATTTAGAGCTTTAAGAGCAGAATTTTGAATTTTGTCTCTATGTCTGTAAGATCCGGAAGTCCACAAAACTATATCATCTGCAAATAGTGTTGTTTTCATGTTTGATTCCTCTAATAGGGAGGGTAAGTCATTTATATAAATATTGAATGAAGTTGTGCTGAGGACAGCGCCCTGAGGTAGACCTCGATATGTTTGTCTGTAACTAGAAAGTGAATTATTGAATTTAGTGGCAATGAATCTTTGACTAAGGAATTCTGATATCCATCTGAACATATTGCTGGAGATACCTAATTTCTGGAGTTTTAGTAATAATGTATTTCTCCAAACAGAGTCATATGCTAACTGAAAGTCAATAAATATTGCCAAGGTATCTTCTTTCTTGTTAAAACTGTCTTTTATTTCTTGGCCGAGGCATATGACTTGTTCATTGGTAGAGTATAGTTGTCGAAAGCCGGCTTGTCTTGGTGATAATAGATTTTGGGATTCTAAATACCAAGTTAATCTGTTGGAGATCATGGACTCCATGGTTTTTGCTATCATGCTTAATAGTGCTATTGGTCGATAACTATTAACATCATGAGCAGGTTTCCCTTTTTTGTGAATTGGTACAATGATTGCTTTTTTCCAAGCTGCAGGAATTGAGGTGTTCCATGATAAATTGAAAATGGATAAAAGTACAGACTTGGCTTTTTCCCCCAGATGTTTAAAAAATTCGGAATGAATGTTGTCGGGGCCAGGAGATTTCTTGGTTTTTAAATTTTGTATAGCTAGAGTTAATTCTTTGGAAGTAAAATTTTGATGAAATATTTCAGGTTTTGTACTAGTAATATTGTTTTTATTATTTTTATGTAATTCTCTTTTGATAAATTTGTCAGTTTTTTTGATATTGGGATGTAATCTGTGAGAGTTTGAGAAGTGTGTATTAAATGCGTTTGCTATATCTCTACTATCTGTTAGTGTTTTGTTATTATGAATAATAGGTTGGCTAGTATTTTCCTGTGTGTTGGAAATATTCTTAAGAAATTTATATGTTTTAGCGCTATTGGTTCTGTAATTAATATTTTCAATAAATTTATTGAAACTGTTCTTTTTTGCTGTTATGATTGCTTTTTTAAGAATGGCAGTCTTCTTCCTCCAATCTTGAGTATCTTCTGGTGTTTTGCTATGTTCTGCCCGCAATAAAATGTGAAATTGAGTACAAAACGAGAAATGCATGTGTTTCTACGAAATAAGATTGCAATTAGGTTTTATAAGACATTTTTGTCTTCTTGTAAACAAATCCGGCCCCCATCACACAAAGGTTCTTACATTTTTTAAAAATACCGGTAATTTGATCATTCTTATTTGTTATTATATGTACCATTATCTCGAGATTTTAACTAATCTGCCTTGTGCTGGTGGTAGAAGATTGGCTGCCTATGCGACCTCTTTAAGTCCATTGTTCACTCAGAAATAAGTTTATGTGGTAGGGTAACAAGATGGGTAGGGATGAAATCACCACTAAGCAACAAGCAAATGATTATAAAAGTGAGCATTTTTATGTTAGTGAAAATAATATTTTGAGTAATAAGAAGTTGGCTTGGGAGAAAAAAGGCGTAGGCCTATTAAAGGAACAAAGGAAGGGTTTTTTTGAAAAAAACAATCATAGTCCAAAAATATAAATTTTCAGAAGAAACAAAAACTATCTGGCATGGGTGTTGTTGACACTTCAAGTATGAAATTCATCATGCCGTTTCTTAAGGTGTTGTAGAAACTTGGGAAACCTGAAGTACATTTATAACTTAAATTGCCTCATAGAAATACATAATGTAAATGTAGATATCTGTGGACAATGGTTGTTTTAAGAAAAAATACTCTGTTGTGGCTGAAGTGTGCCTCTCCTTTAATCTTCTTTTTCTTGATTATATCCTGTTTCTTCTCCTTTTGTTGCTTACGTTTCTTCTATGGGGTTACTTCTGCACTTAAAAATATAACTAATGCAACAATTCACGTGCTAAAATATTTTTCACTGAGATGGCTTTTGTCGCATACGTAATAAGCAGTACTGCCAATCTACTAGAGTTAAAATTGTATGAATAAATGTTTCAAGATGATATGAATGGGATATTTGTAAATGCTACCATCATCCTGGCAAGACAATGACTGTTTAAAAAAGAAAAAGTCTGTGGACTATGATTGTTTTATGAACACCACTGAAAATTTCCACTCCTATAACATAGGTCTATGGCTTTTTTTCTCCTAACAACTAATTCAGTAGATGGCTGCTACAGTGTGCTCACCGGTACGTAATATTTTAAATTTGCATTTTTTGGACTATGTTTTAAAAAGAAAAGGGTAATCAGCACATAAGAGCAAATACAAACTTCATTTAAAGTCACAGAAGAACAACGTGAGGTTAAGCTGCAGGCTACTTTCTCTGAGCTCGAAAAAAAAAGCAAAGAAGGCTTGTGTTGAAAAAAATTAGTTTGTTGACGACACGACCTCTATCTGTTAGCAAGTTCATGTCTTTGGGCATGTTTCTTGATGTTCACATTTTCACTGTAATTTTATATGTTCCTTTGCTTATTATTTTCAAGAATTTTTTTTAGAAAATGCACCTGTTCACACATTGATGACATTGAGTCTCAGTCTTTCCATAAAAAATATTCCATTTCAAAATGCTACAACATGTCAGATTCCAGTCATTAAAAGTGCTATAAATCGCTAAATTTGCAGGAGGTGAGATTTTCATACTTTCGTAACCTCAGCACTAAAAGAAGATGATGTGTTCACCACTAAACTCTGGCTGATATTTATCCTAAAGAAGGTCCTGGTACCCAGTTTTATAGTGCTGATGTTCTGAAAATTACAATGGAATGGAAAATTCCGCCTTCACCTGAACCAGTCTGGTCTGTCGCCATATTGACTGAGCCAACTGGCTCTCATGTTACCTTGCAATATGAAAATAATACAAAAAATATGCATCGATATACAGTAAAAATGGTAAATAATACTGTGTGAGGAGAGAATATTCACATTGCAATGATTGTTGGTCTGTAGCAATTAAAAAATATCCTGTGAAGTTTCTGTAGTATGCAAAATCGCACTTTACTACAATCGTGAGCCAGAGACAATCAAAGGTTGGATGGAGTCCAAATTAATTTAGCCAGATAGGTTGTAAGAGAAAATTAAAAGAACTTGAAAGGAAGTGAAAAAAGTAAAATACTGGATAAAAATAAATAGCATAATTAAAGAAATCAGACAATATGAAGAAAATTGGTTCAGTTACCTATTCTTAATGGTGGAAAATGGCCTACCGCAACTAACTTGATTACAAGCTATTTGGCAGGTGATAAACAGATAGGAAAGATCAGTTTTGAATTCTAAAGAAAAATCCGGGTATTGCACATACCTGAGGTGAAGGAATAAAATAATCTACATAGCTCTGTTATTAAAATTGGGTAAACCAAGGGATCTGGCTCAATGGTGAAACATTAGAATCGCATTTGGGAGAGGTTCAAATCCTGGAATTGACATTTATTGGTTTCCTCAATTATTTTTTTTAGTTGGTTATTTAACGACACTGTATCAACTACTCTTATTTAACGTTGATGGTATTGGTGATAGTGAGATGGTAAATGGCGAGATGAGGCCGAGGATTCACCATAGAAACCTCGGAAATACCCAACCAGGTATTCAGTTCAAGTGGGAATCGAACCCACGCATGAGCATAACTCCGGATGGGCAGGCAAGCGCCTCAGCTGACTGAGCTATGCTGGTGGCTTCCTCAATCATACGTAGCTAGTTATTTCAAAAGGATATATGCCACATTGGTTTCCACGTCAATTAGGAAGATGCAGATTTCATTTGTAAGATCTCAATCTACAATTGCACACGGTTCACCTTCCTCCCCTCCCCCCACCAAATAGAATTACTGTCGAGAATCAAAATATAAATATGTCAAAATGTAAAAGCAAACAAACATTATCACTTATCAGTCTTATCACTTACTGGTACATGTTCAATTCAATTCAATTAATTTATTATCTTCCATAGATCTTACATGAGCAATGAAGCTTTAAGATGTGGAACAAGTCAAAATTTTACAATATTACAATTACATTTTTACAAATTTTTACAATTTTTACAGTTTTACAATGTAGTAATTTTTTACAATGATGAGGTGAGGTCCGAGGATTCGCCAAAAGATTACCCGGCATTTGCCTTTTGGTTGGGGAAAACCTCGGAAAAACCCAACCAGGTAATCAAATCAAAGGGGGAAATGAAGTGATGCCGAGGACTCGCCATAGACCATCCGGCTTCAGTCCCACAGCTGGGGAAAACCTCGGAAGAAACCATTCATTGAGACCAAAGGGGGATCCAACCCAAGCCCGAACGCAGCTCCGGATCAGCAGCCCAGCGAGTCTGCCGACTGAGCTACATTGATGGCTCTACTAAAAATACACAATACATAGCCAATCAGATTATTACATTTACAAGCGCAAACGATCATTCATAGTTGAGCTATATGTATAATACAAAACAAGTTAATTAAATTTAAGGCATAAACAATTCAATCAGTTGTGATATACAGAAATTGATAATACATATCATGCAAACTACTTCAAATTACAAACACAAACAATTTATCAATAGAGCTATACAGATTACTATTCAATTTAAAGCATATACAATTCATCGGCCAAAACTATACAAACATATACAATACAAAGTAAGCAGATTAATTCAATTTATAATCATAAACAATTCATCAGTTCAGCTATACAGACTACTATACAGTTTACAGCATATACAATTCATCAGTTGAGCTATACAGACTACCATTAAATTTACAGCATGTACAATTCATCAGTAGAGCTATACAGACTAGTATCCATTTTAAAAGCATATACAATTCATCAACCAAACTATACAAACATATACAATCAAATTAGTTCAATTTACAAACTTATTTTCGTTAAGCTATACAAAAAAAGTACAATTCATATGAAGTAGATTAATTCAATTTATAAGCTTACAAAATTCATCAGTTATGCTAAACAACAGATTAAGTGAATATAAAAACATATTTTAGTTGGGCTATATAAAGTTGTACATGTCATTTTGACTAGAATAATTCAATTCACAAGCATAAACAATTCATCAGTTGTGTAAAAGGTATGAGTATGTAGAAATTTGGTTAATTCTTTTCTAAACCTTTTCTCATGGTTCTTCAAATCTTTAAGATAATTAGGCAGTGCATTGAAGACTGTTATACATAAATAGCGAACTCCTTTTTTAAAACAGCTTAGACTGACAGAGGGTAGATGAAGATCTGATTTATGTCTTGTATTAAAATGATGAATGTCTTGATTTGTACTGAATTTATCTTGGTTCTTAATATATAGCATCATTAGGGAAAGAATGTATTCACAAAGTAAGGTGAAAATTTCTAAATTTCGGAAAATATTTTTACATGATGTCCTTTTATACACACCAGCCATTATTCTTATAGCTTTCTTTTATAAAACAAAAACGTGTTTAGCTTCAGACGAGTTACCCCATGCATTACATGGATTTACTTCTCTGCTTAATTTTATACAACATTTTGGTATGTTATCACAATCTAGTATATACAGTCGCGAAGCTCAATACGTAGTAAATATGCAAACATTAGATAGTTGCTCACCGCTAGGATCACTAATATCGCCTCATTACAGGCAATGCAAAATAAAACCGTCACAGTCTATTGTTTCTAGCAACTCAAAACTCAAGCTTCGTGACTGTATATTGTAGACTGTGATGTTATGGTAAAGGTTCAAAACGAATTTGTCATTATTGACTAATTATTATTACTTATTACGGCAGGCTGCCTACAGATTCAAAGCACATCACAGTTCCAAAACGACCCTTGTCCAAATTAAATTTATTAATAAAATAAAAACTGCTATGGTTCTCATGCTTAAATTCTCACATAGTAATTTTAGGGATATAATAATACAGTCAAAAATCATACATCTTCAGCTGTTTTTTTTTTTTTTTTCTCTCTCCCATATTTTGTATTACCTGGAGAAGGAGCCGTTTGGAAATAGACACCTCAATTGTTGATGATATGTGTTGCAAAAAGCAATGAGTAGTTCTACTTACACATACTCCTTGTGACATTTTTGTACTTCAATCAAATCTTCATGTTCTAAAAAAAGTTCTTTGCCTAGACTTTTGAATGATATGATTGTCAGATACAGCAGTCCATAATATACATGTTACCTTTTCATTTCTTTCGAATGAGAGTCAAAGCTTTGCCTACTGCACATAATGACCTTATCTGGTTTCAGTACAACTTATGATTGAGTTTGCTAAGAGTGCCTATAGTTTCTAACTAATATGAGCCGGGTTCTGTTTGAAGGTTGCATGTTGGAAGTTGCTAGAGCTTAATGAATCATGCCCACAACCTTATTGTACCTGAGTATATTATGATTCAAGCAAACTACTTCGTATAGCAACATGTTCTCTTGTTTCTGACTATAATCGATACTTGCGACATTCATCTGTAAATTTGGTGTTCTGCCTTTGCATGCATTTTCCTTAGTTCATTATGGTAACAGTTTAGACCTATATGACCATTAAAAATCCTTTCATTCCTTCAATTAGATCACACGCTGGAGACCTCTCTCTACATAGAATGTCACGGTATTTCACTGTAAGTGAAGTTAAGTGAACTATATTGTGTCTGCTTGCTGAGTATGACCCATAAATTGTTGTTCTCTAACGGATGAATTTGAGAGCATTTAATCCATTATTCGTCTTAAAGTTGTTCACATTCGTGACATACTTTAAGTCACACATGTTCCCTGGGTACTACTGAAGGAGCAACAGTATCGGCCATAAGTTTTACTGAAGAATCTCATCAATGTTACACCTACTCAATAGCACAGCCTTCTGCATTAACATGAACATGTTACTGATATTCAGGCATTTAAGATCCTCGTGAATAGAGTATGGAATTAACTACACCTGTTGCTGATATATATCTACTGAAAAGATTTGCATCTCAGTTATCTTCCAAAAAATTGTAATTTTAACTGCTAAATCAGTATATTTTGATATTTTAATTATGTACTCAGACTGTAAACTTGATATGTGTGGGATTGTTACATCTGCCATCATATTCATTTTGTTCATAACTATAATACCTCCAACTGTTGTATCTGCCAATGTATAGGATTTTTCAAAAGTAAGAGGTAGTTTAATTACTCATTTTCTTTATTTTATACACAATCTTAAAAATTCTGTCACTAGTTTATTACACAAGAAATGGGATTTTTTGCATTATCATGACAACAAGTTCGTCTGTTTCTCATTGTTCTGGTATTCGTGTTATTAGCAGACACTTTCCTGTAATTTGGCCTGCAAGATCACCAGATATTAACTCAGCAGATTATTGGTTGCAAGGCTATCTGAAGGAAAGAGTTCTTGAGCAAACCTACGATAATTGATGAGTTGAACAACTCCATTGTGACAGATATTCCAGAACACGAACTCAAGAACTGCTGTATATACCATTACTTGTACAAGAACATAATGGGTGACACATACATCATCTACGTTGGGAGTTATGACAATGGGTGTGATACAAAGAATCCCATTTCTTGTGTAATATGTCACTACCAGAATGTTTAAGATTGTTTAGAAGATGAAAAAATATGAGCAATTAAAGTTACCTCTTACTTTTGAAGAACCCTATACATCATACTAACTTATATCTTTGCTGAATCATTTTCTAATATTTTGCATGGATTATATCAGTTGTTATTATTATTATTATTATTATTATTATTATTATTATTATTATTATTATTATTATTATTATTATTATTATACCTCACTTAAAACCAGGAGAATATTACTTGGTCACGAGACATAATCATATAAGTTACTACATTTTCGGGATTTACTTCCAAACCTGTCTTTTTACTTACTTCAAGTAAAATTTCCGTGATTTCCCTAATCGTTTCTGGATTTTCTCCTAACATATTCACATCATCCTCATAGACAAGCAGCTGATGTAACCTGTTCAATTCCAAACCTTGTCTGTTATCCTGGACTTTCCTAATGGCATACTCTAGAGCAGCGTTTCTCAAACTATGGTCTGTGGACCACCTGTGGTCTTCGAGATCTGCCCTTGTGGTCCTTCAAAAAAGAGAGAAGAAAAAATAAAATTCAAATGAATTGCGTATCACACTATAGCTTATAATCTCAGAGATTGGAAATGACACATGGCAATTGAATTTCACTTTTTCTTCCAGTATTGACATTTTATGAAATTATTACCCTACCCGTCTACCGACTTCCCACTCTACTCTCAGCACCAATAGAGGGATTTAAAGTACTATACACGTGGTGTTTCTCGACATCTTTTCCCTGCACATCTGGCGCCGCGCCTGTAACCAGCCAGGGACTACCCGATTTCATAACAGAGGACCAAAGTACCGAACCTTAATTCAATTTTAAAATATAAGTATACTGGTATTAAAATATGCTACGAAAATGATAAATTTGCTTTCGAAGGGAACAAGAGTAAGGTGGTCCGTGGAACTGTTCTGGCTTTAAAAAGTGGTCCCCAAAAGTTTGAGAAACGCTGCTCTAGAGCAAAGAAAAGTAAAGGCAATAGTGCATCTCCTTGCTTTAGCCTGCGGTGAATTATAAAAGCATGTGACAGAAACTGACCTATACAGACTCTGCTATACGTTTCACTGAGACACATTTTAATTAATCGAAATAGTTTCTTGGGAATACCAAATTCAATAAGAATATCATATAAAAACTTCTCTTAACCGAGTCATTTGCCTTTTTGAAATCTATGAATAACTATGTACTGTACCCTTATACTCCCATTTTTCTCCAAAAACTTATACTCTTGCAATATCTTTAAATAAAAGTAAGCGTCACTTACCCAGTTATTGGTACAAGACTTATTTTCGAATGTATTGTTACTGTCACTGTCATTGTCACCTTTTAATTATTAGGAAGGAGTAAGACGGGAATTACACATTACTGTGTGTTATAAAAGAGTAAAGTGGTTTTTAAATAGGTACTCTAACGAAAGTTTAACAGTGAATATTTGTATCCACTTTCTATTTATAAGTTATTAAATGGATTTTATAATATCTCAAAGGTGTATGTTGTGTTCTTTGTTACAACTTCTTTCATTACAGATTATTACTGCTTTAATACTTTAACTGAATACACTTTCTAGATATCCAATTTCAGTTTTCAAAATTATTAACGCCCAATAACATTTAAAATTATAAATTAATAATTCACTGTCATAACATGTTTCGACAAACTTTGTCATAAGTTCGTTGAACGTCACTGTTAATAGATTTTTCCATATTTAATTTCAATGTAAATAAATATTCACAATTAGCTATGACAAGGTTAAGTTTTAATTAGGGTTACCATGAGAAGAAATTCTATAGGAGACATGGAATCTAAAATAAGAGGACATTGCTGAAAAAAGGAGGACTTTTTAAAAATTGATAGGAACAAAATTAAAGATGAAAACAATGGCTCACCTTAGTTAGTTTTCTCACTAGTTGCTGGATCAGTATTACATCTGTACCCCACTTATCGGTGGAGCCCACTTTGTGCACTAGAGCCTGAAGAGAGAAACTTTTATCTTGTAACAAATAACTATGGAACTGTTCACAGGACATGTCCTTGAAATTTTATTTCATTATGATGATACCTCTGACTGTCTCCGTTAGCATGTGATTTCGTTCTTTTGCCCATTGAGCAGATATTAGGGAAAATACTCTCTCAACATTTCCATTGTGACTTGGGATAAATAAATAGAATTGACATATGTTTAAGAGTTATAAGAAAGTTTCAGTGCTCGCAGAACTATTGGAATTGAAGAATTTGCATCATTGTTTATCTAAAGTTAAATCTTTGTCCAAATTAACTTGATTGACATATTTTTGTACATTGCAGAATAAAATTGATGAAATAGCTTAGAATCATGAATAGTGACATTTTTAGAGTGTAAGAAGTCAATGCATGTCAACAGGTCATATTTTATGTTTTTTTTTATGTGCTTCAGCTTGAACCATTGAAAGCAGTTAAATTCTTTCTTAGGTTTTCATCATTTTTTTTTTTTAGATATTCTATGTATAATATCGCACATTATTCAATATTAATATTAATTTTAGTTGTAATGCGAAATACTGGACATTTAAATTAAAAAAAAAATAAAAGAGGACATGTCCTCCTTTTGCCTTTCGGATGGTAACCCTAATTTTAATGTCTGCTTGGTTTGTTGTGTGCAGGCCATCTGCTGAGTCCGAGTCCAACCCCACATGTCTTCACCAGGTGGAGCACGAGTCGCCTCAACAGCGGGGGCACCTCCGCTAGCACCTCTCCCTGTGGGTCTACCCGGTCCTCATTCAACTACCGACAGCCGTACCTGGGATGGAGGTCTCAAGAACGACTGTCAAGGCCTCGCACACCGGCAGAGCGTTTGGCTGCCGGGCTTCTGCCCACACAACAGCAACAGCAGCAACAACAGCCTTTGATCAGCCCACCTGGCATCACCAATCAGCATACGCAGCAGGACATCCAGCAGATGCTGCAGCAGGAAGCTGAACTGGAGCAGCTGCGGCGGGAAGATGAGGAGCAGGTGATTACTGCTGTTAGGATCCCTAATAGTACTCGTACGGAAATTTGCAAGTATGTAGTGAGGAGAAACCCCAGTCTTTCTCAGTCCGGAGTGTGCAGAGGTCTGAAACATTTTCACGTTCTCTGATGTGACCTAAGTGATACTGCATGTGACAAATCTCAAACCCACTTGTACTTTCCCATTACTTTGTAAGTGACGAAACTTCACACCAGGGAGATGAAGTATTAGTGCTAAGGAAAATAGCAAAATGTTGGTGTTATTGGCTTGTACATTCCAAAAATATCTAGTTTAATTTTCAGTTTTGGTACAGACTAGACTACAGCCATTCTGCTTTCTAATATACTATGAACTACTCACTGCCGCTTGAATGCATCCATATATCTGTTGGTTGCTTATGCTGCCTGCACATAAGACCATTCTAATAATGTTCTCACTGAAATAGTGTATTTCCAAATTCCAACGGTAGGTGTGTCACCAACCAGCTCATCTGTATGTCTGCTTCAAAAAAAAAAGTTCTACCTACTTTATGCCAGTATGACGTATTGAAGTGTGTTACGAATAATCATCATCAGAAACTCTTGTGGATAAAATCGTTAAATCTCTACTTAGTAAACTAGGTAAGTTCCACACAGAAAAAGTTTTCTTGGTAGGAGAAACCCCTTTCTCGGAAAACACCGAAGCTCTAAATTCCTGGGCCGCACTAGTTCATTTTTTATTGCATTGCTTAGTTGTAAAAGTCCCTATCTGAAAAGTTAATTTTTTTTCTTTTTGTAAATCACCGAAAAGTGGTACCATATGAAGAGATCATGTTCTTCGGAAGTTTTTTAAGAACAGAAATAATTAATTAACCTTAAAAGTTCCATAACATGTCCTACTAATAGTTAATTTGAAATTTTAATTTGAAAACTGTTATTAATTCTTTCACATAGGGGCTTTTGCATCTAAACAACTCATTAGCTTTCATATTTTAAATTATGCATGTCTGGTTGTATTTCCGCTTGTTTCAAGAGTAGAGAATAAAATAGGTTGGTTAATGAAGCTATTAGAGTCGCGAAATAAAGTAATATTTTAATCACATAATATAAAAAAAAGTAAAGCATAGGACCTATATCCATAAGCGACTTCAAGGTCCATTAGAAGCTGTCATCTAGCGGCAATGTTTTTCTATTCATATTACATGTTTGACCACTGAATGACCAGGGAGTATAAGCAGCCATCGGCTGAGTCGAATAGATGGTAGATCTACTGTATTTTCGTTGTGGGAATTATAAATTACACAGTGAATGTGAGAAACACTTGCTGCCAACTTTTACATCAAGTATAAAAATATTTGTTTGTTACTGTTGATGGTTTTGTTTATTGGGGTGGTGACAATAGTGGCAGTGGCAGTCATTGGAATTATGTTTGTTGTGGCTGTCTTTGTGAATAATTTTTTTTCTGAGGAGGAAGACCCGAAGGCTTGCACCACAGCCTGAGGTAGTGCTTACCTCCTTTGGATAGGGATTAATAAGTCTATAGAACGGCATTCCTGTAGGTATCGTGATTCACTGTATGGTGCCATCTATCGATTCAGCTACACATCACCCAGGTCTGATGGAGTCTGCTACGATAATCCCTCAATCTCCCTGTGACTTTTGCAGTTTCTTCAGATCAATGTAATCTGAATGCAAGTCACAGTACTACATCCTGTTGCATCCTATATTGATCAGAAGTCCATGTTCCTGTAGGTATCGTCATTCACTATTTGGTGCCATTTATTGATTCAGCTATACATTACCCAGGTCCGACAGAGTTCACTATGAAAACCTCTTCGACCCCCTGGGACTTTTGCAGCTTCCTCATCGATGCAGTCTGTATGCAAATCACGGGACTACATCCTGCTACATCTTCGGCAGATATGAAATTATTGAAAGATGATAGATGAAATTGAAAGTGAAACGAGTCCAAGTCCAATGCCGAAAGTTCTCAGCAATTCTGCTTCAATTGGTTGAGGGGGAAAACTAGAATTTGAACCTGAACATACTCATCTCACAGTCAGACGTGCAAACCATTACTCCACAGCAGTGGGTTTACGAGGTGGTAGTTGTTTTTGTTCTTCATGGTGAATATGGTGTTATGGATGTACCACAGCACAAAATGGATTATATGAGAGAATGAATTCTCTTTGGACTTTAAGTGCCAAAGCTAAGTGTATGGTTCTGACATTTTATAATACATTTGTTGAAAGCTTCATAATGACAGGAATGTGGTCGAAGGACTGGAAGATACAATATGGTATCTGCTTATCTCCACTATTTACTGTGTGCCCTCTGTTTACTCTTCAAAATTTACAATTTTATTAATTATTTCGGAAAATTTAAAGCAACACTGTAAACGATTTCTTACACAGCAACGAAATAGTAGTTGCAATGTTATTGTTATTAAAGTAAAGTGTATCGTAATATGCCACACATCACGGTGTTAAAGCATAACCAATGAAATTAGAGGCACTAATCCCACTTTATTGCAGAGAGTTATGCAGAACTTTCAGAGTAGATTACAAGAAATGTTTGCCATGGAGGTTATTTAAGGAATGTAAGTAATTTAAAAAAAAATAAGTACAGATTGATAAATTGCATTGTACTTATATTTCTTTTTCGTAATAAGTATTTCTCTTTTAATTCGGCACATTATCCTACAAGAAGTCTATGAAAACCATCACATTTCATTGCTGCATCCTATATTAGAGCACAGCCTTCACATTTGTTCTAAGGCTACAGAGTTTGGTCGAAATAGATACTACTTCTATAGCTTTTCAGAGTGGGGAGAGCTGTATCAAGGTCAGGTTTGCTTTATGAATCTATGTTTTGACGTCCACACGAGTTCCCCTTTATAACCATTCTGTCGGTGTGCTGTATGTGAACTTGTCAACATCTTTGATTTCCTTACCATTCACCTGTAGTATCTTGTAACCCCTGTTGACTATCATGAACTTGTTTCTGTCAGCATTCATAGTCATTTTATCTGTCATCACTGCTTCTTCGAGATCTTGCAGCTTGCCTTTCGTGCCCTTCTGGTTCTTTGACAGGAAACAGATATTTCTGGCAAAATCGAGATCTTCTAAGAGCTCAGTCAGTCTGCTTTGGATAACTCGTTTCTTCCACTTTGTGACATTCTTCACCACTTCGCCTATCACGAGAAAGAAACATAATACATCCCTGTTGCACTTCGAATTTCACTATAGAGGACTCAGTAACTTTCTCTTCTTAGATTACACTGTATTTGTAATTGCTATATAGGCGATTTAATGCATTGATAACTTGTTTAAGTATACCATAGTTCTTCAGGATCTAATAAATGTCAACATGAAATGGAGATCCATTAATTCGTTTGGCACAACAGTACACCACACACTCATTTTAACTTCTTGGTAGAAGCTCTTTATGGATGTAATCTGGTTTCTCTAAACATTCTCTCTTGAATTTATGCACGTTCATATGTCTACTCTGAAGTCTGATTAGTGTAATATGTAACTAGTCAACAATGTATGCAATGGAGGGGAAAGGAACTGGCCACCCTACCCCATTATCTCCTGGCCTAGTTGCCTCATGAGTGATGCCTTGTTGGTGTTACTTGTGGGGTCCAAACCTGTTTTCGGACAGTTGACTAAACAACAATGTCTACTAAGATAAAAACATGCGTAACCAATGAAACATGTTATTTGAGGGTCAAGGTATTCATTGTGTATAGATTGATAAATCTTGTGCACATAAATTATTTTGTATGATTAGTCTCAACAATTCTGTACCTTAGAAGCTGAAGTTTCTGTAATATTTATTAATGTGCTAGACATGCCAGTGATTTTACTTGGAGACAGGCCTTATCATGCCTCAATTTCTTTATAATACATTATATCTTTCTTCGTTTACGCCATTTTTTGGTCTTTCTTCTTTGCGCCTAGAGTAGATTCTGTTTGTTGTGCATTGCTAACAAGAACTTAAATCGTGCTTTTGTGTGACACTGGATATCTAGGAAATTTCCTCGCGAAGTATCTAATGAATCATAATTAACACAAGGAAAGACTAACTACCTTCAGCTAACATTCGCGCTAATGAGTTAATAGCCAAGAACATAAACAAGTAGTTGACAGATTGGTGGAGGAGGGGAGGACTGGATAGAAATGAGTAGGGTTGCCACACATCTATATTTTGTATGGACAGTTTGTATTGTAAGACCCATGTCCGTATTGTACAAGTAAAAAAGTGACGAAATGTCCGTATTTTCTGGTTCGGACTCGGAAAAGAGATTAATAATTATTACTTGCTACATCCTTCAAAATATGACGCCTACAACGTAGTCACCGACTGTAATAGCCACTGTTTTGTATAGTTTGGTTTTGAAGATACAACAAAGACCAAAACAAAGAATTCACATATTACGAAGCTCATTTCCAGGAAAAAATATAAATTCATCCCCCATACAGCTAAATAAACAGAAATTGGCGATATTGGTCAGTGAAGGGGAAATGAAAAAATTGAGTCCGAAGAAAATATTCTGAAATTTTATGATCAGTGCATTTCATATCTCGAACTATGGAAGGGGAGTTTTGAAGGTGCTGAGCAGTTTTCCTGGATTCAAATAGGTTCGAGTTATGAATTACACTGGAGCAGTGTCGAGAAATCAGCTGTGTTAATAAACTCCACTTCTTTATAATCCTAGTGCTGCCAGAACATTGGCAAACTTTTTAATGTTTGTGAATCTTGTATTTCAAAATATAAAAAAGAAAATTTGGAGAAGTAGAAAAGAAGAGAATTATGTGTCGTGACCAGAATATTGTACGAAATGGAACTACAGAAATTGGAAATTTGTCCTTTGAAGAGGTGAAGAAATTAAAATATCTTGGAGCAACGGCAACAAATATAAATGATGCTCAGGAGGAAATTAAACGCAGAATAAATATGGGAAACGTCGGTTATTATTCGGTTAAGAAGCTTTTGTCATCTAGTCTGCTGTCAAAGAATCTGAAAGTTAGAATTTATATCGGTTATATTACCGGTTGTTCTGTATGGTTGTGAAACTTGGACTCTCACTTTAAGAGAGGAACAGAGATTAAGGGTGGTGGAGAATAAGGTTTAGGAAAATATTTGGAGCTAAGAGGGATGAAGTTACAGGAGAATGGAGAAAGTTACACAACACAGAACTGCACGCATTGTATTCTTCACCTGACATAATTAGGAACATTAAATCCAGATGCTTGAGTTGGGCAGGGCATGTAGCACGTATGGGCGAATCCAGAAATGCATATAGTGTGTTAGTTGGAAGACCTAAGGGGGGAAAAGATCATTGGGGAGGCCGAGAAGTAGATGGGAAGATAATATTAAAATGGATTTGAGGGAGTTGGAATATGATGGTAGACACTGGATTAATCTTTCTCAGGACAGGGACTGATGGCAGGCTTATGTGAGGGCGGCAATGAACCTCCAGGTTCCTTAAAAGCCATAAGTAAGAAAAGAAGGGAACACAGAACTGAAATCTTCTGTGGATTGAAGTTAAGAACAAAGTAAAAGAAAGTGAAACGAAATTAAATCATTTTGAGAATGTTTTAGAATTTGTATACCATTTCTCAGTACTTCTGCAACTGTGGAGAGTGTTTTCTTTGATGTATATTATTTGGATATCTAAAAGGAATAAACTCCTAGTTTATTAGGTAAAAGCATTACTTCAAATTAAAGTAAATTCAGAGTTACCATGCCTGAATTTCTATGAATTCATCAAGAAAACGCTTATTTTCTGAAGCAAGTACATTCTTCCCAGGAGTGTGAAAATGACTGATGAATGACATAATTGATATCATGTATGTTTAAATCGCTTAATAATACTAGCCTATCGTTTGTAACTATCTGGAAATTAGAATTAGAATTAATATTACAGAATAAAATTTGGATATACTTTATTCAGTAACACTGTTATTTTTTTATTGATACGAAGTAGTATTGTACTTCTTTATTATAGTATTGTCTTCTTTAATGCAGATAATATTCCCATTTTTTGGGAAAACAAAAATGTCCGCATTTTTGTATCCAGAATTATGACAACCATACAAATGAGGGATCATTCATTTCTAACTCTGTCCTGTGAGTAACTTCTGGATCTCGCACAAGATAGCCTTTCAGAGTAGAAGTTAAGAACCCATTGAAAAAGTAGATGGCAGTACTACACTCTGCCTTTAAATACAGTGTTTTATAAGAAATACAAGAACGTGTGACTTTATCAGCACATGTTTGATCCCATAAGATTTGTCTGTCGTATCCTATATTCCTTACGTTCACCATTGATCAACTCTTTATGACAGTACAACATATAGATTAGGTTAGGTTAGGCTTCTCATGGCCACTTCAGATCGTTGATATGTCACATAACTCCTCCTAGCTCAATTTGCAGTAGGGAATTTATTTGCTCTACAAAGACTTCTGTTAACATAGTGCTTTTATTATTTTTACTACTGTTCATAAAACTAATTCTACACAAGCAATACACTATTATAATATTAATAGCGAGAGAGAGGGTATGGAAACGAGCGAATAAATAAGAGGGGGATGAAATACAGTAGCTGGCACAAACTACTACTTCAAAAGAATGTTCCGAAGTGTGAACAGTAGAAAAATTATGTTAGCCAGAAGATATGTTACTAATATTTGGTCTAAAACATGTCGCATATATCGTATGTATGCTATAATTAATTATAAATACTGATAGAACTCCTTTTCTATAGCAGTACACTTTTAGTTGTTTCGTTTTAAATGTCTTACGATATTGAAATGGAATGTACATCTTATTAAAAATTCACAAATTAATCAAAATAGTTTTTCCTTATACATAAATATACGGTATGTTCTTCTTTCTGCTATGTTTCGGCAAAATTAATTATTACCTGCAGAATTATTTCTACTGCAAGGTTTTTATGAGCCACCTGCAGTACAGGAGATGTCTTATTATTCCTGCTGTAAAGTACCACTTTCAAGAATTGACTTTTCCAACATGCCTCATAATGATGAAAATGTAATTTTGAGTATTGTCTGTCTGTAGTTTTCCCCTCGAATTTATAGGTTGATGGAGATTTGTCATATGAATTATTTATGAACAATTAATCAAGGACTATACACATGAAGTATAAGAATATTTACTTATTTAGTTGAATTCTTCTTATTTTTCTTTTTCTTCCTGCCAAGGTCTTGTGGTCTGTACAGACTCAATGATAAATTTTCAGTCCAATTCTTCTTCAAACTTTCCAGAGATCTTTTTCCATTTAGATCAGTGGTCGTCAGCACTCTTTGAAATGGGTAACAGGTAAGAAGTTTATTGGAATATGCACCAACGTGCAGAAGGGAGAGGGAGGAGAAAGCATACCCACCAGCAGCCACGGATGTGTGCTAGTGCATCTTTTATCCACGGGTAAGAGATACTAGCTCAAGGGTGCACTGTGCTGATGACCACTGATTTAGATGATAATGGAACATGGCTTTAGGGTTTCTACTGCAATGCATATGCTTCCAGTTATTATTCTGTTAGTGTTTTATGTACTGGATTGCAGGTTCTAACTGTAGCTATTGCAGTTTGTATTCATTATTTTTATGAACCTGCAAAAGATAGTAAATCAATTTGTGTATTTCTATTGATTTGTATATATCCATAAAGTGTTTGTCTCCAGTCATAAATAAGAAATAGAAGTGGTGAAAGGCCACAACCTTACCTTGTTCCCATACAAATTTCTTACCAGGTAGATAGTATATTACTAATTTTAACAACCATTAAATTTTTTGTTTTGTGTGTATTATAAATAGTGTGTATTTGTTATTTTGAAACATGGTCTTGTGCTAGGATTTGTAATAATTTGTGTCTATTCACCTTATCAAAAGCTTTTTGGAAGCCAATGACAGCAATATGATTTTCTCAATTAAATTTTCTGAGCTTTTCTATGATAAATGCGTAGACTTAACCGTAAAAATGACATTTTCGCTTAATAATTGACTCGCATTTCTCCTTCTTCAGTGTAATAAATAATAAAAAATATAACACTGTGCAGTGTGTGTTCCTAAAATTGAGTGCAGTAACGAAGTTGTTGAGGAAATTTTATAATGTTTGTGTCATTTTTGTAAAAGATTTCATGTACACAGTAAAATTGTGCCAGTAGTGTTTTATTGAAATTCAGAGAAATAGTTATTAACTACAAATATACACACATGTACATACATTATATGTTCAACATGATTTAAAATTTTTGGAGGTTTTGTATCTTGTAACAGATGTGGAAACGTTTAACATTTTGGAGAGAAGGATATACCTTATATCTGCTAAAGAGATTATTTCTCAGAGTAAGAAATTCAACAGATATCCTTTTCTGGTCATCTTTAATGATGGACCTTATGTATAGCTCCATAATATGAGTCTGTTACCTCTGTGGTGCAGAGAGAGGGAGAAAAAAACGCACCAAGAAAATAAAAAATTGTTGAAATTTACAATTTTACAATATCATACATCCATAGACGACTTATTCTTTACTGTACTTTGCTGAGATACTTTAATGGAAGAACTGGTAAATTAGAGTCTCCTGTTAGACGAAACCAGGATTCTCCTGAAAAAATTAGAATGTCTGGTCACTCCAACATTACAACACTGACTCATATCAGAACTGCTTACATGGTATTGCCACATGTTACAGATGCAGCAAGTACCAAACCTGTCTGAAGTGCGAACATCGATTAAGGAGGTGACGTCAGCCATTGTGCACTACGTGTCAGGAGTGCAGGAGGGCTCAGGTGACTCCCGCTGGGATTCACTATCACCGCCACGTGGGACTGCCACGACACCGAGGGGTTCCCCCCGAGGCAGCAGTGGTCGCCTCTGTTGGCTGGAAAGTTCTTTTGTTGGTAGCAGACCTCTAGACTCACCTGAGACACCGCTGACACTTACCAGTGCCGATGTGAACAAAACTTTGGAAACTCTGCAACAGCAGCAGCAACAGCAGCAGCAGCAGCATCAACAGCAGCAGCAAGATGGTGGCTTGAATGTGAAGCGGACCATGGGGCCAAGTGACCTCTACCTGGACCTCAATAGCTCGCACCATCACCAGGTTAATGGTGAGTATCTGTTGACTTGAAACTACGAGGATCATATGGGTTTGACAAGTACTAAGAAAGAGAATGTCTTCGAGACAACGCTGTTTGCACCAACTCTGCAATTCCACACATCCCTCATTGACAAAAAGAGGGTCGATACATCAATCTGTCTACCTTAGTCACCTAATTAGAACATCTGAGAAAAATCGTAACTTTCATAACAAATTTTGTCAAAACAATACAATTGTGACAAGTATTGCTGTAATATTTTCATTTAAACCAGTGATTTGGCTGAAATATAATGAAACCAGTGGTGATATTCAAGAACAACAACCAGTTCTCTCATATATACCTATGTTAAACATATATGGTATATGTCCATGGTAATTTCAGATATTACCTAGAAATAATTTAACGGACGAACCGATGCAAACCGGGCAAATATCACCACTGAACGAAACAATAAGATAAATACCACGAAATAGAAATATTACAGGTATATGAATCACATTTGTTTCTTGAAAAACCAGACACATTTAAAGTCGAGTAACATGTAGACTTATCTCCCTATCCCCAGTGATCTTCCAAAGTGTAGCTAAGTCATTTACTTTGGCTGTTGTATTAAATATTGTTGTAAAATGTTACAAATCTTATATATGTATATTTTTATTAAATAATTCTTGTAGTTAGAATTCCTTTTTTCATAGCCTGGAATTCCCTTAGAAAATGACATCTTTATGAAGTTGACAAATCTTTCTTTCCTTGAAATTTAAGATGTGTATAATTTCCGTTAATGCTGTCTATAACTTCATGGAAGTGGAAATCGTCATTACCATTCATTCATTCATTCATTCATTCGTTGACTCACTCTGATGTGTTCATTCATTCATCTTGTCTTGATCTATCTGATATGAGTGTATTTATACATATCTTCATTCTACTTGAACCACAGAGAGGAGGAAGGGAAAGATGAAAAGATGAGGTGTGAAGGAGCAAATTTTTATTAATTAGATTAATATGTCAAAACTTTTGATATTTTATAAATTCATTTCTGTATCGTGTGTAAAGAAACAGCGTTCTGTTTATCTTTGTGTTTTTGTTGTGTCATTGCTCTGAATTCTGCAGTAAACATTGCTGACAAGAGTTGGTAGCAAATTTCTCCCTAAACAATAACGATACTGCTGTTTTCATAAAGTTTCAGGGGAAGTAGAAAAGGTTCATTTCTCGTGCTTTCAAAGATAGATATTAATCATAGATGAGTGACTAATGTCACGTTGTCATTTCTTGCTGAAAACAACTCCAGCACCCATTTGATTGAAGTTTGAGGATCCTAAAATTAATCCATAATCCACCTTGGACCTGATCAGAATTAATGTACGTTTACCACTCTTATCTGTGATAATCTTTTTAAGGTTAGTAATTTTCTGGATTTGTTTTAAAATTGATTTTGATCATTGTTTAAATAAAATAATATTTAAATAAGAAGTTTCAATAAATATAAAAAAAAAAATAAAATAAAATGTATAAAAGTAAAATTTTCACAGTAAATTTCATTCTAAAGGAAATCACGTAGTAATCATTTACTGTTAGTAGTAGAATTCAGAACTGACACAGCAGGAACAAGTCTTTGTGGAGTTGTTTTCAAGTAACGAGTCTGTTTTTGTTTGTAGTTCCATCTAGTTAGGTGCAAGCACAAAAAGTCATAGGTGCGACTATGCAGAGGTGATAAGTCATGCATTCGTGCTACAACCACCATTATTTTATGGTGTATCCATAGCCTTCTTGATATTTTCGGTGTATTATCAGTTTATTCATCTTTAAGTTCAATTGAAATTTCTGATTATGTATAAACACGAGGTCAAGCGGATTTTATCGGGGTACTCATACTTTATCAGGCCTTATTGTTTTTCATTAACAGCCCCAGAATGAAACCTAACTGGTAAAGCACACCCTTGCATAGTAAGGATTTAGTACCGATAATTAGTTGCTTGAGATGAATGGAGAGTAAGGACGAAAAATCAAGGAAATGTATCAGTTGTTAGATAAGACTGTTGGTATATTTTGGTTTTTAAAAGGAACATTGGCAGTCGTTAGTTCATTGTCTAATTGTCAAGGAGGCTTCCCTGTCCATGACAGAGTCTTTTTATAAGTTTGATAATTGCGTTGTGCTAGGTGTAAGAAGTATGAGAAGATATTTTGATTATTCAGACTCAGCAGATTGGAGAAGGGAGTGAGATTGACAGCCAATCTGAAATGTCATTTGAAAGGAGACTTTATAATAACTGCTTCTCAAGATATCGCAAATGTCGTGATCTGATAATGGAAAATGACTGTACACATTCTGCCAGTCATAAATAAATTGACTATTATGGAATTCAATTTTTTTTTAATTTCACATTTTTCAAAACAAACTTCAGTTTATTTTTCTTTACATTTTGTAATTTAATTAAATAAAACGCAAGTAAAATCCAGGCAGGTAAACGTGTGTATTAAGTTTTATAGATCTAGTGCAAATGTTCTGCTGTTCTAGAAAGAAAGTTTAATTATTTCATAAATGTAGACTTCATTTTAACCTATAAGTTAATTCAATTTTGTGTGATTTGTAACTTATGGATGTCATTTGTAAACCCTCAGAATCTTTTACGAGAATTTCTAAACGTGTAGAGACTGATATAACTGGAATTGCGTTTCCTTTAAACTATTTCCATTGCTAAAACCAAGACGTAACATTGTTTTATGATGGTAAAACATATTCTGTACTTAAAGTTTCTTTTGACTTCTACTCCTAACTGCACGATTAAAATTTTTACCCCATTCTTTAGTTTACCTTCCAACCTTCATTCAGTCACTGTAAAATTTCTAAGTAAAAATCTATATTTTCCTCTTTCTCTCCTCTCTCCTCCATGTCACCACAACCATCAATGCTATCATCATCTTTTCCTTGCCGGACTACTTGTGGGTTGTAATTTCTTCATTTATTTTACTGGCCTGCAAAACTTTCTTTTAAAATGAATGTAGTTATTAATCTATTTTCACACTATGATTTTATATTCTATGCCTCTGGAGGATTATTTAATCATTTAATATACGGTAGCTATAATCAAGATTTTATATAATTTGTTTTTGATCTTGATTTATCATTCCATCAATTTTCATCACTTCGCAGATGTTATGCTTTTAATTATTTCAGGTGTCTGATTCTGACATTCATCTCACAGATGTAATTTTATTCATAGATTCCAACCAGTGGCATCATGTGGGTAAATCTCAAGGCTTTCACATAAGACTCAAAGATTGTAACAAGTTAATTTTAATTGTTATAAGGAGTCTTGCGCTTGTCTTAATTTTAGATGGATTTAATCAGATGTTTCACACATCCAGCAATCAACAAGCAGGTTCGATCTTCCTCATTCGATGATTATTTGATTTGGAAATGTATCAGAGAAAATATTTTCTAAATGTTAAGCCATAACTGCTTCCTTTTTCAGGGTTATGAACTTGATACGATTAATATGTGATTTCTTCCGTCTCTGCTTAGGAAAATGGCTTGAACAGATGCGCATTCGAAAATCTGTGTTAAGTCACAGACATGGGAGAAGTCCATTCACACTTAGCCTATATTCAGCAGTTGTGAACAATGAATTGAATTAAATTGTAATTTTATATGGAGGACGAAGTAAGAAAGGACATCTAGTTACACTTTTCTTGGAAGATCGTTTCATGTTGTTTAGACTGCTCTGTCACACTTGATTAATTGGGAATTCTGAATAAACTTTTGAATGATTTGTACGCTGGATGAGCATGATGCCCGTCACTATTTATCATTTACCTATTCACTTAATTTCTGTTCTTTTTGCAGAGCAGACAAAGCCTCTGAGGTAGTTTCGGGCATTTAGACATATTTCTTTTATTTTTGAGTTCGTAATTCTGAATGCAGTCTTGGAAATGTTTTGTTTTTGAGGCAATTGAAGTTGTTAATTTCTATTCATAAACCTAAGACATTTAATTTTGTTTTAAGTTTTGTGTATTGAGCATAGAAGAACACTGTCCAAATGTAGAAAACTATACGAAATAAGTTGACAAATCTTCCAAGACTAATGAAAATAAACCAAATAAATTCCCATTATTGACTCTTTCTTCCTTTAACTTACGAAGTTGAAATATACCTCCCTAAAACCTCTTGACTTACCTATTGTTCTGTAGTGCATTTTTTTTTACACAATGTTCTTATTCTAAACATTTTATTCACATTTATTTTACATTGATCAGTATTATTTGCTTTTGCTATTGTAACTTTATCCCTCTCAGTGAAAATCTTTTGAGAGATATACGCATTAAGTTAATTGATATACTTTTTGCTAGAATACCAGTTGAATTTTTGCACAGTTTGTATTCTTAGCACTTGGTGCTACACTGAATATGTGCCTTAGTAAATTATTTTTACATGAATTGCCAGTTTTGCATGCTGTCCCAAAATAAAGTACATAAAATAGATATGAAGCTTTTATATAGTTGATAGAATATATGATTATCATAAGGATTCTGAGTAATTGAATTAG
Organism: Periplaneta americana; assembly: GCF_040183065.1. Taxonomy (NCBI): domain Eukaryota; kingdom Metazoa; phylum Arthropoda; class Insecta; order Blattodea; family Blattidae; genus Periplaneta; species Periplaneta americana. The sequence continues at coordinate 85,025,618 of NC_091128.1, forward strand.
TATCTACATAGTTTAGTATATAACATCCCTTCCTCCTCGTATAAAACCATTGTTACTTAACAACAGAATGCATTATGGTAACCAAAATGTGATACCACCCCCGTCACTTTATGAGAGTATATTACACCAGTGTTGCCAATCTCTAAAATCGAAACTGCCGAATTCCTTCCCAAAATTATAGTAAATTATTATAGAGAAAAGAGGTCATTTTTTTTACTTAATGTTTAATTTTATCATCACTTGCTGTTAACAACTCTTTATCTTGGCACCTATCATTTTCGCATGGGTTCAAACTGTACATAGTTCTACAAGTAACATTTATATGGGGCCTGTTTCTACGCTTTTTTTCCAAATTGGTCATGTGACAAAAGAGAAGCATTCAGTACAAATGAATTACAATTCAGCATCTTTTGGCTTACTAATTATATATTCTTTTTAAAAATGTAAACATTAACAGCAAATAAATGACAGAATGGCATGAGACGAAATGTTGAATACTATGATATATTTTATTATGGTTTTATAGGTAGCGCATATCGTATAGATGAAAATTATCGTAATTCATAGTGAATTATTGTATTGTTGGCAACGCTGTACTGGTTATAAATTAATATTATTAGTAATATTTTCTCCACGAATTTTGTGGAAATGTAGGATTAGTTCTTCTTGATATGTTTTGTTTACTTATTGGCTTTTTCGTATTTATATTTAATATGGTTAAATTTTTTTAATCAAGTATCATTAAATGGTTACTTAAAATAAATTTAAAAGTATTAAAACTTGTTTGATACTGTTGGGATACAGAACAACACTAATAAGGTAGATCTCTGATGTTGACTAATACCATGATATTCATTATTAAGAGTTGTCTCGAAATCGTGTACATAAACAGTTATATTAGTTTAATGGTGATTTCTGCATTGCTTCTTATGCATTTTTTTGTGTATCCCCTTCCTGTATTAGGATATTACTAGGGATGGGATGGTGATGGGTTCTCTTGATACCTAGGTACTTTCGTTACATCTTGAATACTTAATCGTTTTTTCTAACTTCTCTCGAAATAAAGCCCATGATTATCACATTGATAACATCTGTATTACCCATAATTATCACATTGATGACATCTATATTAAACACTTAACAGCAGTTTATGCTTCTACATAACTGATGTAAACCAAATCTCTTTCTCCACTTCAGAAAAATTGTGTAGGACTTCAGATCTCATCTGTGACAAAGACAAAACTTCCAAGACTAGGAAGTATTAAGAAAGTTACTAATTTTTTAAGAAAAGGGCAACATTTGTTATAATATATCCAAACACACTATGTACTACACCATATTGTGTACAATATTTAATTGTCACAAACAGGTAATTTATTCCTGTGTTACTGTAGTTTTCATTTTGCACTTCACTCATGCATCAATATTAAATTTTGGTGTGGGTATCGAGAAATTCTGATATCATCCCAGCTCTAGGTATTTCATTATGTTTCATTTATGATAATTATTATATTTATCACATAATTACGTTGAGTATTGCTGAGGTGTCGTAACACATTTTAACATTGTGAATGATGTGTTTTTTTGAATGAAACTAATTTAATGTCATGGCTTTGTAAATAAATATTACTTTTGTTTTGTTCATGTTCGATGCATTTTTATTTTATTTACCACCTTATCTGCATGTAATTTTCACCCTAGCCCTTTCTTTGAGTTGCTGTTTTGTGCATTGTTTTAAACATTATAACAAAATTTCACTTATTTTTGTATAAACATGAACGTATCATTTCCTGAAGATTTCCTATTTCTCATTGTTCCCTTCCCATCAACCTTCTGGGGCCCTTAGGTTAATCATCGATGAGGTATTTTGTTGAGTGAATTAGTTTTAGAGACTACAATAAATTATTAATCTGAAGAAAAGAGGTGGGCCAGTCAAGCAAGAATGGGGTAGAACATATCAAATGTCAATTTGATATGAGAAGTATGTAAAATAATTACAATTCACAGTTTTGTGATTTAAATGAATCACAACCTAATGGATTTGTTATCTGAATAGAACAAAAACGCCATTGGACAGAGAAGATTGTGAACAAAGGTAGGGAATTAAAGTTATATATATAGTGAGCCATGCATGAAAGCTGATCTTCATTTGCTGATATGGTCAGTGGTAGTCATTGAACTGTAATTATAGATGGAGTTCATTACTCATTGCTAAAATGTGTGATCGATTATATGAATAGTTTTGGCTGGTTTGCTTGTAATAAATGTGAAAAATGAATTATGTAATTTTATTTCGCATTTGACGAGACATAATACCATAAACATTGAAGTACCGGTAAATAAAATATACTGCATGCATGTTAGTGAATTAAAAAAATGGACTTGTTTTATACTTGATAGTAAGGTATGATGTAAAAGTCAATTCCTATTTCCGTTTACTTTACTTTATAACCATATTTCAGTTATGACGGTATAAAAACTACCGTAATATATGACCAGTTGACAAAACTTTCCAGGTAATATTACAACCAACAGTAAAGGAAGTGCAACAATTATTATGATTGTATTTAAAATATTTAATAAACCCCCAAGCAAAAAAAATCTAAGAGTGTTAAGTCTGGTAAACATGAGGCCCATAGCCATTGTGAGGTTGTACCAATCCACCTGCCTGGAAAACTTCATTTAAGTAATTACAAAAAATCGCAAAATGTGGAGGTGCTCTACCTTGTTGAAGCACAACAGTTTGGCATTGCACCAACTGTGGATGCAAAAATTGTTGCATACATGTGAAGGTAAATTATGTCACTGATTGTGGGATACTATAGATGTTGTTCACGGTTATGCTTAACCGTTCACTTTTGGAATATCTCGTTGTCAATCCACGATTGCATTTGGCTGTTCATCTGCCCATATGCGACAATTGTGTTTCTTTCCATTGCCACAGATTTGGAATGTTGCATTATTGCTGAATAAAATATTTGGCATTAACTTTTCATTGTTAATAGCCTCCAGCATATCAAAACACATTGCCTCGTGAACTGCATTGTCTTAATCTTTCAGCTCGTGAAGGCTGTGGTAGGCTCGTTTTTTAATGTGAAATGTAAAACTTTCCACACTTTGATGTGAGATATGTTCAACACACTACTGACATGGCGAATAGAAGCACCAGGACTACATTCAATTGCTTCTTGATTTCGTTACATCCTCTCCTGTGATGGTCTATTTGCCTTAGTTGGACACTGTTTTTGGAATTGACGGGTAAAGGCTTCTCTAACTTGTTGATAGATCAATCTACACAATCGTATTCTCACAATGACTATTCTTTCCTCTGTAGTAAACATGTTGACAAGGACTTACACCTTCTGTAATAGAAAGAAAATATAAATTATTTCACAGAAATGTATAGGGACTTTATAAAAATCCCGTATATACAGGGTGAACCGTAAGTAACGTCAATAATTTTGGTGGGTGATTCCTTGAGTAAAGAACAACAAAAAAGTCAAATAACATTTTGCTGTATTTTGAATAGTTTTCCAGAAAAATGTGCATTTTAAAATATATGAATTATGAGAACTTGCAACGCTGCACCCTACAACCAGCTGGGAGTAACATATTAAGTTGTGTTGCTCTAAACAAACCCCTCCACCTGGGTTGTTGAAGGTCGATGCCATCATGCCATGTATACATTGCATTTAAACTCGTAAGATAAAATTCAGATGATATTCCATTTAATTTTTGTGTTTAAACTGTGTTAGATAATGGAGAATGAACACTGCTTGTTTCAAGTTAATCAAAATCTTGGACAATTTGAAATAAACTCTTCAACCTAATTTTAATTAAATGTTGAGAGAACACAGGCAATAAGACACGCTTCTTTCAAACTAAATAGATAAGATTAAGAAATATTTCTACACTTCCATTTCAATTAAATATTCTAGAGATTGTGAACAATAATGATGCATATTTCACGTTATAAAAATATAATTTTAAAACATTTAAAACTCTAAAGGAAAAAATAAAAATACGATATTATTTCACGTTGAAGAAACGAACAAAATTAAAATAGTAATATTATGAAACAAGTGTATCTATAATCTTACAGTTTATTACATGAGTAAATGTTATGAAACGAATATAGTGAGTTTCATACCTTTTACGAACATAATAATTGTACAGCATTATAAATGAGTTTCATACGCTATTTTTTTTTGTATGAAAGTATATAAAGGAATATTAATAAACAAATAACATCAGATTTGTAATGATCTGTAGTTTGATATCATGGTCTATTAAGTATTACAGCATTGCAAATCGTTTCATAGTGTTAACTTTATGATGTAAAGTTATGTCTTCGTAATAGAATTCATGACGTTTTAGTTGTCATGGTAATATTTTACGAAACTAGTACGATAATGTGGCATATTAAGTACGATTTTTACTAACGATAAAGACTGTTTATAATGCTGATGTACAAACAATTTTATTTTCAAACTCTTCGACTTAATTTTAATTACATATTCGGTGAACACAGCCATTAAGCAAAGCTTATTTTACATTATACAAATGTAATTAATGATTTAAAAAATTTCCTTTTGTTGTACAACGAGAGTTTTCTTCAGCCAGTTAGAAATAGTTACCTCCGACTTTAATATTTAAAGTAGTACAGTAATTGGTAAACTTACATTACAAAAGATCAAATTTGCTGAATCATATTTAAAAGTAATTGTGTTACGTTCCTTTTCTCCTTTCCTTGCATTCTGTCCAGGCAGCTTTACAGTGTTGTCACAGCACAGCAGGGTTTAAAATTCCTTTTGCGGAATGAAAACTTCCATTGGTTTGGATCAAATTTCTGCACATTTAAAGGACAAAACTAAAATGTTTTCAATCATTTATTATCTTAATACACTGCTCTCTTAAACTGACTGAGCATATTGGGAATTAATTCAATAGCTTTCCCAAAATACGTTATGAAATGATTAATATAAAATAATTTTTTTCTCGAAAAGGAAGGACAAAGGAGCAAAATTAAATTAACCTTTTTTGTTTTAAATAACTCAAAGAATAATCCCTTGAAATTAATTACATTACTTACGGATCACTCTGTATACACAGGCTTACCAGGTAACTTGTGAGTCACGAGTGAAAAACAGGACAAATTGATTCAAAAGGCAGGCCACAAAAAATTGTGTAAAGACCTATATCTTATGATTTTTTTTTAGATTAAAACTGCCACTTTAAGCTGAAAAATTGACATTACTCGCTATTTTATGTTAGATTATACCAAATAATTATCTGAACAGCAACAACAAAAAACAGTAAAATAAAGTTAACTAAAAAATTAATACAATAAAATTACAGAAATTACAGTGGAGTATCTCTTAGAACAGCATTTCATTTAGAAGCATGCATAAAAAATGCCAAGTTTTTTGAAGTTGTGGCTGATATAAACTCTGGCACTAAAAGGGTTAATCGAGTGCCATAGAATCAAAAGTGCCTAACCCCAGAGTTTGAAAATCATTGTTGTTTTACATCTGGAAGTTCAGTTAAGAATTACTTTTAAATTGCTAACATGTTAAAGTGGAATTAAGACGTTTTATAACAATCACAATTGTCTCCAATAGGTTTTGTAACAGTGTCATGTTTTGTCACACAATTTATTTCGTCATATGGTTTTTTTGTGACCACTTTCCGTCACAGCCTCGACTTTCGAGTGAAACAAAACATGGAGACCAATAAATTTGTATTTGCCAGTCTGTTTGCTACATGGTGAGTTATGCCCAAAGTATCACAATACATCATTGAACTTTGCATGATATGACCAGCCAAGCTGTGTCCAATGGTTCTCAGATAATTGCTGATCAGCTGTAAATGTAAGAACTTTTCCTTCAAGTGTAGCTCAAAGTGTAAAAGCCATCAGTCACCGTCAGTTGTTTTCGTATATCTCTCTGCAATATCTTGTAGGTTGTCGATGCTTCTCGGCTCAGTGGTAAATTTTCCCTTCTAAGTTCACGTACTGTTCTTTTCATTGTTTCCAGCTTTGACAGCTTCAAGTTGGTTCGCACAAGGACTGAAGTTGGCTCTATCAAAATTTCAATTGCCTGCTTCATCATCTGAACGCATTCAGCAACATGAACCCTTTCCCAGTATGGGGCATGTTATGTATGCTCTATCTATGGGATCTTTGATAATAGATAACTATTAATTTTGTGACGGGACGGGAATGAGTCAGTGATGGTATCTAGGAAATAAGCCAACAATAAATGAGCAACCTTTGCCTGTGCTGATATCTTGATACATGTCAGAATATGGCCGTTACGAATTTATATACTGTGACAAAACGTAGTGTGACGAAACATACCTATGACGAAAAAAGTGTGGCAAAAAGGCCGGATCCCGTTAAAATGTTTCTAATTTTTCAAGATACCATTGAAGTTGGTTCATTTTGTGAATAAAATATATGGACGAAAAACTAAAGTTTTATTCGCAGTTCTGAATTGTTCTGAAATTTATTTATTGAAAATCAGATGATTAGGACTTTTTCATAAAACTGCGGACATCTAAGAAATTTAAAAAAATAGATACGGATGTTTGATAAATCTACGATATATAGATCTATATATAATTATGTTGTCTTTGACATCCTTCATACTCCATATCCACTAAAGTGGAATATATAAAATGAAACATTTCTGCGCGTTACTTACTGAAACTCATTATTATTATTATTATTATTATTATTATTATTATTATTATTATTATTATTATTATTGTTTCTTTTTCTTCTAATTACTAGAAATATATCTGGTCACCTTTAGAGTATATTATTTTTTGCTATATCTTTTTAATCTCAGGTTTAAATGTTTTTTATGTAATTCGTGCATGCCTTCACAAATTAATTTCTCACAATTGGAATGTATAGAAGGAAATGAGTAGTTAGTGTATTGTAGTATGAACTTACAATTACATTCGTTACAGTGAGCATATTTTTGTAATAGTATACCACTCAAATAGTCTTTCGGTGCATTTTATTATCTGAATAGAATCATCAGAACAGCTCTAAGAGCCCAGCAGTTGTGATGTAGGTGGTGAAATTCGTACTCCTTAAGAGCATGAAATTGCTTTCTGTAATTATTGTAGTTTATAGTAATAATACCGTATCTGTAGTAACAAGCATGGTTTGGCAATATGTAGGCTATTTTTATTGTAATTATATTACTAACAATTTTAATAGTTACATCTTCAAAAAAAGTTACAATACAATTTTTTAAGTATTTTCCTTACAAAATTTCCGCCTCTCTAACATAAAATATTTTTTAATAATAACTGAAGGAGGCAGTATTTAGTAGAGTGGCATTTTCGCGATTAGCATAAACATTCCATATTTGTTACTTTTACCTACAGTAGAGTATATGTTTTCGATATCATTTTCGTACAAAACATGATATATAGTGAAAAATTATGGTCGAATCCTTCCTTAATTAGTCGAATTAAGTGTAAATACTGTTCTTATTGTGGAAAAAGCGAATTTCAGGTGCGTATTTTTTCCAGAAACTACGAGTATTGTAACAATTGAAATTTCACCAATCAGCACCCTGATTTCACACTCATTATGCAGGTACAATAGTCGAAATTAATGAGACTAAAGAACTCTTAAGTTATTTAAATTAACAATCACTTCACTATGTTAATATTAAACTATGTTGGTATTTTACCTTAATAAAATTGACTGACTACTTTTTTTTCAGTTGGTTATTTAACGATGCTGTATCAACTAGTAGGTTATTTAGCGTCAATGAGATTGGTGATAGCGAGATGGTATTTGGCGAGATGAGGCCGAGGATTCGCCATAGATTATCTGGCATTCACCTTACGGTTGGAGAAAACCTCGGAAAAAACCCAACCAGATAATCAGCCCAAGCGGTGATCGAACCCGTGCCTGAGCGCAACTTCAGACCGGCAGGCAAGCACCTTAATCAACTGAGCTCTGACTACTTTCGATGTGGTGTGCATCATCTTCTGAATTCTATGTTGATAAGATAGTTTCCTGAGACGCATTGAAAAGATAGCATGGGACCTCACTAGAATTCAGAAGATAAATTGGGGAACGGATTTTTATGTGTTAAAAAACTTGAAAATATTTATTTTCTTATGTAGTAAAAAATGAAAAAGAAGCTTATGTATAAAAAATGGATTAAAAACAAAGGATGGTCATTGGAAACACTCATTCATCACTTCAGGAGGATCAAGGACAGCAGCATCTATCTCGTTATTATGAAGAACAAGGAACAAAACGTGAGAAACTGAAGGTCATATCGGAATACGTATGGTCTCATTTTCGCTAATCTAATTGCTTTGCATTATATTGATATAAGGCAGTGGACATGCACGTAAGCTAGAGAACTTGGATTGACTGATTTCAAACTGGATCAACCTGGATTTGGAATTTCAAGACAGTTCACAAGATTGTTAATCACAGATTTACGCACTTTGTAACTTACAAAAATTCTCAATCACAAGAAGAGATTGAGAATTTTACAAATGTATTTGGTATTGAAGTCACTGACACGATCGTTCCTAATTATTATTCAACAGCAGAAATTCTGAATACCGACCAATCTGGATTTAATTATGAAATGCACAGAGTCCGCACACTATCTCGCATGGGTGAAAGAGACACGATTGTTGTAGTAAATCAGCTTATGGAATATCACATTCATATACAATTCAGTCCATCGCATCCATGAAAAGTAAACTTCTCTCTCCACTTCTTATTGTCTTACGTGAACAAGTGAAACATTTGGTCCCCATGTACAACAGAACATAATCCGATCTCCTAACATAATATAACTTGTTCAAAATCAGCCAAAGTGGACACGAAAATACTTGAACAGGATAACTGTATCTCTCCCATTGTTGGAACAAAATGTTGTCTGGTTCTTAATTAATTTTCACTCCATCAACAAAAGCTGTTCGTAATTCCGGATAAACACATACAGGTAACAACCATTCCACCTTGTGCAACTTCCCTTGTTTAACCATTGGATGTATACTTCCTCTGTTAATGGAAGAAGTTCGCCAAACGTTTTTGTGAGAGAGTTTTACTCGACAACATTGATATTCACCTTCAGAACCCATATTCACTGTCATGATTAAGCATGCCTGTAAGAAACTATTTTTACAGTTGAATGTGATCCCTTTGAAGCTCCTGTCAATGTTATCTGGGACACTGAAGATTCAAGCTGCTCAACTCCCAACTGCAGAAATGCATCATTCATCCAATGTGCTTATTGTCGTTTACATTTGTGCTTAACGTATTTCTACATCAACACCTACAAACATGTTTAAGTATAGTATGTAAGGACAACTAAAATTAGCAGAATAATCATTACTTAATGTTTTCATTAATATATCATATATCTAGGCTCATAAACATTGTATAATTACCACTATGGGCAGCTACAATTGATCCCATAAACAATGATTACAGCTGAACTTTCCATTGTATTTGATTTTATACCATTATCAGTCAGGCACTTCGCGAAAGTATCTTGTCAATGAACAAGTTGCTTGATACTTCTAATTTCTTTATAGAGAGACACAAAAAACTCAAATTTGCAGATAAATAAGTTCTGAAGAATTTCAGTTGATGAAGCGTCGTCCTTACTTAGTTCATCTATCACTGATTTAAAATTTTCAAAATTGACTGTATAATACACTACTGCTTCCAACCATGTCGTCCAGCGAGTAACTATGGATCTAGGTGAAAGTGCAAGATCTGGATTTTTGGCTTTGAACAAATTATCTTTTTGAGGCTTTCATGAACACTTTCTTGCAGTTCGAAATTGTCCACTTCCACTATCTGCTCACATACTCTGTGTAAACCATGTAATATACCGTACTATATTATACAAGTTACGTGTATCATATTTGGGAAGCCTACAGAAAGACCTGCGGTCATAACAACTGCAGAGATTCATTGAATAAGCAAGCAATCATTGCATTATTTCATGCTGATACTTCTCTACATGCAATTGTACGAAATGGAAATAAAAAAATTGGAAATTTATCCTTTGAAGAGGTGGAAAAATTCAAATATCTGGGATCAACAGTAACAAATGTAAATGATACTCGGGAGGAAATTAAACACACAATAAATATGGGAAATGCCTGTTATTATTCGGTTGAGAAGCTTTTATCATCCAGTCTGTTGTCAAAAAATCTTAAAGTTATAATTTATAAAACAGTTATATTGCTGGTTGTTCTATATGGTTGTGAAACTTGGACTCTCACTTTGAGAGAGAAACATAAGTTAAGGGTGTTTGAGAATAAGGTGCTTAGGAAAATATTTGGGGCTAAGAGGGATGAAGTTACAGGAGAATGGAGAAAGTTACACAACACAGAACTGTACGCATTGTATTCTTCACCTGACATAATTAGGAACATTAAATCCAGACGTTTGAGATGGGCAGGGAATGTAGCACATATGGGCGAATCCAGAAATGCATATAGAGTGTTAGTTGGGAGGCCGGAGGGAAAAAGACCTTTGGGGAGGCCGAGACGTAGATGGGAAGATTATATTAAAATGGATCTGAGGGAGTTGGGATATGATGGTAGAGACTGGATTAATCTTGCTCAGAATAGGGACCAGTGGCAGGCTTATGTGAAGGCAGCAATGAACCTCCGGGTTCCTTAAAAGCCAGTAAGTAGGTATTTACCCAACAATTTTAGCTTAACTATCTTTCTTTTTACTGTTAAAATTGAACACAACTTTGAAAAATACATTCGTCATTATTTAAAAACGTATTTTAATTTATTTTAGCAAAACAAGCTGTATCTAATTATCTCAGTCTATTTCCTTACACACACAAAAAAGAAAACTATTTGGACATTGGCAGTAAGTGTTGAAGTTTGGTCAATTGTATAAATTTTAATGGGAAAAAAAGCCATTACAAAAATTGCTAAATCTTGATCAGTTATTTTATTGTGATTTCAACCAAATTTTACAGGTGATACATTAAGCATCTGTGTGTATCAGAATAGCCCTATAGGTGTATCACAATAGCCCACACAGAAGCTATTATGATACATTGGTTTGTTTCAGTTTTATACATTATTACAAATAAAAAGTAAATTTAACTCTAAATCCTTCATATATGTGTAAAATAGCACATGACTTAATTTTCTCAAATTTGTATTATGATTTGATACAAAAGTTACAGCAAATGAGGACATATATAATCCTTAAAATATCGGTATAAACAATATCTAGGAGGTTAACCAGCAAGATTTGATTTTTTGTAGCAAATAATTATTTGAAATTTTCTGCGTAATTTGGTACCGTAAGCTGGGGTTACTTTGAACACAGAGGAAACTTTGACCATTTTTTCAGAAAATCATATTTAGGTTTCTATATGCTGCATTTGTTATAGATGGAGGTAAATTATCATAAAATCATTCTCATACCAAATTTACCTCCATCTATAACAAGTGCAGCATGTAGAAACCTAAATATGATTTTCTGAAAAAAATGTTCAAAGTTTCCTCTGTGTTCAAAGTGACTCCAGTTTACGGTACCTATTTTTTTTTTTCAAAAATTTTAGTTGCAGGTGCTCTTAATTACGTAATGCATTTTATGTGTCAAACTACATTTTTTCTCATCCCATGCTATTGCATGAAAATATATCTTTGAAACTACATATTTGGTAAAAAAAATGTTGTGGTTTGGCGTGATTTGTAGTTGAATGTTTGTTTCATAATTTGGCAGCATTGTTGAAGACTGTAATGGTTGCTGTGTTATGAATTTTCAAAACAAATTTAGTATTCTGTATTTTTGAAAATGTATGTTTTTATGATGTTTACTTTGTAGCTCATTTTCTCGGAAGTTAAAAATTCGCAACATATTATGTACATTTTTCTCAGAAACTAAGATAGTTAGAGGCATGACTTTGCCGAGCTCTAGTTTCAGGCCATTTGGGTAAAAATTTTGTTATGCATTAATGTTAATGTGATTTCATTTTTCTTAAAAAGTAATTGATTACAAAGAAAACCATAACAGTATTTTCATGAAGTATTCTTTCTGAACAAGAACTCAGCATAATGAAGAATCAGCAGTGAAAATTGCATAGATATACTATAATACTTTCTGAGATAAAGGTACTTGAAGGTGATTAATTTAATATTGATAATATAGGGCGTCTGATCTTACCTTCATTATATTGTAATATACACCAGATTTTTATTACGTAATTTCGTAATTACATAATAACGAGGTTCGTCATCAGAATTGTGATAATGACAATACTACTTGTGAACAAATCTGGGTCCACACCTGTGGAGTAACGGTCAGCGCGTCTGGCCGCGAAACCAGGTGGCCCGGGTTCGATCCCCGGTCGGGGCAAGTTACCTGGTTGAGATTTTTTCCGGTGTTTTTCCTCAACCCAATATGAGCAAATGCTGGGTAACTTTCGGTGCTGGACCCCGGACTCATTTCACCGGCATTATCACCTTCATCTTATTCAGACGCTAAATAACCTAAGATGTTGATAAAGCGTCGTAAAATAACCTACTAAAATAAAAAAAAAAACAAATCTGGTGTATGCTAGTACATGCAGAATGCAGTCCAACAATTCATTTTCAGTCGTGTCACATGTGCACTTAAAAACTATTGCTATTTCCTTTGTTGCATTGTCAGTCCTATATTGTTGTTTAATCAACTGTCCGAAGACAGGTGGTATGAACTTCACAAGTGATACCAAGAAGGCACCCTTATGAGGCAACTAGGCCGGGAGATAATGGGATAGGGTGGCCAGTTCCTTTCCCCCTAGGCCTATATATGAAAAAGTAAATCCACAAGTCGCAAGAAAACCCCAGATTGCCAGAGATTTTGATTTTATCATTACTCTCAAGGGGTTGAAACACATCACACTCTTAGGTAGATATAATCAATAATTCCATAAGGTGTATGCATTTCGTCACTGATTAAGTTTTCACACCGGACTTGTGGTCATTGATTAAATTTTCGCCAGCGGTCACAATAATGTTTTTTTTTTTTTTTTTTTTTAATTTAAGCATAATAGGATTATTAAATTATTGTAATGATGGAGCACCCTCATGGGGAATTCGTTTCACAAGAAGCGTTAGGCTAGAGACCATGAGAAACTAATGCATGAAGTCTATCCTATACCAAACAAAGTCTGAGAATCCAATGTTGTTTGGAGATGTGACTAGCATGGAAGATGCAACTCTACCATAACCATATATCTTATGACAAAACGTCAATTTGACAACGGTCCATCTGAACATTTCAGTCATGCGTCACACTGAGGAAGAGTTCACACCACAGAACGCGTGGAGTTGATTAAGGAAAGTGCGCGAATATTAGCTGCACCACTTTCAGCCATTGTCCAGCATCATGCAAGAGATGTTTCCAGTGAAACAAATGTGAATCTACCAAGGAAATAAATTCTAAAGAGAAGCCTGCATAAGATACGAAGAGAAAATTTACTACTAGAACCCCGGAATGTAGATTATTTCAAAGATATAGATGATCGGCATAAGAGAACTCTGGACGGAAGTAGACGGCTGCGCAAGGTGAATATTGGATATTTTTCAACCGACAGGCAGCTGATAATGCTGCAAAGATCAACATTCTGGACAATGGACGGCACATTTAAGTTCTCTCCCACAACCTTTCTTCAACTATACATGATCCATGTCTAAGACCGCAGACAATGGCTGCCAGTAGTAATGGTAGTCATAAAAAGAAAAACTAGGAATATGAAGTTCTTTTTACATCACTTAAAGAAGAATTACACCAACGTTTTCAACACCATTTGCAACCCCTGTATGTTGCAATTGATTATGAAACAACTACAATGAGCGTTGTGCAAAATGTTTTTCCTGAAGTTCATTTAGCCGGTTGTCTGTTACATCTAGGCCAAGCTTTTTGGAGGCGTTTAGAGGCCGAGGGACTGGCAAGACAATACTCGGAAGAAGTTAATACTGAGTTCAAGGCGCAATTTAATTCGTTTATAGTTCTGGCATTTGTGCCCGAGGAAAATGTAGATGCTTTTGAAGATTTGAAAACACTTCTGTCGAATTAATTCCGGTCTTTAACTATGTGGAAGGCAACTATGTGAAGGACCGTAGACGCCCTAGAGGCTGACAGCGGCCAATGTTTCCCCCGGCCGTATGGAACTGTTATATAAGGACTAGAGAGCAGCGGCGGATTTTCAGGGGCCGTGCCTCCCCTAATATTTTACCAGAACACAATATGGCAGTATTAATTCCAGCTGAATTAAGATCACAGACAAGTTACAGGAAATGACGAACATTTTTCCCTTTATATTAATTTTACTATTCACTACGACTAAGATGTACTGTAAATTACGTAAAGTCGACCACATCCAGTTGGTGATGCCCGCTCGCTATACTGTAGATAGTACAAATAATTCGTACTGAAAAATAACAGCGTTGTAACCTGTATAGTCGACATCTAGCAGCCTGCTGTGTCTGTGGAGAGCGGGAGAGAGGAGTCCGCTACATGACGCTACTCTCCGGTAACCATGACAACAGCAGTTCAACCAATAAGATAGCTGGTTAGAAGAGTGTTTAAACTTGACTAGAACGCGCGAGGGGAGCCGATTTAGAGACGTCCTACCCAGCGCTGAAAACTGTACTGCTTATAGTCACGGCTGGTTTCGGCTGTATTGGGAAGCTCTCTCTCTTTCTCTCTTCTTGGTTTTAGAAAATTGAGTCACGTGTTGGTAGTTTTCTTTCCCTGCGTAAAAGTTTTCATTTATGTTGTTAGATTTGCCCTTGTTTGCAGGTGTTCTTGTTATTTTATTCTTTTGTGTTACGAGATGTATTTACTTATACAGTAGGCTATTTTAAATATATCGAAAGTTTAGAAACAAATGCAGATTTGTCTCTAGCTTCTTCTACTAGCAGTTATTCAGTATGTTGTGACCTATTTGATCGGTTTGCGAAGAAAGAGGAACGTCGAGTTAATTTGCTGTAAAATTAGACTATGAAATAGTAATGAGCAAGCCCTGATTCTTAGGTTCGAATCAGTTTTGTTGCTATCTCGTTACTCTCGAAATATTGCTTTTCTTATTCGTTTTATGTAGCAAAGCGTAACATTCTTAAATTCAATATGACCTAAAAAGACCTAATTCGTAGGTTAGGACTTGTAGTGTCCTAAAGAGAGGCAATTTTTACCAAGCCGTTGTAATATATTAATAGTATGTTGTTTATTTTTATTTTTTTTTCCCGTAAAATCATATAAATTCCTAAACATAAGATTTAAAATCCTAAAACATAAATTGGAAAACCTAATTTTAATTTCTTAAAACCTATAACTTCTGTGCTTGTAATGAGGTACGTCACAGGTCTTATATTTTTATATTCTCATCATTCACGTCTTGGCCTCCCCAATTTTCAAACCCACTGTCCGCTACTGCTAGAGAGAATCTTCCTCGAACCATTAATAGATGTGAGGCATGGCATAGGCTCTTAAACAATCATAGGAAACGTCGTTCTTCCTTATATTCTGACCTGCAGTTACTGCGGAGTGAAACAGAAAGGATATAATATCAAGATATTGTGGGGCTAGAAGAAGAACATTCCACTCTGCATAAGAAGAAGTACCAGGATTTTGATAAAAGGATTTATCGTAAGAAGAAGGAGACGTGCTGATTTACCTAAGAGCCACTGGAAATAATCTAGCTGGAAAGTTTGAAGCATAAATTACAAAATACTATATACATTCAACTAAACAATTTTTGATTGTCATACAGGTGATCAAAAGTCACTACATAAACTTCACTGTTTTCTTAATGCAATCGCACCGTGACTATACCTCCATTTTCAAGTGCAAACTCATATCTGCAAATATCAGGATTAAGTACCCCTTATTAATTGCTTATTGCCAGTTCAAAAGGGAAACAACTCAAAAGTTAAAGTTTTGAGAAAACTGCATTTTAAAGCTTCATCTTGTTGTGAAAACTCCAATATTAACGCACTGTATTTACGCTTGGCCCACATGGGTCACGGCCATGGCGGCAAAATTTTGAGAAAGATATCTATCTAAAATAAATGTTCGATAGGCCTGTTTTCCTATTTCGCAGATGCATACTTTAGATAATAGGGTATGTTAAATTGTTGTTAGTGTTACTTTCTTATAGTTTTACGTACGTACGTACGTACATACATACATACATACACATACATACAGCTTGATTCAGGGATTTTGGCCCCTGCAAAAAGTAAGTAGACAGACTAAGAGCGAGTTACTCATCATTACTGGCGGGCTGGGTCACACAGGTCAGGTCGCGCAGTCTTAACACCCAACACTTCCTTCTTATCATGTCGCGATACACTCCGTCTTAAAAACAAAATATTCTCCCACACGTCCCGTTACTACGTCTGTTGACTAAACAATGTCATAATGGCTTATATTTTATTGACATGAGTGTCCCTCAACTTCGATATTTTCTTTCTTTCTCTTTCCTCTTCCTCTCCTATGCACATTTGTGATTAAATTTCTTATGACGCAACACACAGCTCGCTCACTAGACAAACAACCAAGGACAGGGGCCATTAACGCTGAATCGAGCTGTATATACTGTCGGTGACTCAGGAGAAGACGAGAGCGGACTGAAGAGGAAGGGATGTGAACAGATAACGTACGATAACACGTCAATATTTGTAATGTAGTAAGCGGAAACATTAGGTCTAACTTAGCTTTAATTTCCATACGCATTGTTACTCATGTTTCCTGCACGAGTAATAACCTGGATACTGGGATGCTTATCTGAGCGATGTTTATAATAATCAACAGCGATAGTCAAGAAGGTCACATTCTTGCCCCTCGTCTTCTCCTGAGTAACGGACAGTACATACATACATACATACATACATACATACATACATACATACATACATACATACATACATACATACATACGTACGTACGTACGTGTGCGACCACACTATATTTAATAAAAATTGTGGAAAGTGTGCGAACTAACACAGGCGACGAGAGGGAGTGTAAGAGGGTACTCCGCTTACGTTCAGTTGATCGTTTTCTTGATCCCAGATAAGCTAGTGGGTAAATGTACAGTCTGTGCAGTGAGTGTAATGCGCTATGTACGTGATTGTGTAAGCGATAACTATTGTGCAATGTCTTCGAAAGTGAAACCAACTATTCACAGCGAAAGTCTAACAGATTTCCTGGGTAAAGAATTCCTTTCGAAACTTCAAAAAAGCCTCATAACTTGACGACATAACAGTGTGAAAAATTTATTGGTACCATTTTTTACTTTACACTGCAGACAACTTTTCAGAAGAAATCGCTGACGGAGTTTTGATGCAGTATTAAGGATAAGTACCGTGTCTTTTCTGCGAAGGCTGTTTCGGTTCTTCTTTCGTCTTTCAGCACCTTTATGTGTAAAGAGGAATTTTCCATATGCTACGTTTAAGACAAAGTACTGTGGTCAAGCTGAACCCGAGATAAAGGCCTCCTCACATCGACGCGAAATATTCGCAATGGTGGCGAATGTTTTGCTTCTCTAAGTTGTCAGCATCTCAGTGTACAGATACGGAAATAAAATTTGAAGCTCCCTTATTGCGTAATTTTCGCTTACAACACACTGCGATGTGCAGTAAACAAGAGCCCCCTATATGCTACTTGTGGACAGTCGTGTGAAATTATTGCCTACATATAGCCCTAAAGATGGACTTCCATCAAGACTTGCTTCAAATTGCGGTATATGAGTGTGCGCACACCGACGCGAAAATATCGCCTGACATCTGCGAAACTGCAGCGTTGAAATTTAGATTCGCCGCCTACGCGGTTTTATTTTTTTCGCTGCGGCCGCGAATTTTATGATGGCTTCTGTGAAAAATTAATTGAAATTGTAAGGAAATATTCAGTTTTACACGACTTATTCTGTGATGATTACAATTACGTAAGGAAAAAGGACAATATGGGATGCAATTCAATTGGAATTAAAAGAAATTGGTAAGTTATTCACATCTTTAACATATCTTAAGAGAAAAACTCTAGCCTACATACGGCCTGTCTATAAGCAATAATTTTATATTCACATCTTTGTTGTATTTTTATCGGCTCTTCAGAATATCATAGTATTGTTTAGAAATGTTACTAGAGAACTTATCTATATGAAATTTGTATCATTTAACATCTTACTAAGGTTTGATAGTTCAAAGTTAATAAGCTTCTTCCTTTAGAAAAGGTTTCATTCTTAAAAACAAAAGTCTACATTTAATAACATTTTTTTGTTAAAACTAACCTTATTCATATTTTATTCCAATGAATTACTCTAGGAACTTTTATATTAGCTAGTATGGAAGAGTGGTTCCAGTAAACATAAATAGCCCTATTAATTTTATTGTTTTCATAAACCCTTACGAATTCGCGCAGTAATTCCTAACATTATTAGGCCTTCTCGCGTGTGGTGTCACTACAGCTCAGTTAATAATCAATGTTGTGGACTTAATATTTTTACTTTATTATGCGATATTTGTCTAGATATTGTTAAAATAGTCGGCCTGTGTAGTGTAGTTGGTATAGCGCTGGCCTTCTGTGCTCGAGGTTGCGGGTTCGATCTCGCCCTAGGTCAATGGCATTTAAGTGTGTTTAAATGTAAAAGGCTCATGTCAGTAGATTTACTGGCATGTAAAAGAACTCCTGTGGGACAAAATTCCGGCACACCGGCGACGCTGATATAACCTCTGCAGTTGCGAGCGTCGTTAAATAAACCATAATTTAAAAAAAAAAAAACTAAAAATGTTGAAAATTTTGACGCAAGGAGCCCTTTTTAGTGACGTGAGTATAAACTATAATATCAAAACTATTAGCCCTAATAGTACCAAATTTTATACAGATGATAGTATGTAGACATATTTATGTAGTTTCACAAGTTTTGGATGAAAATTGTGGAAGTTCTGAAAGTCATATGTGTCCCCTTAAAGCTTTCCAGAAATGTGATACAAAAAATTAGGTTTCGTCACTTTACTGTAATGACCACAAGAAGAATGCCCAGCCACATAATAGTCGAATAAATTCGTCCATTACTAAATGGTCCAACATGGATAAGTGTTCAATATTGTGACCTCAGGTCACAAACTTAATAATTTATTTAGGATAGTTCAGAAGGGGAGCTCATAACGCTATGGTTTAATATTATGAAATATGTAAGAAGCAAGGTTCTGAATAGACCAAATATTTACCGATTTCTAATAATAGCAGTACGATGTGCGACAATGTTAATGGCAAAGTTGTGTAGGCATATAAATAATGCAGTTCATCCTCTGTGCTGTTAAATCACCAGGCAAGAAGAGTGATTTCTGGCAGCCACGTAACACTTGACATTATAATTGCAGAAATGTAATGCAGTCAAAATGAAAACACCGAAAACTGAAATGAAATTATAAAATAAGACACTGATATTGTTTTGACAGTAGAGCCTGCAAAGCATGGTGCTTAACAAATGCAAATCTGGAAGGAAAGAGAAGGAGAGTGAAACCGTTAATCATTTACATTTGTCAAAAATGAATATCCTTGTCAAAGATTCTATACAGCTTGAGCGTAT
Organism: Periplaneta americana; assembly: GCF_040183065.1. NCBI lineage: Eukaryota > Metazoa > Arthropoda > Insecta > Blattodea > Blattidae > Periplaneta > Periplaneta americana. The sequence continues at coordinate 85,045,234 of NC_091128.1, forward strand.
AACATTACTCGTACCTTATAACGTTTAGTTTTATCTTAAAATATTATGTACAAAATTTGTTGGAAATAAATCAAGTAATATTATGCCAATGTTAGAAAACATTTAGGTATGCTGGGTGTGAAAAAAGTTAATTTTTGTTACATAATATTATGGAAAAATTGATATAAGATGTCATTTTGAAAAAAAATTTCTTCATATAGCTGCAAATCTGAATATTATTTACATTTGTCAAACATGAATATCCTTTGTCAAAGATTCTATATAGTTTGAGCATAGAATATTAGGCCTACTCGTATCTTATAATTTTTACTTATATCTTAAAATATTATGTACAAAATTTGTTGGAAATAAATCAAGTAATATTATGCCAATGTTAAAAAAAACATTCAGGTATGCTGGATGTGAAAAAAAGCTAATTTGTATTACATAATATTATGGAAAAATTGATATATGATGTCATTTTGAAAAAAAATTTTCTTCTTATAGCTGCAAACCTGAATATTATTTACATTCGTCAAACATGAATATCCTTTGTCAAAGATTCTTTATAGTTTGAGCATAGAACATTACTCGTACCTTACAATTTTTAGTTTTATCTTAAAATATTATGTACAAAATTTGTTGAAACTAAATCAAATAATATTATGCCACTGTTAAAAAACATTTAGGTATGCTCGGTGTGAAAAAATTTCATTTTTATTACATAATATTATGAAAAAATTGATATAGGATGTCATTTTGAAAAACATTTCTTCTTATAGCTGCAAACCTGAATATTTTTTCTAAAACATTAACATAATGTTTTTTTTTTTTTTTTCCAAAATTTCTATTCACTCATAGTTTTCTACCCAAGGGCAGGTCTTTCAATGCAAACCCAGCAATCTACAATATTCCCTATTATCTGCCTTTCTCTTAGTCTCCATATACGATCCACATATCGTAATGTTTTCTGTCATCCGATATTTTCTTCTGCCACGAAATTTTCCCCCGTTCAGCTTTACCTATGAGTATGTACTGTGATTTGATTGTGTTAAGAGTCCAACAAAACCACTTACTGTCCCTGTCATTAATTTTACGCCAACTGTAACTATAGAGGACAATTTTTCAAAACTGCCAAATTCCTCCACTGCACTCTCGAACAGTGTTAAAAATATCGACACCTTTAACCGTGCTGTGTAAGGAGCACACTTCTAACAACTCTTCGAAAATGTTAAATCTTCCTTAATTGTGCGAACAAAATATCATCATCAGTAACTGTCTAGTATCCGAAACGTCTGTGTTTTCGTTGAGAGTAATTGAGAAATAAGATCAGTTAAGAGATAATGTCTTTCTCATTATTATATATCTGATTGCTGTAATGTCTTCCAGTGTCCCAGTAAAATCTGTTTTGAAAGGGACACGGTCTGAAATTTATTTGCTACCTTATTTTCATTGAATGCTTCTGCAATCTTAATCGCACAGATCATAATTAATTCACCATCATTTAATGGTTTTCTAGCTTTCGCGAGCTTATAAGTCAAGAGGTAAGAAGTCCGCACAGATGCTCCTTATTGTTTAGTTTCATTTCATTAATAAAAGCATATTTCTGCTGGAAAAGGTTCATCTTTAACTGATCACAGACTTTTTCTCTTGATTGATTGATTGATTGATTGATTTATTTATTTATTTATTTAATCTGGCGGAATTAAGACCATTAGGCCTTCCCTACCACACCACATATGCAAGAAACAAATGTAGAGAGAGAAGGAAATAAGAAATAGAAGTAAAATTACAGATACAAATACAAAAAGCACAAAAGCAAAAAGAATGAGAGAAATAAATGACTATTAATTTTAAAGTTATTGTTAATGAGTTTTGTGTGTAATCTAGAGAAGAAAGGTCATCTTATTTTGGTACGTAGACCTATATTTTTAAAGTAATGGCTCAAAAATATAAACTATAAATTGTATATCATTCTCAACATGAATTGACATAATTTGTTGCAAAACACATTAAACGTTGTGTAATGAGAAACTGGGTACCAATTTCACGGCACTTATTTTTCTGTTCTTGTGCATACAGTTTATGGTTGTGTTCAACGAAAAATAACATACAGTAATTCGTAAGCTGTAAAAAGAATCGAGAACGTAACCCTCTTTCTATACCACAATTCTTAATTTTAATATGTATTGAAGGACTGTCGTATGCACATTAAACATTTCTGAGAACAAATTACTGAGTATAAATAAAATTACATAATGAGTATTATCGACTTATCAGGTTCAGCATTTTATTTCAGGTTTGCTGCCTTGTAAAGAATGTATAAGACTACAGTCTCACTCATGTTTGTGTGTTTCTGTATGTACAGATTTGGTTTCTTTCTGTAGTATATTCCAGATGTGGATAAAGGGCGCCCAAACAAGAGAAAAGCGCCGTCCATTAGATGCTGTCCATGTTATTAGGACTACAGTTAATGTCAGTTATAAAAACGTTGCATCTGTCGCGTTTTTGCTGTTTATCGCTGTAACAAGTACGGTAAATGCGATATAAAACTTTAGCACGTTTTGCGTCCACAAATACGAAGCAAAACGATGAAGTGAGCTTTCGCCTACATCGTCTCTCCTGCCAACTAGCCAGAGTGCTCTTATACTGTGAAAGACACGACAGCAATGTTGACGGTTCCTCTATTCCCGTGGTCGGTAGGTTGTGCATTTGTGACGTCGGAGCAAGGTCAGACTAGATGAGCACCTGAAGTGGAGCACAGCAATCACGGAACGGCAAGCTATTACAGTTGTATAATAAGTGGTTCAGGGGAACTGGTTAAGTTCTAATTTTATTTATACGTTGTATTGTATCTATACAGGATGACCCGTACGTAATGTCATTAATTTCAGGGGGTTATTCTTTGAAATATTTCAAATAAACGAGTTAATTACAATTTTGCTCGTTTTTACTTCCTTATTGAGATAAAATTATTCTTATGAAATATTTCATAGGATTTTTGTGAAAGCCATTGGTTTAATTCCCAATATGCTCAGTCAATTTAAGAGAGCGGTGTATTATGATTAATAATTGACTGAAAGATTTTAGTTTTGTCCTTCAAATGTGCAGAAATTTGATCCGAACAAATGTAACATTGTAAATTTCCTTTTGCAGAACGAAAAGTTACATTTCTTCGATGAAGTTTATACACATTTAAAGGACAAAACTAAAATTATTTCAGTCAATTGTTACCATAATACACTGCTCTTTTAAACCGACTGAGCATATTGGGAATTAAATCAATGACTTTCTCAAAATACGCTAAGGAATGTTTCATATAAAAACCATTTTTGTCTCGAAAATGAAACAAAAACGATCGAAATCGTATAAAATAATCATATGCACGAAATTAGATGTAGGCCTATAGGTCGTCACTGTAGAGTTCAGTATTGAAGCTATTCTTCGCCCTCAAATCTCTGGATTCCGATGTTCTTAAAAGAGAGCACTATTGCTCTGAGGGATGACGTCACAGAGCACTGATTCTGCCTATCACTGGAAAATATTTATTTCTATATTAATTTGTATGTTTATAGTAGTTTCGGAGCCTCATTTATATATGCGAACGCTAGCTGTATTGTGAATTCCATGTTATTATAAGTAGGCCTATATTAAATTGATTACAAACCAAAATATTTTGTTACATTGATTTATCACGGTTGTACAGTTTTGTTTTCGTACAAATATTGTAATTGTGCTGTTCCCATACTATCTCAGAAAAATGGATCGCGCTCTGTCAGTGCATAGGCGCCGTACCGCCACTGTTCAGTTGAACCTTCTCTCCACGCTGTGCTCAGTACGCAGAGATTGCCGAGCAAAGAGCAAGGCGGCTTCGTCATATGACATCACAGAGCACGGAACATGCCGGCCACTGTCTATTCACATCTGGAATTTACTGCAGTCATTGTTGTTTATTTTAAAGTTTGTTATTGTGTTTCGTTGTACGTCGTTAGTTTTCGGAGCAGTCGAGTGGGTGCCTTATACAGAACATGTACACGTGTGACTTATGTAATTCTGTTTTCAGCAAAACGGTACCTGTTCTGAAATCTGTACGCCAACTGCGGAGTGTGTGTGTGTGTGAGAGAGAGAGTGGGTAAGTCGGTAATAATGTTCATCTATGGCATCTAACCCTTGGGCATGACAACTAAAGCAAACAGTGCTTCTACTCGAATTATCTGCCTGCATTTTGGATCTTATACCTGATACATATTTTCGAAAGGAATAATGCAAGTTTATAATTGTCCCCATTAAACACACAAAGAAATATTAATATTATATAACACAATGTTTAAAATGTAACATCCCTTAAAATTATTCAAATGTAATAATTTTTGTTTCCGAAATGAAAAAATAAATCGATCAATTAAATGAGTCTTATGTGTTGGAAATTGTGAAAATTGCCCTCTTAACAGTTTTATAGCACTATATTAAGCATAATTTCTTGTAACAAAAGATTTAACATTTATTGAAATCACTTTGTAATGCATAATGACAAGTAAAGCACAATTCTGTGCAATAAGTTGCGTTATGGAATAACTTACAATTATTTTTGTTTAACTTTTAACAATTGCAAGACATTAACATTGCTTGTGTCTGCTACTTGCCGTGTTGTCACTAAATTAACAGTATTATAATATTCTTTGTTTTGTTTGTAAGTATTCATACGTGATATTTCCAGACTAAATTTATTCGTAATACATTAGATGAAAAGAGAAGCGAATCAATAGAAGATTCTTCTCTGCATGGACATTAAAGCAGCGGATTATCCTTTGTAATATGAGATAAAAGGATAAAGAAAACAGTAACAAAACTACATAATCATGTTCACTACTATTGAGATCATAAAAATGAAACATAAATTCAAGTAATTTATTATATATCATTAAGAAATTTCAAAATATTAGATTATAATTACTACATAAGTTGTCTCATAAATAATGTCTTATCTAATGTATTATTTTATATAGGTTTATAATTTAAATTTTAACAGCTATTCAAAATAGATATTATTGCAGTATGTGGTTTTGAGTCGTCTTTAGACATTCCTAAAGACCTCGCTTCGGTACTAATTTCTCTCCTTATATATACAAAGAACTCGCAGATCGCCATTTCATTTTTTTTTTTTTTTGGTCCACGAAGCAAGTGAACGGTGAACGAAACAGGTAATAATAATCTAAAGACACAAAATCAGGTTTTTACGCCGTATGTTGTAAAGCTCTATTCCATTTAGTTATTGCATTTTATATTGGTTTAGGAGGAATGCGGTTGCTTATTGTTCTGCTAATAGGGCCCGATTTCGATAAATTAGTGCCAGGTACTTCTTGACTAAAACTACGCAAATTCACTAGAGTTATTCGAAATAAAGTTGAGTTGCAGCCTTCCAATTTGAAAATAGCTCAAGTGTATATTCGTAGTTCATTTAGGTACCGTAGCCTACAGGATCATCCACTAATCGTCTGACCAGAGCTGCGGCAGGGATTGTGTCGGCCGATAAGATATCGCTTCCCGCCGGCAGGGCTATACATGAGTCCGTGGCTCAGCGGTTACTTGTTATGCTAGGTAGAATAACTGCCTAAATAAATTCTAATGGACTTTAAAAGTTATGTACTCACCCATGTCACGCAAAGAGACGCTGCAACTACCTGCCTTCATTTTTAAAGCATTTCTGACATCTGCTTAGGAGATTTCTTAGGTAAATTTTCCAGGCGTTGTTCAATGTCATCAAAAGTTTCTTCTATGGACATTGTACGTCGCTTTCTTCGCTTCTTATCTTGAACACTTCCCGTTTCCCAAAATTTATTAACTAATTTATGAATCGTATCACGACTTGGAACTCGATCACCTGAGAATTTCTTTTGAAATAATCTCCTGACAGCATGAGCGGATTCTGTACGGACATACGAATTGTAAGTAAATATACCGGATGTGGAATAGAATAATTAGGCCTATTATTTGCCTTTTATTCTTAGCATGTGTAGTTGCTTGCACTGTTTAAACAACACTATGCCGCGTGAGAGTCGAGTCAAAACCAGCTAACCCCGTCCGGCCGTACGCGTTACCATATCGGCTGAGGCAGTTCCCGCCGCAGCTCTGGTGAGAAGATAATTGGATGATCCAGTACATTCTGTATGATGTCCAGGTAGATTATTTAGAAACGATTCTAGCACGCTGGCAGGGGCCACGTCATTGTTTTAATGTCGGGATTAGGAAAATACAACCATTTCCATCATATGTAAAGATCCGCTCGATTTAACTGTAGAGCATGGGATGGTTATTTGCTGAAAGCGTATTTCCACCAGTATTAAGATTGCTCTGGCGTCAGTTTATTAAGTAAACCTAATTATAGTTCAACAACTTTTGTACATTTCCCTGGAACAGTGATTCCCAACAGGCGGTCCGCGGGCCATATGTGGCTCGTGAAAGATTTAGTTCTGGCTCTCAGAGCAAACATTATTGAGGCGAAAAAGGAGCCTAATCTGTCAGGCGATGTTATGCGAAATTACTTGGAAATCTTCGATAACTAGAACTAAAAAATAAATTCAAAACTATGTGCAGGCCTATGTTTTCTCTAAAACTATTAATTATATCTCATCAACTGGGTTTGAAGGTATCACAAACATTGTCCTTTGGATCAATGTTATGGTTAATTGTCTATTTCACTGAATAGATACATCACAGTGACAATAGACTTGAATTCCGATTTATGAATCCTTGTCTGAATTTCATTAAAGCCGTCTCGTTCTTTAGTCGTTGACTACTCACAACGAAACTACGTCGTCTACCTCCATCTCTACAGGGCACGTGCTGCTTGATTCGCCTATACTGTAAATTCCGGTTTTCAGTGTTGTACACGCTAGAGTAGCAGCTGCGCCGTTATCATAAATTAGAACTCGTTTGCGATATATACCAACATTTCAGAAGTGCAACGATACGGCACTGCTCACTATCTCTGTGTCTTGTACACATACTTATGGCATAGCGTGGGAAGGGGATGAAGTTCTGAATGTAATCACAACTTCAAAACGTGACGACATTAATAGAATAGACTGTATAGTGAGGAATATAATTGTTTAGCGGGCGAAAATGTTTCGAGATCTGTAGCGCGGTTCATAAGAAGCTTAGTTTTAATTCCTCCTCAGCAGAGATATGTAATATTTAAAAGCGAAGCGAATATTTCGTCATCGTATGGTCTAAAGCTTTTGGCTCGGAGCATGTGCAGTGTGGCATTCTTTGATTTAGAACTCGAGTCGCTCAAATATTAAGTCACTAATTTTACAAGATGGCAGGAAAAAGGACAACATCCGAAAGTAAACTTTGTCAGTACTTTGTTATAAAATTCATTTGCATTAATCATTACAATTTAAAAAAAATAAATGTAACAGTTGTCTGAACACATTGAGTTAAAATAAATTTGACATTATTTGTCTATCTCTAAGACAAAATAGTTGAAATTCATTCGATCTCTTCAGAATTTGAAGAAATCTGATTAATTAGTTATTCTACTAGACATGCGTCGAAAGTCTTACAAATGGGATTCTGTTAGCATTTGATTTACAGTAAAATTTTACTTCAACATTAATAAATACAACTTCCAATAAAAATATACTAAAATAAAATAAATTGAATTGTATGTACATTTAACATTCACTCCTCGATATTTCTAGGCTTAGCAGATATAATATAGTGTCCAATTGTATGACATTTAATAAACGATTTTTTTTTTCATACGAACTATAGGGAAGATACAAAAGCAGGTGCTTTAAAAATTGATTATAATATGTTATAAATGCGAGTTTTATGCCGAAAATTATGTAACAGAGTTTGCTTATACTGAATTAAATATTAATTTAATCGGAAAGTACGTAGCGAAATGACATATTTTGCCCGAAAGGTAACTATTTTGTTTTAACATCAGTTTTTCAGACTTTAATCATGATTGTATTTACTTGCATAGATATAATACCGAAAACTAAAACGATGTAAGCCATAAATCCTCCAGAACCACTTAATTCAGAGTAATAATTATTACATGCTCTATTAAAATTCATATGCACATGAGAATAAAAGTTAGAGTGTAATAGAATCTGCATACATTATTTGAGAAATTTGTGCAGAATTAGCCACGTAAGAGACAAATCTTTTATCTAAAAGGACGTCAATAGTTATACACAAATTTATAACAATGAAGAGTGTGTAATTTAAAGTGTAATTTTTATTTTATTGGTTTTACAAAGTGAGAAATTATTCGCTTATCAATGTTGGTAGGAAATGTATTACTTGAAAAATAATCTGGCTATCTGTTTCTATTTCAGAACAACTTCAATATCTTCAATCATGATCTTAACAGCTTCAGAATTAAAATGATTCAGATTGTAAATCAAAAGGACTTGCTGTCCAATCCATGACCACTGAGTTGTCGGCAAGTTGCAGGACCGGACGAGGACAGCGAGGTGCAGCGGTACACGCAGCCGTCGGAGGTAATAGAACCAAGGAACAAGCCCAGTCCCGGATCCACGACGCTCGAGGACGTGCTGGATTCGCTGCTGGGACTTCCTCCCACGTCGCGCTCCCCTAGCCCCGGCGCAGGCACGGGCGCGGGCTCCGCCAGCCCGGGTCACTGCCGCCCCTCGCAACCACCACCCGCACCGCCTCCACCACCGCGACCCCATCACCAGCGACGAAGCTGCGGGGACCTGCGCTCGGACCTGGCAGGTAGGAGGACCGTGTAAGTTTCAACACGTGGGCGGGACAGGAGTGGCGAGGCGTGAGGAACTGACAGGCAGCAGGACCGTGTAAGTTGACTTAACACAAATGGGTTGAACTGTAGTAATTAGTATGTAGCAAAGCAGGGTAAGTTAATTTAGTGCATGCGGGCGAGGTAGGAGTGGCGAGGCGTGAGGAATTGACAGGCAGATTGACCGTATGAGTTACTTAATACGCGTGGGTTGGAAAGTAGTGACTGGGAAATAACTAACAGGTAGCAAACCGAGTAAGTTAAGCTAAAACATGTGAGCGGGACAGGAGTGGTGAGTCTTGATGAAGTAGCATGTAGCAGAACCGTGTAATTTAACTTACAGTAGTGACTAGACAGTAACTAACAGGTAGCAAAGTCGAGTAAGTTAGGCTAAAACATGTGAGCGGGACAGGAGCGGTGAGTCTTAATGAAGTAACATGGAGCAGAACCGTGTAATTTAACTTACAGTAGTGACTAGACAGTAACTAACAGGTAGCAAACCGAGTAAGTTAAGCTAAAACATGTGAGCGGGACAGGAGCGGTGAGTCTTAATGAAGTAACATGGAGCAGAACCGTGTAATTTAACTTACAGTAGTGACTAGACAGTAACTAACAGGTAGCAAAGTCGAGTAAGTTAGGCTAAAACATGTGAGCGGGACAGGAGTGACGAGTCTTAATGAAGTAACATGCAGCAGAACCGTGTAATTTAACTTACAGTAGTGACTAGACAGTAACTAACAGGTAGCAAAGTCGAGTAAGTTAGGCTAAAACATGTGAGCGGGACAGGAGTGACGAGTCTTGAGGAAGTAACAGGCAACATAATTTAATTTAGTACACGTTGGTCGGATAGTAGTGACTAGGAAGTAACTAACTGGTAGCAAAGCCGAGTAAGTTAATCTAGAGCTTGTGAGCGGGGCAGGAGTGGCGAGACGTGAGGAGATGACAAACATCATGACCTTGTAAGTTACTTAGTGCATATGGTTGGATAGTTATGACTATGGAGCAACTAACAGGTAGAAAAGTTGAGTAACTTTGACTAGAACATGTGGCGGAACAGGGGTGGCGGGGCGTGAGAAAGTAACAGGTAGTATGACCATGTAAGTTAACTTAGTACATGACGGTTGGATAGTAGTGACTACAGCTCGACCAAGTTAAGTCTGCGAGCTGAGAGGGGAAGTTGGAGACAGTTCTGTAGTGAAAGGAGGCGGTAACAAGAGGAGACCAGTACAGTCTCATATGACAGTAAAGTTTTCCTACTGCGCTTCAGTTCATAGAGCGGTAACAATTTAAGACGCTTTGAAATAGACTGTGAGGTTTGGCGTTCTGATTGGCAAGCGTGGGTGTAGGAGAGAAAGTTGCATGAGGGGGGAGGCTGGGAGACAGCGTAACTGTTGCCTTTATCTGAAGACAAGGACAAAAAATGCGTGCGCTCCGTAGTGTATTTTAAATGATGTCCACACGTTGAAATCTGAGCATCAAGTGACCTATGTGGCAACTGTGTTTTGCCTCTACATTCCATCCCGATATCCCCACTCGCAGACTTGACTTGGACAAGCTGTAGGAAATAATTAACAAGTAGCGAAACTGGGTAACATGTGGGACAGGAGTGGCGAGGCGTGAGAAAGTGACAGGTAGTATGACCTTGTAAGTTTACTTAGCACACGTGAATCAGACAGCAATGATTAGGAAATAACTAACAGGTAGCAATAAATTAGGCTAGAATATGTAGGCAGGACAAGAGTTGCGAGGTGAGGAAGTAACAGACAGTAGGACTGTGTAATTTAACTTAGCAGACTTGCGTCGGAGAGTAGCGACTAGAAAGTAGCTAGAAGGTAACAGTTAGGCTGAAGCATGTGAACGTGTATGTTCAACTTGAATACATGGACAGGATAACAGTGACGAGTTGTGAGGAATTAACAATAGACGGTGCAATAGTGACGAGATGTGAAATAGTAGTAGGAATATGTGTGTGTTCAGTTTTGAGATGTTTATGTTCAGCTTGAACAAGTAGATGAGACAATAGTGGCGAATTGTGAGGAACTGATAGGTATCGTAATAGAGATATATCTATATGTTCATTTTGAACACGTAGGCAGAATAATAATGGCGAGTTTTCAGGAACTGATAGGTAGTAGTGATATATGTGTTCGGATTATAAGCTTGGGCGAGAACATAGTGGCGAGATGTGACAAACTGACATACAGGTAATAGGGACGATTATGTTCAGACAACACTTGGGCGGGACAATAGTGGAGAGTTGTGAGGAACTGAAAGATAGTAGGATAATGTTTAAGTTTGAATATGTGGTCGGGACAGTAGTGACGAATTGTTAGAAGTGACATGTAACAGGACTAGATGTTATTCCGCAAGTTGTCTAGACAGTAATTACGAGTTTTAAACACGTGATTGGCTGAATAGTGACGAGTTGTGAGGAATTGACAGATAGCTGGGCCATGTAAAGTTTGGACACATGTTCGGTACAGTAGTGGCAAGATACTAGGCACTAACAGGCAACACGGCCTGTTAAGCTTGGACACTTGTTGGGCAGAATAGTGCCGAGTTGTGTGACACTGACAGGCTATGGTGCCAGGTATGTCAAGTTCAAACACATGGGAGGGGCAAAAGTGGTGAGTTGTGAGGAACTAACATATACGTGGACTGTATATTATGTTAAGTTTGAGCACGTGTTCAGCATAGTGGCGAGTTGTGAAGCATTAATAGGTAACAGGGTTGGATATGTTAAGTTTGGTCTGATGGGAAGGACAGAAGTGGCGAGTAGTGGGGGATTAACAGGTAGCTGGGCTTTGTTTGTTAAGTTTGAACACGTGTTGAACAAAGCAGTGGCGAGTTGCGAAGCACCGAAAGGTAACAGATGAATGAAATTTCTATTTTTTACAATTGTAAAGTTACAGACATCATATTTTGTACACTTCATCCTCTTGCTATACGTATTCTTGCAAGTAAATTTCATTGTGATCAGATGAATGGCTTTTGAGTTATTAAAATAAAAAAATGTGTATTTTTCAAAATCGATCTATCTCTTACAAAATTTGAGTTTCACGCGTGACTTATTTTTTACAGATCTCTTATATGATTAAAAAATAACTACGTAGCCAGAATTTTAAATTTATATCTATAAAGGAAGAGATTTTTTTAAAAGATGTGCAACTTCAAATTTTAAATTTTTATTATCCACTGAATATCTAAATAGGCCTATATATATATATATATATATATATATATTTTTTAAATGTTGAAAGTATTTAGTTTATAAAAAAATGTTATAGTGTTTCGTTAACCACAGAATATAGGGCATGCAATAACAATTTAACGTTCCTATCATCAAAATTGTAAGAGCCTTTACACTTTGAACATGACGAAACATGCTGAAAAAAAAGTGTGAGGAAACTGCCTGTTAAGTTTGCATGGAATTCAAATTAAAGGGTTCCAAAGCTCTAAAATTTGCTCAACATATAAATAAGAGATTGCTGATTCATTTTTTCACACCAAAAGAAAAACAAAAATGCGTTTTTCGTCTGAAAATTACTCAAATTTCACCTGTATTTTCCCCTAAATTTGAACTCATGGGAGAGGCAGAAGTTGCGAGATATGAGAGAGCTGGACCGTGTATGTTTGAACATGTGTTCTGCACAGTAGTGGCGAGTTGCGAGGCACTGACAGAAAATAGGGCGCGATATGTTAAGTTTAAACACGTGAGAGTGACAGGAGTACGAGTTGTGGGGAAGTAACAGGTAGATTAAGGTTACCAGACGTCCCCGTTTCTCGGGGACAGTCCCCGAAATTTGATATCCCCAAGTATTCCCGGATTTTCAGTGTTAATTATTAACATGATTGAATGAACCTTGCACACTGCTGTGGATGAGTTTTGCTAATGCAATTTTGCCGCTGTTTCATGACGACATAACCACAACTGAAGTGAGGACATAACTGCAGCAGATTCTACCATATTGCTTTCAAGGTTAATAGAAAACTGGACACAGGAAAGAAGAGGTATTTATTAAATTCTCAATTAAGCAACTTTTTCTATCTTAAGTGGTTCATATTCCACAACAGAATTCTCAGTGTCTCTTGTGAATTTTAGAAAAATGCTGTTGAATAACTCAGTGACTGGTTTATTCTTTCATAAGCTAAGATATCTATGGAAGATATATTGTTTAGATCTCCTCCAGAAAGAGAAAGAGTTGAAGATACAGTCCATTATTTTCTTCAAATAATATAGATGACATTGATCTGGATGAAGATAACTTGACAAAATGTCTTACTTGAAGAAATATGTAACTTCAGAGGAAATATCACAGTGGAATGAAGAAAATTCTACTCTTTGCTCAAAACACAGACATTTTCTTTTCAGTTTCCTCTGAGAAAATGATTCCAGTGTGCACAACTCCAGAAGTTTATGAACTATCTGTGTGTTTATCCGGAAGTAATGCTTCAGTAGAGAGTTTTTTCTTATGAACATGATGTGGAAATACCAAAAGTTCAGAATGAGTTTAGAAATGTTCCAGCCATGCTTGCTATCTTAACCAACTTTAACATGATCTGTGAGAAATTTGTTATAAAGTTGGGAGTCTAGAGAACAACTGCTTAAAAAGTTCACTCTTTTAAAAATATCAGTAATTTAAGTAGTAGATAAGTAGAATTATTTTTTTAATTATGTAAATAGAATGAGTTATTTAATTATTTAAATTGTGTAAAAACAATATAGGCCTAAGTGAATGACAAGCTGACAAAAATATTAGAAGTGGTTTTTTGCTATGTAGATCTAATCTGTCCTCATAAATTGTGAAGAAAGTCTGGTAACCTTGACTGGTAGATGTACTGGTTTATGTTATGTGGAAATCGTCGGGTCAGTGGTTTCTAGTTGTGAGGAACCGACAGGTAACAGGGCCGGGTATGTTGAATGAATGGTCTAGTCAGTAGTAACGAACTGTAATTTACAGGTAGCTGTACCTTGTATGTCAACTTTTAAGATGTGGTTGGGACAGTAATAACGAGTTGTAAGATACTGACAGGCAACCGAGTCAGCCGAGTAGGTTAAGCTTTAACACTTGGGCGGAGAAAGATTAGCGAGTTTTGAGGAACTAATAGATATTAGAACCATGTGACGTTTGAACATGTGGGCTGAAAATAGTGGCGAGTTGTGAGGCACTGACAGAGAACAGGGCCGTGTGTAATGTTAAGAAATAATATGTGGGCGGGACATTAGTGACGAGTTTTGTTGATCTAATGGGTGTCAGAGCAAGCTTGTGTAATGGGCGGGATGAGTGACGAGGCGTGAGTAACTAATATTCATCACGTCCACATACTATACGTTCATTTTAAATACTGAATTATATAAATATTTCATAAGCTGCTGTTAATGGAATCCGAATAGATTACACTACATATCTCTTTGTTATCAAAACCATAGAAGTTCACCCTTGAATGATACAGAATTTTTTCGAGGTGTGGTACTTGGGTAATGGAAGTTGATGCTTTTGCTTTATTCGGAATTGAGTCTAGACATGAACAGAAAACTCCCGCCCCGCCACTGACTGAGAGATGAGTTATTAATGTCAAGTTTTTTAACACCATAACATACCCAAGCACTGCTCATGAAATTCCATCTGATAATGCAGTAAATCTTGGTCCCTGTTGTGTCACTAACCACAACTTGCACACCCTCTATAGTTTTGGTATTATTGGCATTAACAACCCCCGTAGAATTCTGTCTATGCGTAAACCTATCCTCGTAACAGTCATAGAGACAGGAAGGGAGAAGCTCATGCATTATTGAGCGCGGTATTAGAAAACTAGTGCTCAAACCGCACTCATCTTCCCCCGTGACTCATTTTAAAGATGACTCAGTTATCTTAGAGTCTTTCTGGAAGTTATATTGGAGAAAATCTTACTCTTGAGCCCGTAACCGTTGCATTGAGCCAATCCCGGTCTTAGTAATAATCTACGCACGTCTTTAAAATTAATCTTCAAACTTCTATTTATTCTATTATGGTGCTAGGAGAGTAGCTGATGTGAGCTGTATGTATCAACTGAGTTTCGATTCCATCTCAGAACGGCAACATCGCTACCCAACTAGTGATCATCTATGTGAATGTTCTTCTGGTTGTGTTGGCAGTACAAGTCATGCACTATTACAGTAGCAACTAGTACCCGCTTAGTATGTATACTGGTAGTACCTTGTTGAAACTAACAAAAATAGGAATTTCCCTTTGATTAACAAATACTAACACTGTAGATCAGCAGTTCCCAAACTTTTTGAAGGCGTGACCCACTTTCGGGCTAGACTTTTGTTCGAGATTTCCCCTCGCCCCCACTACCGTACCGGTTCTTGACTCCATTTGAAAAACACAAATCTCTGTAAAATCGCAAATAATTATCATTTCGTTTGAAACAAATGCATTTCACCCAAAGAATGATTTTAAACATAAGATTTTTCAGTATTTTCCGAAATAAACTCAGAACAATTACGACAATCACAGATGGATACTGAATCCGTACAATTGCGTTGAACTGGCTGATATTCCAAAAAAATATGAAGGAAAAACTTATTAAATAATGTTCCTGCTGATAGAATGTTGAGTCTAGAATTTTCTTCTGAGTGTAGACCAGTTTTCAATCAAAAGAATGTATCAATGTTGGAAAGGAAGCTATAATTTTTTTTATAACATTTGCAACCTCGTATTTCAAAATAAGTTTCTCGTCTATGATGCCACCAAACCAAAGCGAGAAATTTCCTTTAACTTGAGAAGGATATCACTGCTTTCAGAGTTTAGAAGCTACTTTCTGAAAAAACAGGCACATTAATCGCGTTCATTATAACTACTGAAACATTTTTTTTTTGTCCAACATCTTGAATACAAAATAAATGTATGTTAATAAGGAGTCTTCTGTTTTATTTTGTAAGTTATCTCGCGATCCTCTCAGTTCTTTACACGATTTCCCACGGGGTCACGACCCACACTTTGGGAACTACTGCTGTAGATAATGTAGAAGAGCAAGGATTCGCAAAATAGATAAACCTATGCATTCTCTTTCGTACGAAAACTAGTTGGAAACGAGCACTTCAGTTTAATATTTGAGCATTGTTGTGTTTTTATTGATTTGAAGAAAGCATTTGGCTGAGGAATACTACGGAATATAAAAATCTCGGAAAAAAATCCAGCCAGTTAATTACACAAACGGGAATCGAACACACCATCAAGCTCATCTCCGAATTAGTAGCCAAACGTACTCATTGCTTGAGCTAAGTTGATGGCTACCTAGTAATAGGTCTACTCTACCAATTACGTTTAAGACGATATATCGAAATTTTAAATCGGATATGGATGTTTGACGATGCTGTATCAGCTATGAGGTTATCTAGCGTTTATTTAATTGGTGATGGTGTATGTTATTGGCGATATGAGTCTGAGTTTTCTCCATTAGCCTTACAGCTGGGGAAAACGTCGGGGAAACCCAATCAGCCCAAGAGGAATTCGAACCTACACCAGAATGCAGCCTAGAATCAGTATATCCTACAAACGCGCTATCGCCTGAGCTACGCTAGTGGATAATCTTTTGTTAATTATCATAGTTACTATCCCTCATACTCTATCGTTGTACGTCAGCCTTGAGGGACCTCGTGCCATAAAGAAGGGAACCAGAAATGTCGCGTAGGAGATGTGTCAGCAATTACGGATCATTACTGACAGATCAACCATACTTACTCATATTGCATGGAAAACGCTTATGCTTAAATAAGATCTGAAGAAGTAGGGTGGCAGGTGGAATCTCTTTGGTAAAAATCCTCACTTCAGGGAGTAGCGACTCTGCCCATGCGAGCTCAAGCTCCCTGTGGCTTCTGGGTGTAGTAGGTCGGAAGGGACTCATTCTCAGGGATAGAAATGTGTGGGATAGACTGGATTTCATAACTCTGGAAAGGAAACCTATATAAATGTAACATAAATTAATTGATCAAGGGAGTTCTTTTTCGTGCTCACTCGAAAATAAATCGGGTAAATGACCGATAGAAGATCTTCGAAACTAATTCTACGCCATAAAGCAGGTAAAAAGCGAGAAAAAAGGGAGAAGTAGGAGAAGAGAAGAAATGAGGAGTGCAAATCTACATGGCTTATAAAGTAGTAATAGTAGTAGTAGTAGTAGTAGTAGTAGTAGTAGCAGTAGGAATAGTAGTAGTAATAGTGTAGTTATAGCAGTAATGTTACTAGTACCGGTAGTAATAATTTTATATGTAATATTTCACCATAGGAGCTATTTAGACTCGACTGGATGATAATTTAGCAATGATGGTGCGATTGAAGTATGCGATCTGTTGGGGAAACTGAAGTACACCGAAGAAACCTGGCCCGTAAACAATTTTTCCACAAAGAATGTCACAGGATGCACTGGATATCAACCTTCATTTGCTTTGGTGATAAGACGTGTCTTGGCCCTGGTATATGAGTACATGCCTCCGGCAGATTATCATTTCTCTGAGTACTTCCGTTTCCGATGTCATTATTATTGCCTCATTACTAGCTGTTATCATAGTCTACATAGCTCAAAATGATATCTTATACCACAGAGGACGAACATTAGATTTAATGTATTACACTGATAACCAAATGTTGTGCTGGTTTCCTGCACTTAGATCTAGGCGGTTGGTGCTAGTTGTGTGACAGAGCTGCCATCACTGCCGGGAAAACATACGTAGGCCTATTTCTTGTAGGAGTAACTTTGTTGATGGTCCCCTTGTAGTAAAATTGTTTCCAAAGTTTCTGCAAAAGTTATTGCGGTTTGTTGTGCAGATTGAGGGAGCCAGAGACCAAGGTTAAACTGTGCCATCAGTAGCTTTTCGTTCTCATCCCACAAGTGCACTTTATGACGGGCGACAGGGTCAGCTAGTGAGGGGGCGCCGGTCGTCGGGGAGCCGCCGCCCTACTACGTGTCAGACACACTGCGCAGGCGCAGCGAGGGCAGCGCGGCGCGCCCCGCAGGCAGGCGCGTCTCCTTCGACACGCAGGCGCAGGCGCAGATTGAAGAGGCCGTGGTGCGGTGCCGCTACTCCAAGTGCGGGCGTACGGCGAGCGCCGCCGAGGCGCGACGCACCTTCAAGACGTGCCACAACTGCTCGCACGTGTACTGCTCGCGGGAGTGCCGGCGCGCGCACTGGGAGCGCCACCGCAAGACGTGCCTGCACTCCCGCGTGGGAGCGCTCTGCCGCCAGGTGCTGGCTGCGGCGCGCGAGGACGCCGCGACCCTGCGGCACCTGTCCCTGCTGGCACGGCGCGGATACCTGTCCCAGGGACGGGGTGCCGTCAAGAGCTTCTTCTCCTCGCCGGAGCAGGCGGAGCGCTTCGTGGCGGCGGGTCTGCCCCAGCTGGGGGAGCCGGCTTTCGTCCGCTGGGCCGACCTGCTCCCCGCGGAGATGGGGCCGGACCTGTACGCCGAGCTGCTGCGGCTCTGCAAGTCCTACAACCCGGACACGCGCTTCGTGCTGTACGTGGCGGTGTGCGTCGTCAGCGAGGTGCCGGCCTCGGGCGCCGTCAAGTGGGAGCGACAGCTGGTGTCGCGGTGCGCCAAGCTGCGCCTCGCCCGATCTCCCGCCCCGGCTCCCGCCCCCGCCCCCGCCCCCGCGTCGCCTTGCAACATCACGAGGGACTCGGAGAACCCGGAGACGCTGATCTTGACGTCGCTACCCGGATGCCACGGACAGATGGCCCCGCAGCGCGCCCGCGAGATCAGCTTCACCAACATCCAGCGACACCTGCGCCAGAGGGGAGTGAGTCTGCGGAGACACTTCCCGGACGTGTACCGCCGCCTGTGCGCCTACGTGGAGGGCTCGGCGGAGAGGTTCACGCCGGTGACCGTGTACCCCCGCGACGCGGTCACGGGCAAGAGCTTCATGTGCATCATCATGCCCGACGCCGAGCCGGAGAAGCTGGAGCTCGTGCCCCGCGACAGCAGCCGCGTGCGAACCATCGACGTGAGCCTGGAGCACGACGCGGCGTAGCGACGCAGGAGCTGCTCTTACACATATCTGGTGCCGGAAATGTCACACACTCACTCACTGGTAACCGCACTCGTCACTTAGTCGCCTTAGGACGGTAGACTGGCGTACTCTATTCCGAGCTAGTCCCAACACTTTCCCACTTGCGACATGTTCACCGATAAAGTATCAGCTCTTATGTTTTCATTTGGCAAATAATCTTTTCTCTAATAACAATTTAATGTTTCTTAATCAGTATAGCCTAACTTTCCTCCTAAGGCGACTAAGTAAAGCTTCAGAAGAAAGGACTTCGACACTTGCCGCGAAATCCTCATATCGCATATAATCAAAGTGTGTTTACATTTCTGGGCGGATAGTTGCACCTTGTTTTTCGCACTAGATCGCTTACGATGCAAGCTTATGACTGTACGCCATGATAACTGAATCGTGACCATCTCTTTCACGCAATAGGCTGCGTATGACAACCCAATATACGGGGCAAGTCGTCTGAATTTTTACACTAACGAATTTGTATACTTTAAGGAATTTACTTCTTTCATAATGTTAACGATTTTTTTAACATCTAAAGTGAATATAAAAGAGCATCTTAAAGCTTACGCCATTTTTCAGGCAGAAACAGACGAAAAAAATATCCGGCATACAAACTCGAATTGAAAAATGTACTATCGATTTCTAAAATATGGTAAACTAAGTTCATATTATTCCGAAATAGTAAACTAAGTTCATATTGACATATCGATTTCTTCACTGCACTGTAACTGAGAAAATTTTCTTTAATGTTAGGATGATCAGATTTGAAAATAAAAAACGGGACATCCTTATGCGTTTCTAAACTGCCAATCTAAATTCAATTATCTTACGTTAATTCCTACGTCAGGGAAAAAACCTCACAAAGACAGGAACAATTTTCAAATGTTTGTGATTGGAGGTATCAATCATGACAAAGTTAACCTTCTACTTCCTTCGCAGTGATTTCCATTGAAAAATTGATCAACATATGTATTGTACATAGGCACTAAAATCTTCTCACATTTAGTGCGATCGCAGGTGAAACTGTTTCAATTTAAAGCCTTGGTTTTTCTGAACCGACGCATGCGAGTTGCCTCGCACAAATTCGGACTATACGAGAGATAGTGAATGGTTTCTATAACTGCGAGGTACGCAGTCCTCACTATCTTTCGTGTAGTCCGGATTTGTGCGAGGTGGGGCTCGCACCTCGCAACTCGCATGCGTCGATTCAGAAGAACCAAGGCTTTAGGCTTCCTAACAATGGAAGAAGTGCAATCTATAGAACGAAAATTGCAGTTACGTGTGATGGTGTTATAAGTAAAAGTGCCTTCTGCTACAAACTTTAATTATTATTTTCCCGCAACCAGTGGCTTGAAAAGAGGTGCCATATTACTAGACGATGATGATAAAGTTGCGTTCTTTATGTTGATGTGGTCATTGATGTCTGCTCTCCCACAATGTGATGTTGAAAATGTCGAGTTACTCAGTGTACAGTCTACTTTCTATTCCCACTTTAATTTCTGAACGTAAGAAAAATCTTATTGAAATTTAATCATTCAATAAATACTTTCTTTTTGCATCTTAATGAAAACTCACAGTTTTTATACTCACAAATCTACTGTAAAAAGAAGGTCATAGGCTATTACCAAGACACAAATGTTCGCAGACTTCGTTGGCTATATTCTCACCACTACTATTATCTAAAATAGGATTGCCAATATATTTAGGTTGAAATGTGATTATTTTAACTCTCTTGGTTTTACTAATCAAGAAGGCTTTGACTTTTCTGAGAAGGTTGTCAAGTTATATGTGTAAATTCGGCTCAAATTCAACTACTCTTATAATGATCGAGTGATTAGTTTAAAAAATCGTGACTTTTTGTGTCTCGAGAAAGTTTTTCGGGACATTGGGACAAAGCAACTAAAACTGGGACTCTCCCTGTAAAACCGGACGTCTGGTCGCCCCGTTTAATGGCATTTGAACCACCAACTATCCACGAAGCGTGTCTAACACATTCCTTTCATCCAGTGCTCTAAAGCAGAAAACGAAAGCTGGTTGTTATTTTCGGGATTTATGCTTAGGTCATATTTGCTTTCTTAACTACAGTTATCTTCCGAGACTTTGATTCTAGAACTGTGACCATGCTGCCGGAAACAAAAGACCGTAGCTATACCCAGATCCTTATAAAGCCTTGGTTTTTCTGAACCGACGCGTGCGAGGTGCGAGGCCCGCCTCGCACAAATCCGGACTACACGAGAGATAGTGAGTGGTTTCTATAACTGCAAGATGCGAGGTCTGCGCACCTCGCAGCCATAGAAACCACTCACTATCTCTCGTGTAGTCCGGATTTGTGCACCTCGCACGTCGCATGCGACGGTTCAGAAAAACCAAGGCTTAACCTTGCACTTGGCAGTTATTTCTGTTGGCAACCCTTCCTATGAATAAATTGAAGACTACTGTGCTGTAGCCTTCTGAACCAATCAGAACCTAGTACTTTCTATCAGCTGCTCATGCTGACACGCGGTGCGCTGCTGTGTTGTTTGTTATATAGCTTACGTTACATAGTGTTAATATCACGTGCGTAATTTGTTTTAAGGGTGATTTACACTGTGGTGGTTTTGACGCTAGTCGCTGGCTTCTTCTGTCGTCACCTTGACGCTTTCCCAGAGCGAATATCTGGCTACAAAATTCGCTAGCTGATAAACGTTTATACGGTGCTGATTAGTAGGAAGTTGCCAACGTTAAGTGTCATGGCGTCAGAGGAGAATCTTATTTGAGCCACTGTTACGCTTATTTGGGCTTGAATAACTTGTGCAGACTATTTCCTACTTTTTACCATCACCGTGTAAACGTTTGTCAGCTATCCAATGGATACCATCCCATTGTGAAATCCTGGGAAACGAGAATGCGGATGCTTTAGTAAAGAAGGGCAGCACTGCTACTTACAGACCTGTTACTAAATCTACATATTACTCTGTGAAAAGATTCATTAAATCTACATAGCCTACTCAGATTTCAAAAAGAAAAATTTGATAACACAATCTCAAGGGAAAAAATGGAACTCTCTGCGTCATAAACCACAGTTAATTCCCGAATTACCAGAAAAATCGTCATTGTTGCATTTAGATTGGCAACAGGCCATGACTGTTTGGCCAAACACCTGCATAGAATTGGAATATATCAGTGCCTAACTGCCCATTGTGCAACTCAAACCAAGAAATGGATTCGGAACACCTCAAAATCTGTGCTTCAGTGGCTGACCATGATAATATCTTTGAAAAATATTGGAGTGCAAGAGGTCAAATGACTTTATTGTCAAACGCCTGGCATTAGAAAACAACAACGACAAGAACAACAACATATTCGCTCTGGGAAAGTGTCAAGTTGGACACAGAAGAAGCTAGCAACTAGCGTCAAAACGAGCACTTGTAAATCACCATTTAGTGTTATAAAGTTATAAACAATTTGTGGCGCTGCTGTGGAATGTCGCAAAAAAAATAAGAAAAAGACGTCGTTCAACAAAAAAAAAAAAATAGTAACTCACGTAGTGAGAATCCTTGGTTAATAATCAGGCGTCAGAATCGGTGAAAATTACTCGTCAATTTTACGAGCAGATAAAGAATTTGTCCGAATATATCGGCGTCCATCCATTCCTGCAGATAATTTAATACAATGGACATCAAAATCTTTAGAGCTCTCTAAAGAACAGAGTTATATAATAATTACCATTTGAATTAATGGAGCAGAATAGCAAACTCCGCGTAAGTTAAGTCAGCTGTTGTGTAGCCATTGTGATAACGTCGCATCTCTCGCAACCAACATTACGCTAAGCTGACAGGTGCCTTCAACACGTGTTCCTCCAGTCACTTCCGCACAGCTGACTGCTGTTATTTCAACAATTCAGCCCTAAACGGAAAAACCCGAGCGTCTACCCGACTGCTTCCGACTCTGTTGCGTCATGATCCAGATGAACATCGATCGCGCCGTTCCGTGCCGCGACGCATCGTTCCGCATCGACAGCCTTATTTAAATACATTCATGTACTGCAGCGCGACGCGTGTGAGTGGGCCATAAGAATTAACATGGATTGTGAAAAACTCACCAATTTGGTGGAGAAATATTAATTTCTTTATGACAAAAACCTCAAATACTACTGCAATAATAGCATACGTGATAATGCCTGGAGGGAAATAAGTAATACACTAGGAAACACTACAGGTGATAAAATAGTTTTTATTTCACACTATGTCGAATTTCATATGTTTACTTTCTTCAATAGAATGCAGAAAATAGAACTCTATCCACTTTGATTATGTAATGTGGACTTTACATCACTAACAAAATATTGTAAACACATTCATTACGCAACTAGTTAGGTATTGATACTCATATTATGCAAGTAGTTAGGTAATGATCATCAAATAACATTTGTCATCGGCTTCCAGTAGGAATCTGTGAATGTCCTCTTTTGAAAAGATAACAGACTTCTTAGCTTGGTAGTCTTCACCTTGTCGTTTCAAAAACGCGCACAACTCCATCTATTTACTTATATCGATCTTCTTCTTCTTCTTCTTCTTCTTCTTCTTCTTCTTCTTCTTCTTCTTCTTCTTCTTCTTCTTCTTCAAAAATAAGCAGTTCACATTGTTGTTGTCACTTTAGGCCAGCCATTGCCACAGCTTTCTGACTACAAATTTAGAAATGTTCATGGAAGCAATTCACATTATTGTTGTCAATGGTACGTCTTTGCTGTGACAAAAAGTGCGGTAAAGTATAACAAAACATCCGATCAAACATATAAGTTTACTAACGTATTGTCGTCGTGACATTTTGTCAAAGTGTGACAAAATGTTCGCGGGACATCTTGGCTGGGACAGTAAGTCCGGATACGGAGTCATTTTTCAGAAAATTATGAAGAACGCATGTTACCAAAACAATGTTTTTCATATGTTCTAGAGTTTGCTGTAATCTTCTTTGATAATCATAATCTAAACTTTTATGTAATATTCCTGTAAGTGTTTTCAACAAGAATGCGGGCTCTGCCTAGTGCATAGTTAACTACTTTTTTCTCATCATCATCTTCCGTTTTGTTGTTTTTTTTTTTTTTTGCATAAGGGCGCATTAAATATGCTTTTAGTGGAAAAATCTTAATCTCTGTTATAAGTTCAGGTAAAGGAGTGATAGTTCTAGGTAAGGGTTTATTTTGGGAAATGTCTAGGTAGTTTTTCTAAAGTTTTGCTCGAAACAGAGTTATTGTCCCATCACTATTGGAATCAATGGTACGCACATCCATCCGCAACTAAAAAATTTGTAATTTAGAAACCATTTTGCGCCGACAAGTCATATAATTATTTATTTATTAAAAATTTGTAGTTTAAATCTACCAAACCAGTCCACCGCTGTGGAATAATAGTTACCATGTCTGTCCGTGAAACGAGCTGACCTGGGTTCAAATCCTGGTTGGGATAAGTTACCTGGTTGAAGTTTTTCTGGAGGTTTCCCTCAACACATTAAGAGCAAATACTGGGTAACTTACGACTCATTTCGCTAGAATTATCATCTTTATCTCACTCAGACGCTAGATAAACATCGCAGTAGATAAAGCGTCGTAAAATAACGCAATTAAAAATATCCCCTTATAATTGTAGAACAACAAACTCCTTTCAATTATATTCCATTTTTCAGCCGTTATAGGCTGATGTATTGTACATAGCACACTGGAACTTTCATTAACAACATTGACCTATAACTGAATGATATTGTTTTGAAAGTGTCACCAGTGGCGAGAAATCTAAAATAGAAAACAGTTTTGGACAGTGCAGGTCATAGAATGTTTTAAATGAGAACTATATACTAACAACCATTAATTTTAATTTTTAATTAATTTTCAGTGGTTGAATGTAAGGAAAAGTGGAGAGCTTTAAGGGACTCTTACCGCAAGGCCATTATTAATAAGAGAAAACCAAGAGGAAGTAAAAGAGGAGTCACAAAGAAACCATGGATGTTTGAGAAAGAATTAAGTTTCCTGGAACCCTTCCTAACGCAAGACAACCTTCAGTCATCCAGCCGCCCAGCAGAAGACTCTGGCATTTTCCCTAGCATTATGGAAGAGACACCACTCTCTGAAATCATACGAGAATCATCATTAGCATCCATTGATTCCATACCCGTAACCCAAGTGCCCTCAGCCGAACCTGGAGCCACGTCAGACGTGTTATTTCCAAATACATCAAAAGTCTTAACCAAGCGTAAAATAAGTGAATCTTCCGCTCCTTCAATAGGAGCAGTTTTGTGCGAATACCTACAGAAAACTAACTTCCTTGCTGTCCCTCAGGAGAAATTCGATAGCATTACTATTTTTTTTCTGAGCATGGCGCAAACTGTTAAATGTTTACCTTCTGACCTACAAGTGCAGGCTAAGAAGAAAGTTTTGGATGCTGTGACAGATTGCGAAATGATTGCCAATAACCGGAAAAATGAATCTGGCATTAACTCCAGTTAGAGATTAAAATATGACATCCATCATTTTATTTTATTGTTTTGTTAATATAAGTACAATTTACTGTTCTGTTATAAAAAGTGTTTAATATAACTGTTAACAATACATTAAGCATTAAATTTATTCGTGGTGTATTGTTTCCTCAGACAGATCAAAAGCTTTGTATAACAGGAATATGTTCACGATATATGGTAAATAATTGTCTCCTTAAAATAATGTGATTCAAGTAAATTACTCGTACGTTGTTGTTGAAACTTCGCTATGCTCACTATGCTGCCTAAATTTTCTCTCGTCACTCAAAAGATATTCAAATTACAAAATTCCCCCATTCACATCTCTTGCTAAGTTTATTTCGTGAATCCAGAATCTTCTCCATTTATTTCGTTCTGGTTCTCTTTAGTTTCAACCTATTGACACAATTCCGCTAAAACAATCAAACGACCCAATAATTTGTTTGTCCGCGCCACACCGCATCGTTCTAATGGGAGCCAACTATACTGAATTCAAGATAAGAAAATTTTTGAGGTAAATAAAAGGGTGGAGTTTTACTACCTCCCATACCATCGTACTAAGTCATACGTGTGCTCCTATTGGCTAGTGTTGATGCACGCTAGAAATTAGTTCGCAATTCCTTATTGAGATGTTGATCGTTTATGATTTAAGACAGAAGTGAAATATGATAAAATCGTGATACGTTTAAAATGTAAACATGATTTATCACACATCCATTCTCACAAAATTAATTTTAACTGTATAAAGTAGACGGGCTTCCTTTAAGCCGTACTGTTGCATTACATGCAAAAACGTACAACCTGCGTCACAGCCTAACATAACCTTATACAATGCAAATCTGGTTTTCAGGTAAAGCTCTCTGTGAAGCAGACTTGAATAATTTCAAGGGAAAAATTGTTCCGCAGCCGGGTACCGATCCCGGGTCCCTTCGCTTAGCACACGAATGCTCTACCGACTGAGCTACCCAGAAACTACACCCGACAAACCACAATTCAAGTCACACACAGTTTTTGTGCACTCAAAGTTGGGTTTCTGGCGCCTTGTCAGCCCATTTGAGTTGTGGGGATATAAAGGCAAAAATTGGGACGGTGTCTGATGGTAGTTCCTGGGTAGCTCAGTCGGTAGAGCATTCGTGCGCTAAGCGAAGGGTCCCGGGATCGGTACCCGGCTCCGGAACATTTTTTTCCTTGAAATTATTCATAACCTTATACAATTTCGTATGTAATGCCAAGACTTGTCTCGCTCTTCCGTAACCCTACAAAGTTATCTGTCCTGTACGTGCCTAAGTATATAAACATTATATTATACTGAACATTATATTATACTGTAAAGATCGGAGTCTGTGCTGTAGCGTGGTGGACTGCACAGACGGCAGCACTAAGACGACTGCGTAATACAATTTTCATACAATTGTCAAATGTTTACTTCCCACATCGTTCTTGTGAGGAAAAATCGAACTAATCATCAACAGGCTTCGAGACTTTGGACCCGATACAATAAGTTTACTGTGCATGCACTATAGGTTGTTGACTCGCTGCAGGTAGATAGAGATGTGTTGAGGTAACAACGTTGCTATTTAGAGTAGAGTACGGTAGTATGGGGAAACACATATGTACATTCTGAAAGTAAATATACATTACACAATGATAATGTCAAAAGAATGTGAAAAGCATTTATTCTCCTGTCTTTTATAAGCATTTGTGTTTAATTATACACAGTATTAATGGTGGAAATAAGCATGTAGCAATTTTAATTTTTTCATTTATCCTATTGGTCGTCTTTAGGAAGTGCAGTTACAGTACCGAATTGCAATGTACTACAAGGTACATTCTCAGTGTTTCAAACGTAAATATTTTTCGGTTATCTGCCAAAGTTTGTACTGTAGAAAGCTGCACTCTACGTCGCATGACGTGATAGGAGCAAAACGAAAAAAACTAACATCATTGCAGTCTCTAAGAGACAGTCCTTTATTCTCGGGTGACTCTATGTCCACTAATTTGCTGTTTATGTTATACAATGTTCCATATCCGTTACTTTTACAAAAAATTGATTTCCACTTCTGTTTTACACGTTCAGTAACCGGTGTACTTGATGTCTCATTAATTCTCTGCATCATTTTCTAAATTAATTTGAGGGCTTCCGGCATCTCTTGCTCTGACTTTTATAACCGTGTAATAGTTTCAGACACAGTTTGTATGAAAACTAAATTATTCGTCAGAACCTTCAAATCCAGAGCGTTTTCCTTTGCGTATTTGTTAGCATCCATTCTACAGTACCGGTACCCCAACCCACTGTACGCTTTACCACTATACTCAGTACGCCGTTATGCGGATTTCCCACTGAACTGCTCTATTGGGTCCGAACTCTCGAAGCCTGATCATCAACAAGACATTATGAAAATGCATTACTTTGTAGAATTCAATGCCTGTCTTCATAGCAATGGAAACTAATTGCCTGATTTCCATATTAACAGACTATACCGAACGCACATATAGAGTTCACGCGCTGCAATTAGATGACAAATTACGTTATGTATCACAGCATCGTAATACATTTCGCATCAAATGGTTGTTTACCTCAATACTTTTATTATCTGAAAATCAGTATAGAGAGAAGTAGGCCTATATCGCAGCGAAACGTGAGGGATTGAGACAGGGTCCGTAGGAACAAAGTAATATGGTCGTCAGATCTTAAGTTAATGTAAAAAAAATAAATCCATGGCGCTACTGCCCTGAAGGGCCAGCCGGCTGCTGGCCTCACGCCCACATGCCGAAGCAGAGGTGGACGATCATCCAACTAGAATGAGATATCGTGTGGTTAGCACGATGTTCCCCCAGCCGTTATAGCTGGTTTGTGAAACCAGATTTTCGCTACCTATCGTACATGTAGCTACCCGAGTGCAACACGATGCTAGGTGGGCACCGGTCCCATACACTGGCCGACATATCATGAGATAATTTCTTCCCCCATGAGGACTCGAACTAGCGCGCATTCCGTAACGCGGGTCCTAGCCAGAATGCCTTACACCGCGACACCACGGCGCGGAACCTTAAGTTAATATGGCTGACATTTTAACATGGTAATAAAACTAATACATGTATATGATGCAAGGTTTGAATGCGCCGAAATATTCAGTACGAGAGCTAGAAATTTAGTGCAAAAGTAATGATGGCCCATTCTTATCCAGAAAATATAAATAAATGATTGTCATTCCATTGACTTAAATTGATCTACTTGTTTCTTTGTACAGTATATTCTTATTGTGGGTCATCCTTTATCCAGTCAAATTATTAATAAATCATTGTAGAGTAAGGTAAAGACGCAAAGGTTACTATTTTCGACTCTCACGTGCTATTGAATCTCTTCGGAAACGTCCTATAGCTAGGCTTGCCAACCGTCCCGTATTTTCCGGGACAGTCCCGATTTCGACGCAATGTCCTGTGTCCCGAAATAATTTGCACGACGCATCAAAATGTCCCGATTTCATGGCATATTAGACATTTACAGCTGATTTTTGTTCCTATCATATTATAGGATTTAGTCTAGATCGCACAGTCTCGTACAGGCATGCTTCCAATATGTGACGAAATGTAGAAATGATTTTAGTAGTAGTTCAAGGCAGAAATGTAGGCTAATTCTCGTTGATGTGTCAACAGAGTGACAGGTGCAATGCTCATAATACACAAGTTAGAGCAGATTTTATCACAGCCTATAGGGTACTACTGAATCATCTATCCTCATCTTATGTACTTTGACTTTAGTTTTCGCTATTCAGTATTATGTCCACTTTGTTCCACTTGGTGCGCCATTCATTGGTTTCGGCGGAAAAATGGAAAAAAAAAATTACGACCACTTCTACGACAGATATAGATATCAACGAACATAACAACAAAGACCTGTAAAATACTGTAGCCCCTCAAGTGTGATAAGATCTGATAGCTTTGGTGATAAATCACTTAAACTTCTTTGCGTTTTCCGAGTGGGTGAAATCTTTTGTGTAGGTATGTTAGGTTAGTTCGGATTAGTTCTGGTTACGATAAGTTAGGTTAGTTTATATTAGGTTATTAATTGCATCAAAATGATGGATTCCTAGTTTCCAACGAGATAACATTTTTTTCATCACAAATTTATACTATTTTTCAATTTATTTTGTGATCATTTTGGTAAGTTTTTGTAATTTTTTTTACATTTGAAATGAGGTGAGTATGTATATGTATAAGTACTACTGTTGAATATGTTGATTGATAGGTGAAAATAATTACTGCAATAAAATTGTTAATAATGTTTGTGTTCCTAATTTTTACTTACGAAAGTTGGCAAGCCTACCTATAGCATAAATAAATAAATTATTCTAAAGTATAATAATTGTACTTAACACTAATGTTTCTGAGTATAAATATCTGAAAAAAATTTAGAATTAGTGAGTTTAAAAAAAAATATAGTGAGATTAAATAAAATACAGTTAATTAAAGAACTCGGGTGAGTGATGTTAATGAATGGTACATGAAGTATGAAGCAGAATTCGAATAGCGTTATAGCTACTGTTCGATTTTTGGTTCTTGCTTTTGTTTATCATCTTCTAGCTCGTTGCTGTATACATGCGGTAACTGGCTAGAAACAGCTCGATCTTTCCGACTTCACTGCTTATTTGCGCATTTGCCATCTAGTGTTCAAATTCCGAACCAGCTATAAACAGAAGAATAGCTCTTGCTAGGTTAGTCTGTAATTCGTTTTTATACGAAAAGGTTGTGTTCTAGGTAGTGAGCAGTAATGTTAAATAAAATGTTGGTGTCCTGATTGAAAACCTGAAAATCGCACAATGTGAGGTAAGCAAGAAGACTTTATAAATACATTATTATCCTTTACTTTCGGATGGAACTTAGAAGTTCGATTTATTGGAGTTAAATTACATTGGTATATCTCAATGCTGCAGCTGTAAATACACAGAAGTTTTATAAGTGTAACAGTGGATGAAAGAACTTAACTCACTAATTTTCTTTTCTAAGGAATAGAAAGAAACAATCACTAGAGCATCGAAGATAGATGGAATAGGACACTAACACAAATACGATGCTTAAATAACGTTGTATGGGCAAAAACTAAGAACTAAAGTTTGTAGTCAAAATCTTTGTCATGTAAGCACTAAAAACAAGAACTAATACAACGAAAAATAAACATGTTCTAAAAACAATAGAAATAGTCTATAAAACTACAATTCACGAAAATATTTACAATACAGAAAATGAAGGCCGATCTTCGATATCTCCTCACACCAAACACGGAACGAACATCTGATTTGCGTTTCATCATGGGTTAGATGGGTTAAATGAGGGGATAGCTAAATGACATGGCCGAGTTATGTGATAAGGCTAGTGGGTTAGTTGAGGGGATGGCTAAATGATGTGAGGCCGAGGAATGTGTAGAGGTTTCAATGATTTAAGTACGTTTCTTCTCCCTTACTTAGATATCGGAGAGATATCGGAGAGATATCGGAGTTTCACCCCAAGAAACAAAATAAAATGCGGCACAGGTAAATGGGTTACAAAAGCAAGAAAAAGACTGCACATATTTTAGGGATAGGGGAAAACAAGACTTTTGAAAATTGAAAGAAATCCTGGAAGCTTTTCAAAAAGTTGAAGCGACTTACTCTGTCTAATACAGATGATACTTTTACAAAAAGATATTTATTCTTCTGTTTATAGAACAAGAGCGACAAAGTGCAGATTACTACTCAATACCAACGGTCCTCAGACCTGTATAATTATTAAACTTTAGATGACAATACTTAAGCAGAACAATATCCGATCCGGAACTTCTGTAAAGAGCAAGATGATAAACATTAGACTTTGCTATAGTTAGGCTATTTCTTAGAATTCAACTTCACATTAGGCGGAGACTTTCATGGGGTTACCATGACACCACGATATAAAATAACAAAGTACAGTAAAGCCTGTGTAAGTTGACCACTTTTCTTTCCGGTCAAACCTATTCAACATTACAGAATTTGTCATGTTCGCAATATTCGTATAACATTGTACCTGTGAGCCTCTTTATGTTAAGTTGGCTTAACCAGGAGGGTTTAACTCTTATGAAGGAAATTGTCCTCATAGAAGTTCCTTAGTTTGCCGCATTGGGTCAGACTGTGGTAACTGTTAGAGATGAACAAATCTAACTGCCGCTCTCGCTCGCTGTGTTCATTGCACTTGTCTTTCGAGTCTCGTCTCGTAACTCTCGTGCGTTTCGAGTCTTGCTATCAGTTATCATTCTCGAAATAGGATTTGGTCGGCGTGGAAAGATTTCGTAACTTTGAATAACATATATCATTGAAATAACATTAGAGATGTTTAATTGCTACAAAAAGACAACAAAACAGTATCATAGTTATCAAAATGTTCTGGTTCTATTATCAGATATTACTTATGGTGTCATAAATACAAAAAAAAAAATTCTCAAATAAATTTGCATTTATAACAAACATAAAATAACGTTAAATAAAGCGTTAATATTTTTTTTTTTACTTGAGTTTGTACACTTGATCACAAACATACGAAAAAAAATCTAACCCTTTAATAAATGCGTAGTAATTAAACGGATTGCTATACAATGAAAGGTAGAGATAATGTTTCAAATAGGCTACTTGATTGTTTATACGTATATAACAATTGCCAAAATAGATAAAAGTTCAGTCTGGTATAAACAACTGTGGCGATTCAAGGCTGCTTGACGTTCGAGAGTTGACCACTCCTGATGTCTTGAAAGTTCGCTTGAGCAGTCAACGACGTAAGCAATACTGTCGTGCGGGTGTTCGGTTTTGCGGGGCTGTTACTCTTGCTTTGTCGATCGTTGTTCAACTCTAGTAGCTGTGTTCTGATGGAAATGGTGGGAAGAAATTGCTTATAAGTGTTGCCAATCTGACAATTTTGAACAGATATTATGAATACCCATTATTTACAGGATTTCTCAGTTTTGTAACATTGATATTATTATTGAACTATAAAATCGTCTTTTTTATAACAGATTTATAACTTCAGTCTGAGACAAAGTAACTATATTAGCCACATTTGTTTAGTACTTCAGTAATTAGAGGTTGACAAACCTGTTACGTTTGAATATTAAAGACACAGTCTGTTGCTGTCAACAGATCGGATAGCAGTTGTCAATGGTTTTCAGTCTAATGTTCAACCTTTACATTCATATCCATATGACAAACCAAAAACCATATGTGGTATGCATATTGTGGTTAAATATTTCATTTAAACTGATGAACCATTACGCTTCTTCGGGGAGTAATATGAAAAATACTAGTAACAATATTGTTTGTATAACCTGTAATACCGATTGGGCTGTGTAACATGAGATGTACTTCCGATTTTTACCACTATTGGCTTGTGTTTAATATCGTTTCAATGGTCTCTCAAAAGTATATATTAAGTTATAGGACTTTCTAAGTTATTTGTGTATGGGCTTAACCCTGTTGTGTAGAATGCTTGCGGATATGAGATGGTCACAATTCAGTGTATTTCCGTATGCTGCCATCTGGTGCGTAAGAGTAGCTTCTGACATCTTACCTCCGGTGCTACGAGATTAGTATCGTGTGGGCCAAGTGCGCAGGACGATGATTATGCAACTCGCATGTCGCTCTGTGTTCGCTTTTTATGAACAATATTTTTTAAAGTCAAAGAAATATGAAATAACTTTACAAATGAAGATATATATGAAGCGAAGTTTGTTTTGAAGATCGTCATTTCAATTTTTGTAGGTAGCAATATAGACGGAAGGTTCACTTTGTACTCGGATGCTTTGACGATCTCTCTCTCGAAGGAACTGCGTTTCTTGTGCAAGTGAGTATAGTGCCCGCCGTCAAAATATTTCTGAGTGGACAAGTCGGTGAGGAATATCATAGACGTCCAAAATGGGAGCAAAGAAGAAACACTCAATAGTTGCCTTCGAAACGACCTGATTCTCTTATCTGGGTAGTAAGTTTCACTCATTGCTGTCAGTTTCTTTCTCCACTTGGAATTCGAACTCTCAATAACCCAAGTAATTAATTGATGGGATCTACTCGTTGTCATAGCCCTTAGTGTTACCCATGAAATCCTTAGCTCAAGTAAGAAAATTCTCTTTCGTTGGGAAGACTCTGTAATAATGATTCTATGTGACTTTCGTAGCGACAGCATTTGTTAATTAGGTCTTATCCGCAATGTAAACTTAAAGGTAAACATAACGAAGAACTAAGGTTGGCAATACTGGAATGTTATTTCTAAAGCTATAGCCTATATTTCGACGAAGAATCACCTTCGGCTACGTTGTATTCAACACTATATAATTCAGTACTACCAATTAGAAGTAAAAAGCATTCATCACCTTCCACAATGCCTCCTGATCCTCCAATCTTTCCTTGAGCTGTATACCGATCATCCAAACTCAGTATATATAGGTGTCCCGTTATTGTGTACCTTGGACATGTGCATCACGTTATACATTTGAAGACAAAAGGACGTTACATGAACTAATTATCTATATGGCATTTTTACAGAGATATGATGGAGAGAATGTATCAGTTAAATATGTCGTTCCTAACCAAGTAAATATTTATTGCCGCAGTTTTTTTTGTATCGCAGATGGTGTTCAAAATGTCCACCATATCGCAGCATAGGCATGGTCGTCTCTGCCATGAACTTTTCGGTTTTGGACGAAGAGAGGAGAATTTCGAATCCTAGCACATACCTCCAAAATGATTGCACAAGTAATTTCGGGTTTGTTGCCATCCAGCATATACCAGACTCTTTAGATGACCAAATAATAAAAACCACAAGGTGTGAGATTGGCTGATCTTACCGGCTACGAAACAGGTCCATTCCTCTCAATCCATAGTCCTGAAAATGTCATGTCCAAATGTTCGGGATAATGTGCAGCGTACATACGGGCAGCAGCACATGAATTCAGTCACATCGCCCCAAAATAAGACTCATATGCAGGCTTCGAGACTTGGGACCCGATACAGTAAGTTTACTGTGCATGAACTATAGGTCGTTAACTCGCTGCAGATAGTGAAAGGTAGAGATGTGTTGAGATAACAACGTTTCTATTTAGAGTAGAGTACGGTAGTATGGGGAAACACACGCATAAGTACATTCTGAAAGTAAATATACATTACACAATGACAATGTCAAAAGAATGTGAAAAACATTTATTCTCCTGTCTTTTATAAGCATTTGTGTTTAATTATACACAGTGTTAATGGTGGAAATAAACATGTAGCAATTTTAATTTTTATTTATCCTATTGGTCGTCTTTAGGAAGTGCAGTTACAGTACTGAATTGCAATGTACTACAAGATACATTTTCAGTGTCTCAAACGTAAATCTTTTTCGGTTATCTGCCAAACACAGTTTGTACTGTGAAAAGCTGCGCTCTACGTCTCATGGCGTGATAGGAGCAAAACGAAAAAAAAAAAACCTAACTTCATTGCAGTCTCTAAGAGGCAGTCCTTTATTCTCGTGTGACTCTATGTCCACTAATCTGCTATTTATATTACACAATGTTCCATATCCGTTATTTTTACATAAAATTGATTTCCACTTCTATTTTACACTGTCAGTAACCGGTGTACTTGGTGTTTCATTAATCCTCTGTGTCATTTCCTCAACTAATTTCAGGGCTTCTGGCATCTCTTGCTCTGACTTTTCTAATCGTGTAATAGTTTCAGACACAGTTTGTATGAAAACCAAATTATTCGTCAGAACCTTCAAATCCAGAGCGTTTTCCTTTGCGTATTTGTTGGCATTCATTCTACAGTACCCCCACCCACTGTACGCTTTACCACTATACTCGGTACTCCGTTATGCGGATTTCCCACTGAACTGCTCTATCGGGTCCGAAATCTCGAAGCCTGCTCATATAATTACGTTCCCCATTAGAATTCTCGTCGTCTCCCATTGTAAGAAACTCTGCCGTTTAGACAAGCAGTTTATACGACTTTTTGTCTTTGTTTACAGGTGTATAACACGATCCTCATGTTTAAGGTACGCAGTAAAGGGATACACTGTATACAGCGCTGAAATATTCTGTAATTGTGATGTGCTGATTCCTGTTAACACACTTCATTTAGTGTTCCTTGATAGGTTCTGTCAGTAGAAAAACATTAAATGAATGTCAATATATTTTTATTGGCAGTTTGTGCCGCAAAAAGGAAGTGTTTTTCGAAACCGAAGGATTCGTGGCGCCCTCCCACAGAAACCTGCAGAGTGAAACGAGAGAATGTATAAATTGCCAAAATTTTTACCTGAACAGATGTATAAACCTGTACATACGAACTTACATTAATGTCACCACTTCTTTACACTTCCCCTGCTCCTGCTCCTGCCCCTGCCCTGTGTTTTTATTGGCAGCACAGACATGACATTTAGCAGACGAAAAGCCGCCTCAAGTCGGTAGTTAATCTTCTAACCAATCGCAGACTTCCTTATTTCTTACGTACAGTATGCATTTCTCATTTTGAGTGCTCAAATTTTCTCTCTCATGTTACTTTTTACATCATACTACTATGTCCACCTTTAAGTTTACATTGTGAATGTAACCTCATAAACGTCATTGAGTTACCAGACATTGCCTGCATCATAATATTCTGGAAAAGTGTACTGCGTACATAAAGCGTAAAGCGTGCATCCAGTTGAAATAAGCGATCATGACTTTACGCTCTTAAAAATGACGACGATTCTTCGTTTTGGAACGCCCCTTAAACAAGTGCCTACATCATACATATATATTTGTACTCCATTAAAATCTGCCTTATTACTACATGTCTGATGACGGAAAAGACAACTTTATTTACAAATTTTGTAGACTTCATTTCTTGTTTAACCGTAGAATCGTTTACCCACCCCCATTCTTACACTCTCAACAGCTTTTTTGTAGTAATCGCCAGAAACGTTTAAATGTAATTTGTTCATATTCCTCGTTATCATACTGCAACAACAGGATATGTTGGCTATTTAAAATTAATAAATGGCACATTTCTGTCAAATGTGTTTATTTTGTTTTATAAAAGATGTTTGACAGCATACTCGATGTAGAAAAAGAACACAGTACCTACCATCACATTTCCGTAGTTAACGTTTTAAGGCTTCCAAACACGGCCAGTGGGATTTCATTTCGAGCGACTGCATCTAACAATGTTCAACAATAAATTTTGTATGCAGTGTCAACCTTCCACACTCAACAAATGTTGTGCAGATCAGTGCTTTGCTTTCTGGCGGAATGCGCCAAAACGATGTTCCAGTACCTTTCTGTTGTATTTTTCATCATGGAACAGAGAAATGTATTAATAATTATGTTTTCAACGTAAATTTTTCTTTGAACTCTGTCTAGTCCTTGAAAATCTTAAAGTTGGACGAAAAGGAAGTTAAAAACGATAAAATTCTCGTGCACTGGACAGTATCTCCTCGTCCGCTATGATATATTCTATACCAGGGATGCAAAACTGTGCTACAATTGAGGCAGACGTCATAAGCTGGATCACGTAACTCATCTCTTCCCTTCAACCCTCGCGTAGGGGGAGAAGAGATATGTATTCATTGTGCTTGCCAAACGTCACAAAAACGTCATTGAAGGCTCCGGCCTTGTGGACGGGGGAACAAACTCTTTCCCCATACTTTCGCCCCTCTCTTCCCCATTTCTGCAACCCTGTTCTACACAGAGATCCACCACCTTTTTCTCCAGAAGAAAAGCACTGAGTGAGCAGACATATATCTCACAGCAATCAATACCAAAAACACTCCTTCACTGAGACACTAGCCGATTCTTCCAATAAGTATTTAAAACGATTGCATCAAGACTTGTATGGTTTGCAATAACTTGCGATAAAAGTGCTGAAAAGCACTGGAATCAAAGTTCAGCTTCTGACAAGCGTTTTTTATCTGTTTTGATAGCAGGTGTTCCTTTCAGCATATTATATTTTCATAAAATTCACGGCCACGTTCACCAGCTATGATCCAGGCAACTTGACGACTAGCAATTAAATTTTCTAACGATTATCATAAGTAATGCCAGGAGATGTTTCGATTTTACCGATAAAATATTCACGAACATTTTTTATTAGTTAATATTTAATTTCCTACCTTAATGTAAAATTATAAAACTCAGAAGATTAGAGTGGCTGGGACAGGTAACCAGGATGGAGAACAATCGCACACCCAAAGCTCTACTACAGCCGTGGCGAAAATGCAATCGTGCGCCGAGCCACTGTGTAACCTGCAACGTGCATAGCACCTATGGAGGAAGACGGACACCCGAAGGGGAAGTGAAGCAACTGTCTTACTTATTAACGGATTTTCATTTTCCTTACGTCAAGCACTTAAATATAATTTTATACAGTACAAGGCTACAAACTGATGTTTAGTACTTGTAACGAAGAAAGAAATGAACAATGAAACATAGGACACATTTTCACAACCTAAATTAACTGTCTTCAGAATGTCTCTGCGACAGAGTTTCAAAATCAGGAATGATGTCACTTACTGGCAGTCGTAGTTGATCACGAAGGTATTTGTCTGTCAGTCGTGATCTAAATTTGGGTTTTATTATTTTCATTGTTGAAAATAATTTTTCACAAACTTAAGTTGTAGCGAACATGGCTTCAAAAGAGAAAGCGAAAGAACGAAGCTTCGGATATTTATTTTTTGGCAAAGATTTGAAAAGTTCAACATTTTTCAAGTCTAGCTTTCATTTAACATCACATTGTAAATCTGTGAGTTTAAATTGAAGATCTAACCGCATTATTAGTACATCTGCTGAAAAAGGATCGACGTACGAGATAATAGTAATAGTAGTAGTAGTAATAATAATAATAATAATAATAATAATAATAATACTTAACCTTTTAATGTTTCATGGGTAACATGAAGTATAATGCTGTTTTATGTTATACAACCGTTTTCCTCATAATACTTGTGAACAAATCATACATTTAATATTCTCATCATATTGGCAGCAAAAAAAAAAAAAAAAAAAAAAATTGCATCCTCCCATCCTACTTGAAACTTTCGTTTTTGTAGATATATGTGTATTCGAGAGAGACATTGCGACGTTATGCCACTCGCAGATCAGAGACAAATACAAATGGAACGGAGTTTGACTCCAGTGAGTGAGAGGGTGGGGATTGTGGGACGTAGAAAGCAAGAAAAATGCACAGCTATCGTTGCGAGCCACAATGTGCTCGCGAGTCACATTTTCGCCACGGCTGCTCTACTAGATGCATTGCCAGTAGGAAGAAGGAAAGTCGGACGACCTAAATTGAAATGGCTGGATGATGTTCAGGCTGACCTAACAAAAAGTTGGAATTAGAAGATGGAGAACACGAGCATTAGACAGGAGTGATTGGTCGGATGTTCTAAGGGAAGCGAAGGCTAAACTACAAGGGCCGTAATGCCGATGATGATGATGATGATGAATGTAACATTTTATTGGCTGCGGTGCCTGTTATATTCTAAAATAATTAAAAATTGATTTCACATAGTTGTTTGTCTATTGTTTGTGTTAATTGGAATTGCATTTTGAATTATTTTATCATTTCCTCGCTCGGAATCTTCGAAGAATCTTTTTGGACCTACCATCATTGTGAAAGTACAGGGACATCATTTTATTTTTACTAACATTTTTAATATTAACCTGTCTATACCTTTAGAGAACCGGAAACACCGCTTGCTCCCCCCTCCAAGACTGGAGTTCGATGATAACTGGCGTAAAACACAAATCACTCTACTAGGTATAGGAAGGAAGAAAAGTAGTTCATCCATTTACGTAAACTAGGAAATATCGCGATTTTGAGTTTGATCATTTTCATTAGGTTTTTCTTTAATGAAAGTACAGTACTGTATTAAGAATAAGTGTTTTTACTCACGAAGTGAGTTATCCATGCGAACGTATTCATTATGCGGTGTATATTATACTGTCTACAGCACATTAGCGTACAATATAGAGAAAGAAGTTAAATTGAAAAATAATCATAATATGAATATTTAAACACAATTTTGAAAATGGTGGCCGTTCATTTCGATACAGGCTTCAGTTCTTTTGTACATATTATCGCACGATAGACTATTGCATCTAATTCCAATTGCCAGTTTCGTCCTTCGTACTAGTAACTCATGTTGAAATAATTCTATACCTACTCTACGTACTGTTAATTCAATCTTCACTTCTGCCCGACCCGAAAATATAAAATTACTCAGACATGCTATCTGCTGTCCGTCCAAGTGGTTATGCCGCATGATTGTAGAAAGGGAGGAAATCACGTGACAGTTAATTATTTAACGAGGCCCTTTTATTTAAGTTAAATTAAGCAGCTGTATAATATTACGTAAACGCCCAATTCCTAAGAGAAATTAATGTTTTCAGAAAAGAGCTAAGACAGCCCAGCTTTTACAGAGGGGCGAGCAGAAGCAGGTGGGGGAAATCGGGATGCGACGTAGGCAAACGGACAGTACCTGTGCGAAAATATGATTCAATATTGAAAGCTCTTTCGTCACTGGAAAACGCGAACATATTTCTGGAACGTACTATACTCAGTAACTCAGTACTGCTTACTATCTGCTGTCTTGGCTCTGTGTGGAGTTGGAACTTCATTAGTAGAAGGGGTGGGAGTGAAGTACATTCAAAAACTCAGGTACAATAAAAATTGAAGTAAAAATAAAATGATGTCCCTGTATTAATTATTATTTACTCACAATCAGTCATGGCCTTCTAAATTGTCATCGTAGAGGAAACAATTGCCAAACTGTGGCGATAAAACAAAATGGATAATTTAATGCAGTGACAGATCGGTCTTATTGGTTGCAATTCAAGGGATTCTTATGTTCCATTTTTGAATACGAACAAGAATGAAATAGTCGAGTAATAGTTATTTATGTTATAAGTGACATAAATCGACTATTATTTGCGAGTGAGATTTCTCACGAACACATAATGGATCTTTAGCCACGTGTAATACACAAAGTTTTATCTTACCCTAGTAATTATTGTAATTATGTTCCTTCTTATATAAAAGTCATATACTCGTATATTTACATAGGCTAGCCATAATGAATTGTTTAAATTTCTAGCATGATGTAAAAGTTCCTTTGTAGCTAAGTTACTGCTCACAGATGTGTCAGATGTGAATGAAAAGTTTCTTTCTAATCAATAAATTTTTTAATTGAATGAAATAATGGTATCTAAGAAACCATTATTTCACATGTGAAATAATGAGGTATTTCCGACAGTTGCTAACAGTTTGATGAACATTAAACTATGTTACCAGGATAAAATAAATTGTTTTATTCAATTAATGTTTCTGATCTCTGACATTGATCGAATATATATGACCACAATTGAAAATAGGATTTCGGTCCGTGAAAACTATATTCACTATCGTAAAATCGTTTAAAGAAATATTACGAAATTCTTCATATTGAATAATAACCTACTAGATGGAAAATTGGGGTTTTAGTTTTTTTTTCAAATGTAGGCTACGTGAAATGTGCATTCCATTTTAAGACCTGTTTGTCCTTCGTCAATAAGAAAATAGTGGATATTATTTGCTGGATAATGATAACCCATCACTACGAAACCGTCTGACAAAACATCTGTAGTACCTATATTTTGTGGACAACATTTAATGAATATATAAATCACTTGTATCTCAATATTACTGACAAGAAGGGCTCACCAAGTGATAATGGATTTTCAAAACGATTTCTCCCCCATACGTTCCATTTCAGATAAGAAATCTCCTATAAATTTATACATCCGGAGAAGGCCTAGCGTCCACACCATGTGGAGTAACGGTTAGCGCGTCTGGCCACGAAACCAGGTGGCCCGGGTCCGATTCCCGGTCGGGGCAAGTTACCTGGTTGAGGTTTTTTCCCGAGGTTTTCCCTCAACCCAATATGAACAAATGTTGTAACTTTCGGTGCTGGACCCCGGTCTCATTTCACCGGCATTATCACCTTCGATTCATTCAGACGCTAAATAATCTAAGATGTTGATAAAGCGTCATAAAATAACCTAATTAAAATAAAAAAAAGAAGGTCTAGCCTTCAAGATATGATTTTTCAAAATCGCTTGACACTTCTCCACTGCCATTGTGAAAAAGAAAATGTTTAAGGCCCAAATGTTCATGCATTGCCCTCAAAATCAGGGAGGCTTATGAAAATTCACCTCTTCAAGTTGTTTAAATAAGTGTACTTTCCATTTGTCAGTGATCATAGCATTCCTTTTGTGGACTCGTGGACCAGTTACCGAGTAGACAGGCTATAGAAAGAATCTCCAGAAGGTAAAAAGGTCAAGTGTTAACAATTCCAAAGCACGCAACTCCGATTGTTCAGCGTCTTGACGTTTATGGCCTTAGGTCTTGGAAAAAAGTCATTCGGAAGTTCTCTGATAGTGTTTTGTTACTTGGCACGAATATTAGGCCTATGTTGCATCAGAGAGATAATGTGATAAAATTGGAGTCCTTCACAGATACTCAGTTTTCGTCTCCTAGATATATGAATGTTTAAACAACTTATGACTGGCATAAAGGCGGGTACCTTGACAACGAACCTGATAAATTCGTCACTCCTGTAGAATTCGGTTTTCATATTGATGTACAGAACTGCTTTAAAGCTGATTGTAAAAAACATATTTTTCTGAAATGTTCATGGTGCTAAGTTCCACTATGTTTTGAGTATTTTTACAACGATTTCCGCTACTGTGATGAGTGATTTCAGGTATGCTTACATTTCCTTATCATTTCTTCTTAGACTATTGTATAATAAATTTCATGGGTATTATATATCTGATATGTCATTTTCATAATATATTATTGAAGTAGATTTTGACAGTACAGTATGCAGCTAGACGAGATTTGTTGCCTGATAAGTTTAGTACTTATCACTGTTTGCATTAGCTGTTATAGCTCTGGGTTGAAGAATTTGAATAATCATATCTACAAAACTAGGGCCTTTCCGGATGTATAGGGAGGTTTCTTATTTCAAATGAAATGTATGGGGAAACAGTCGTTGTGAAAATCCATTATCACTTGGTGAGCCTTCCTTGTGAGTACTGCGTTTTTGAGATAGTAGGCAGTACGTTGGTTCATTTCACATGCCTTATTTTTTCTGACATTACTCCTTGCCATGAAGTTCTATTTGATATTTTATCCATCAGTAGTTTTATTTTAAATTATTTGTCTATACCTAACATATGT
The DNA here is from genome assembly GCF_040183065.1 of Periplaneta americana. NCBI lineage: Eukaryota > Metazoa > Arthropoda > Insecta > Blattodea > Blattidae > Periplaneta > Periplaneta americana. Next base: position 85,087,739 of record NC_091128.1, read on the forward strand.
CCTCTTCAGTTAATTTCGTTAATGTCTTCTCGTCGGATTTCAGATTATAACACTTATTTTATTATGTACTTTTTTCGATATTTTCACAATAATTGTATTCTTATGAAACATTACGAAGTAGTTATGCAAACAATGGCTGATAAAATTAGGACACTTCTCTATCACAATCTTTACTCTTACTAAATATAATACATGGCCTTCTTAAATGTCCTATCCGTGAACTAACTGAAACTTACCGAACATTAGTTATTATTTCACGTTCATGAAACAAAATCTGATGGATATTGGTGAAACCGACTGCTGTTTTCTCAGTTAACGAGGAGGGCCCAAATAGACTGCTGTTCTCAGCGTTATTGAGACTAGCACTGCAGCATCTCGGGCTTATTGTGCCTTACCGCTTCAATAATAATAATGATTTTAAAGTTCGAACGGTCGCTCTTTTGTAGATATTATAGATGACTCATCTGTGTGGTGCTATCCACTGCAGTGTCCTCCACCCCTCGAGAGCGTACTACGTCCTCTTCAGGCTGATGCCAACTATGCGTCAGCCATAATACGCTACTACATTGCGCTGTCTCCGTATTGGATAAATGATATTTTAATGATGATTAACTGATCAGAAAGAGAAAAAGAAATTGGTTGGGTCACCGGCTGAGAAGAAACTGTCTACTGAAGGATGCCCTGGAAGGAATGGTGAACGGGAGAAGAGTTCGGGGCAGAAGAAGATATCAGATGATAGACGACATTAAGATATGTGGATCATATGCGGAGACTAAGAGGAAGACAAAAAATAGGAAAAATTGGAGAATGCTGAGTTTGCAGTGAAAGACCTGCCCATGGGCAGAACGTGTGTGTGTGTGTGTGTGTGTGTGTGTGTGTGTGTGTGTGTGTGTGTGTGTGTGCGCGCGCGCGTGCGTGCGTGTGTAGAAATTATACGGTAGGTTTCGATAAACGCAATTTCTCCTGAAATTTTGTCTCCTAATTCATCGTAAGAATTCTCTCTTTCTACTAAGAAAACTTCATGCTCACCGTCATCCCTACCCAAGTAATTCAAATACAAAAAAATTCCGAAATCATCAGCTCTGAATCTGTCATTTTACTTTATCAGGCCTACTAATCACTGGTTATCTCCTTTAGCTACTGGAATATGTCCAGTTAGAGATTACCTTGGTTAACCTCGTGTTTAAGTCCTAAACGGTGTCGATGCACTGTAAAAATGCTTAATCAGGAGTTAGGTGGCAATTTTAACCGGTAGTTACACTAACCCAGTGGTTTCCAAACTTTCTGTAGGCGCGGCCAAATTTTGGGCGAGACATGTTTTCAACCCCCCTCTACCGTACCCGTTCTCGACTTCATTCGAAAAAAAAAAAACAAACCCTTGTAAAATTGCAAACAATTATAATTTTACTCAAAACCTAATGGATACAACCTAAAGTACGATTTTAAACAACAGTTTTTTTTAGTATTCTGGAAGAAAATCAAAACAATTACGACAATCACAGGTGGATCCTGAATCTCTTTGTTCAACTGGATTAAATTCCAAAAGAAATATTGGGGAGAAACTCGTAAATATGTACTGTACCTGCTGATGGGATGTTGAAACTAGATTTTTTGCAGAGTATAGACCAGTTTTGTATCAAAAGAATATCTCGAGCTTGCAAAAGGAGCTCTTAAATTTTTGATAATTAACATTTGTCGTCTTGTATTTGAAATAAGTTTCTCCTGGAACTTGAAAATGATATCATTGTATGTGCATCGAGTCCAGATTTGAGGAGCTTCTTTCTGAAAATGAGACACATTTATCAACAATAATCTCACTAGAGGTTTTGATTTATCTAGGGAAAATCAAAACTCGAGTGGGATTTAATTGACTGTTACACGATTAGAAGAAAGTATATAAAGATTTAGAAGAAATAAATTACTCTAATACAATAAAATATTAATTGACTTACCGTACTGAAATTCTATTCCACTAATGTTAGTTAGCTTCACCAAAACGTTTGAACGGAGCCACCATTTTCAGTTGACTGGCTATGCTGTAAACAAATGACGACCGCAAAGCATGTTTTATAGTATCGTAAAGAATTTGCAGTTTGAAATGTTGGCAAACAAAGAAACAAATGCTAGGGTAGTAATAAAAACAAACAAATGCTAGGGAAGCGATAAAATTGTGCTATCAGCAGCCATGATTGGTTGAAAAACGTCCTTTCGTACCGTTTTATTAGTCAAAAGTAGTATGACGTAGTAAAAGTGTAATAGTCACATTAATTATTTTTTACTTTATAACTACTGAAACTTTTTTTTTTTTTTTAATATTTGTACTAAACATTGCTTATGTTTATAAATACAAAATAAATGTATGTTAATAAGGCTTTCATTTTATTTTGTAAATAATCTCATGAACCCCTTCAGCTCTTTACACGACTTCTCACGGGGCGCGACCCCCCCGCTTTGGGAACCACTGCACTAACCGACGTTGAGGCATGTGCATAATCTCACTGACCGACCGTTTGTGACAATCGCATAAAAAAAAGCTAACTTTCAGAAGGACGATATTAAGTCGAAGATGGGGGGAATTGATGGAATCACGAAATGAGGAAGAGTTATTCCGCAGTGTAGCTGCAATTGGTGTTTGCCAGCTACGGAATATGTGGAGGTTGCTGTGTTCTCACGATGGCTTGTTAACTGAAATGAGCTGTTCGATTTGCAATCTGCGTATCGGATAATGAGGCGAAAAAATCCCTTTTGAACCAATTAAATGTGATTTTTCTTTCTTCACGGCGGGCTACAACTGTCTCAAAGAGACTGAGAGGGAGGAAGGAAGAAAGAGAGAGAGAGATTTAGAGAGAGGGATGAGGGTAAAGTCGTCAGGTTTCAGAAGGTGCGAGTTACAAATTCACTAGTTAAATACTGAACTTTGTTACTTTGAACGTTTCAATATTAATATGACAATATCTGTTAATGCCAACTTCCAGGGGACAATATAATGAATATGTATGGAGTCTAAAGAAACCAACACCAAACACAAATAACGGTTTTGCAAAGTTGGGATCGTAAAAGTCCATATAACACGACACGGATCAGTGTTATATTATTTCGTATTATTTATAAATCATAGAAACTTCCAGATCAAATTGCATATTGCATTTCTATGTAGTGATAATGGTGCGTATTTTCTTCAAGTGATAATAAAACTTACTAAAGGTGAAGACAAAGTGACTGAAGGATCTGAAGAAAGAACTTTCACACACTAGTTGTTAAATGTTACAATTCTTCAAGCAAGAACAAAAGAATAATCAATTTTTGCCTCTTATTCTTACAGTTTTTCATGTTAAGAGATGTGTTTTTATTTGTGCTACTACAGAGACAGATTGCTATCTTTTTTTAAAAATGGTCTTCAAAGCGCAATGCAGTTACACAAGTGCTATCAGATAACAGGGTGGAGCAGAGGTTCATTCACAGTGAAGTGCATTTTACGATTTTCTTCTGTCTCTGCGACCAGTGTTGCCAGATGTACAATAATATTGTTGTTTCCTGCTGTCTTTAAAAGTAATATATCACTTTTTATGTAATAGTGGAGTGTTTGAGTGAGAATAAGCTAATTTAAAAGTGTTATCATTTTGTTAAAATGATCATGACTGATGTGTTTCATTATAAAGTTCAGAATAACTGAGTTATCATACAAAATATTGATATACAAGGTGAGCCGTAAGTATTTTTAAGTACTTGGTGACATGTTTTTGGATAAGAAATAAGAACACGTGATCATGTAAAAGTGGGTTACAAATGCAATCACGAGGAGTATGTTTCAAATGACTTTATTTCAAAGGAATCAGGTCATAGTTTGTCTCATAAAGATGCCCAAAGTATCCTCCTCTATTCTCCACATATTTCTGAGCATAACGCATACAAGACTTGCGAATTCGCAAGTAGGGCCTACACTTCTCGCGTCATCTCTCATTCATTCTGAAAACGTTCTTACAGGATTTCTGCAGTTTAGTAGTATTTCACACACCAGAGTTTTCAAACGATTCGAAAGATGAAAGTATAGTATAATGAAGTCTGGTGATCTAGATGGTCATGACAAATCTAATCCACCGATAACGAAATGAGAGAAGTATGATTGAGCTGAATTACTCATAAACAGTATTTGTCTCCTTGGCTGGTTTGTCTTGACTTACGAGGGTTTGGATTCATGTATTTAGTCTCACAAGTACCCACTGTGTCCCCTGTTTGTGCGGTGGTTTGCTATTGGGTAGCATTAGTGATAGACAGCCCATCCCGCCTCAGCTCTTTAGGACAATGACTCATACTCAGATGAGACCTCAGATCCCGAAGCCCTAATAACCTACATAAGTATCTGGAACTCGTATCCCTATGACTTCACCATATCCTATTTTTACTACTGCAGATGATAGATGAAATGAGGAGGGGAGATAGAGAGGGTATTGGTAGAATTAAACAGGGAAATGGGAGTACACCAGCAAGTGCCCTCTTCATCTTTAACAAATTTCATTACGGTCAGGCTGGGATTGGAACCTGGGTCACTCAGGTGGAAGACCGGGGTATTAACTCTAAAGCACAATACGAGTACTTTCTTGTCGAAACATTGATAGAACATCTACATACTGTATGTTAAAAATAAATTTGCGAATAACATGAAATTGATGGTTGCTTGTACAGAGTGGGAAGGTAACCACTGCACCAAAATGAAACTGATAATAGATCATGAGGAGATGTTCGAAAAATCTAAATAAGTTTTTTTTTACATTCACCGTTTTAGAGGAAATTGTTTTGTTTTTATTAAACATTTGGCAACATCACGGCTATTGCAATAACTCTAGCAAGCCCGGCCACCTATTCTCTTACCTTCTCCTCCTCTCTTCTAATTCAGTCGGTGACACGCGACATGGTGCTACGCTGCAAAATTTATTTCATCGTTTTTCGCATTTATTCAATTTAAATTCATGGCTAAACGGTCTAATTTGCAAAAAAAAAAAAAAAAAAAAAAAAAAATCAAGATATTAACTGTTCAGATTATTTTTACCTATCTGCTTGTATAGCAATCACCCATTTATCTCCCTCCAAACATATACTATTTTTTTCTGCTTAACAGTGCTTCATCGAAGGAAAAGTGTAATAAAGGTTTTGTTACATTTACCATGAAGAATCACCTCTTAAATTTTGATGCATCGGTTCCCTTCCACCCTGTATTGTATGTTCATTGTGAAAGTCACATTTATTTGCTCTCATAAATTATGATTCTACTATAGGATCTATATAGCGCATATGCGATGAAAGCAGGATATACTCCCAATATCGAGACAGTACGGACATAGCGTCGTAGAAAGGAAAGATCTGACCTGATACTTAATATGAAGGTGTAATTACAGTAAATTATCATTTGCAACCCAAACCTCACAGCAGCAATTTTTCATACTTTTCTTCATCCAGAAACATGCTGACGAAGTTTCATACCTTAATTTGTATTATGACTCTGCGAACTTTATGAAATGAATGAAATGGTGGAAATATCTTAAGTGGGCTTCGCTCAGTGATCCACTTGATTCTGTAAATCACCTAAAATATTTTTATATTTTGAAAACAAAAAAATAACATAATGAAAAAGTAAGATAATATTATATTATGTTTACATATGTTCAACGTATTTTAACATTGTAGTTATTACATATATATTTGACTATAAACAATTGCAATTCCTCATATACAGCAGAAACTGTGCACAGAATGCAGACCAGCCTTCAAAACCAAGACACGATGTAAAAGTTAATTGTGATTAAACAATTTTGGTGTTTTTATAGGATGTAATTCCCTTACAGATCTGGCAACACTACTAGGAATTCTCGAGATGTGTCGTTCACAACATGTCGTTTTTCTTGTATTGTAATGTACTGCAATATATGTGTTTATTGAAAGTGATTTCAATCACCAATAGAATCAAGGACTATTCCAGCGGTAAAAAGCTGCAGTGGGCAAGTGTCCAGTAAAAGTTGTTCCTTGCCCACTTTTCTACCGCTCTCATTCCAAACGATCGTTGAAAGTGCAACTGAAACTTGTTTTAGAATACTTTTTTCTGTTACGGAGGAGAATTTTGAAGACTAGCACTGCAGTCCATAGTGGGCTTATTGTGCCTTTCTTCTCCAATTGTAGGAATGACACTGAAATCCGAATGGTTGCACTCTTGTAGGTATCATGATTCTCAGATTCACACTAATTATAAAACTCTATCTTGAGTTTTCAAAATGGTGGATTTGTTAATTTTATACTTAGGGAAAGGAACTGGCCACCCTACCCCATTATCTGTTGGCTTAGTTGCCTCATGAGTTATAGTTATGAGGTTCAAATCTGTCTCCGGATAGTTGACTAAACAGCAACATATCCGTATCACTGCATCGAACTGGACACTGTACGGAGTGGAAGGGGACTAAATAGGGTCCTTTTAAGAAATTAATCAAGCAATGAGTTAAACGTAAAAATAACGGGAAAGGGAAATAAGCGGGATGAGTCCACTTGTACTCATTTTGAGGAGCGATTTCAAACATAAAATATCTAATAACATTGTGTATGTTTATATTGATTCTGATTGTTTTTAGTTAAAATTGTTAGAAATGCTTCTCAAACTGACGGTCTGAATGAACGAAAAATTTCTTTAGTGAAAAATGGACTTATCCCCTTTATTTCCCTTGTCCTTCAAATGTAATAGGTATTATTGTGGTCTTTTTTGAACGAGTTTTGAGAAAGTAACATTTCTACTTGAATTCTGGAATGCGTATTCAAAGAAAACGGGAGATGATGGGTGATTCTGTAGAGCAAAGTAATATAAAAAAATGTATCTTTTATTGGTTTGTCGCGTAACATTGTCGGTTTGGCCATGATTTTATTGAAGATCGGTAACAAAGTGTTTGATAGGGAGAAGGGCAACCTGCATTCAGTGACGTTAGAAGCAAGTCGGAACCAAGACTAAAAAGGATAAAATGCACAGCCACCAATGTCCCTCTGTGACTCGTTAGAGTACTAAATCTTTCGTGCAGTAACGTGAATAATTTTGCGACTCAACCGCTACTGTCACGTGAACACATGCCATCTGTTCATTTTATTTGTATGAGTATCTTAAAATACAGCGTGAGTATAATGACTTCCCTGATTATGAAAATTATTTGTGGACAAACGATTGAACGTAGAAAAATTTTATATATAGCAGTATATGGAGAAACTCTCAAAGTTTTTAAACATACCTTATAGGTGCTCAATATGGGCTTCCCTTGTGACCCTGCAGACATCAAGCCGATAGTTCAATTCGTCCCACACATGGCTAAGTGTATCCATATCGATTGCAGCGATAGCGTTGATGATGCGGGCGCGTAGCTCTGGCAGATTTTCCAGTAGTGGAGGTACAAAAACAGAGTCTTTAACATACCACCACAGGTAGAAGTCACACTGTGTTAAGTCAGGGGAACGTGGAGGCCATATTTGCTCATATTTCTGTAGTCTGGTTGTCGCGACCATATGCGTAAGGGTTATAAGTCCCTTTGAGCCAAGTGGTTGCCGGCGACTGGTCGACAGTGCGTAATAGGCCTTATTGTATTTTGCTCGTTGTCTAATGACCAAATTCCAAATAAGAGTATTTGCCGTAGTTGACAATCAGTATTGCCAAAATCAGCGAGTTAGAAGAGAGATTATAGAGTGACCAAGTTGGCTTGTGCAGCACTCTTAGCGGTGCCGCCGCGAAATACGGCAGTAATAAAATAAGCGCCCTCCGTTGTATAATTTCGTCTGTATACGGTGATACGAGCTATGAAAAAACAAAACAAAACAAAAAGCCTCCTGTGTGTTCTGCATGTAACTGCAATAGCAGAAGAAAAAAGACAAAGGATATATTTCGGGTAAATTTTATGAAGTTAAGTCCATAGTTTTGATATTTAGCAGCATTTTTTTTCATATGTAAATGTGTAACAAAGCCCGGTGTATCCTACAATGAGTATCCTACAGTATTTTTTTTTTCTTGCAGGTTCCCTTTGAAAAATAAGGAACTGTATTTACATACTTGGCTTCTATTCGAGTCATATGTACCGTAAACAAAAGAAAAATTGAGTGTCGACAATAATTTGGACAGAAATAAGGATGAAAATTTCCTGTAAATGTGGGATCCGGCAGAGAGGTGCGACAGGAGAGATTGCTCCATTGAGGTGGAATGAGTAGGTGGCGGGGAAGGGCAGTATATCTGCGTTTCCATACTGACCACAGAAAAGGCGGGTTTTCGTAAGGTCGAATCAGTGACAGGTTAGTTTAGACTTTCGGTATGCCTTGCACATAATTACAATTGTATAGGAGTGTCACTAACCCACCCAAACCTCCCTCTCTTCCACGCTATCCAGTAGTGTTTTTGGTGGGAATCCTTGCTATTTGCCTTGCTTTGGTAGCGCTATTGTAAAGAATATGCGGAGAAAGTGATTTTTATACTCAAAGTATTTGTTACTGTAAACAAACCACGTGTTAAACACTATATGCATACAAAGTGTTTATTACTCTATGTATCTCACAGAAGTCAGTAAAACTAAAGAAAATTGTGCCTTGTTTGGTGTAGCTTTCTGGAGAAACAGCTATGAGATTTAATAGAATTAATAGTAATCAAAACTATTGGATATACAGTATATTGGTTTTCACGAAAGAAAAATAAAAGCGTGTTGTGTCATGTTTTATTCAAGTTACAAGCTTAGAGGTAAGGATTGTTTACTACAGTTAGGGCCTACTTTCATTCTGAAATATCTTATGGCAGTGATGTCAAAGCAAGCGCATTTTTCTGACCTTGACGTCGTGCGCGGGCATTAAGCGCTAGGTATGCTAGGAGGAATAAGCAGCCTGTTGGGTTAAGAAAACAGTGGTGCACAAACTTCAAACGGAACGTGAAATTTTATGTCGTTATTTTTATATGATTTATTTCTGTTTGTTATTTTCTATATTGTCTGTAAAACAAAAGTACTAACACCTATTTCTTAGCCTAATATTGCAGTTGTGTTTTAAACGTTAATAACATAATAAAGAGTAAAGAAGGAATATTCACACAAATTCCATAATAACTACAACTATACTGTACTAAGTGAATTAAACACATCATTCATAAAGAAAGTGTTATCCCAAAGAAAGACACTGAATATAACATTATAAGTTGAAATTGATATTGATGGTATCTTTAGCCTTATAAAAGTAATCAAAACAATATTATAGTACAAAGCAAAGTTGCCTAGGTATATGTTTTAACTCTAACTAATATTACATAATAAAACTCTTATCGCATTATGCTTTTAGGTGATATTAGTGCGCAACTTTCTGTTATCAGAATATTAAATTATCTCGAAATCTGCTGAAGCTATAGAGCTGACGTTTTACCAACACATAGGCACATACCTTTTGTTTGTGAAGTAACAGTATTTGCTTTGTTAATTCATTTCCTTACAAACATTTTCCATGCGAATATTTTCAAACTTTTTAATACACTATCTTCCGTAATACGTATTTACGATATATTAGATTTACGAAAAACATTGTTTTAGTACCTGTAAGGCTACTAAACAAACATATCTGAAAATTTCACTTTTCTGTAAAAAAAAAGTTGAGAAAATATTCCCTTTGAATAAAAAAGCAAACTTGTGAAAAATGAACATGAAAATTAAAAGTTACATTCTTATAATGCACTTACAGTATACTTCTCAGACAAATCTAAAAATTAACATGGATACAGTTTTAATAGTCCCGCGCCGTGGCGTCGCGGTTTAAGGCATCCCGCCTAGGACTCACGTTCCGGAATGCGCGCTGGTTCGATTCCTCATGGGGGAAGAAATTTTCTCATGAAATTTCGGCCAGTGTATGGGACCGGTGCCCACCCAGCATCGTGATGCACTTGGGGAGCTACGATAGGTAGCGAAATCCGGTTGCGAATACCAGCTATAACGGCTGGGGGGGATCATCGTGCTAACCACACGATACCTCCATTCTGGTTGGATGATCGTCCACCTCTGCTTCGGCATGTGGGCGTGAGGCCAGCAGCCGGCTGGTCGGTCTAGGCCCTTCACGGGCTGCAGCGCCACGGAAAAAAACAGTTTTAATAAGTTCTCTTCCCTTTATCCATTGAATCAGTGCTGGCTATCCCTGTATATAGCTCGACCAAGCGGCATATACTACCTCTTTCGTCTGTCTCTTTCCTTTCCGCTGTAAAGCGCTCAGGCTCTCCTGGGCTCTAAAGCGCGCGCTTGCTCCTATGGGCATCAGTTGACATCACTGTTTTACGGTATAATAAAAAGTTTTGCAACGTGTAGAGACTGGGAAAAGAATTTAATGAAGTCATCCGAATCATACTCGTTTATTTTATAGGCAGTCTTGCAGGTCGCATTCAAAAAATCTTAAGAATATTATAATTTCCTTCAGTATATTTGCTGGAAATCTTGTCGTACGTTCATGACAATTTTGCTCTGTTAGGTTATTCTTTTAAGCTTTCCTTCTAGGAATAGCTCAATGTTTTGAATTTAGCGTACATAAGTTCTGTATTTTAGATTAAGTTACTAGCATGAAAGCCAAATTTTTGACGAAACACTAGGTTTTTCCTCTTCAGTTTATGCAAACGAAATTTTGAAACTGCTAGACTCCAACCTTACTCATCGTCACGCCCACTTTGTTTGGGCGCTTATTTTAATGATGGACGCACTTTACATTTTCTTCAAACATGGTGGCACAATGGCCACTCTATAATCTTTCTAACTCGTTGGTCATTTTTTTTTTTTTTTTTTGGCTCTTGTATAGAGTTAACGGTTCTTTGACGGAAAATACAGAGTGCGACAGAGGAACGGGTGGTTATAAATAGTTGGTTATTGACCCAAGAGTTTTTTTTATTTTTAAATGACGTATGTGAGATCATAAAGTACATAGTCTGCCATTTCTTTCTTGAAAAGAAAGTTCTTTAAGTAACTACCACTGAGATGGAAATGTGCTTCGTCAGACATGCATGAAGTGCCAATGAAATCTTCATCTTCATCCATGCCATTCATCTCCAACGCCCTTCGGTTGAGATTATCGCGATGTTTTAATTGATGTACGATCTGAATTTTGTATGGACGACAATGTAAGTCATATGAGTAGATGGGACGGGATCATGGTAACATAAATTAAGATGACAAAATTCACGCATAGTAGCCACAAAGCTATGGTTGTCTCTGTAAAGTGTAAACGGTTTTAATTTCAAAAATACATTGTGCACCGCTCCACCATCCCATGATGACTAAATGATATTGTATTGACAACAAAATGTGCACGCACTTGATCGCCCCTCAACTGTTCTGTGAAAGATACAAGCACCTTAAAATCTATCATTCCTCTACCGGACTATGTGTGCAATATATTTACACTTCACTTAAAAGATTACAGAATTATTGGTTGGCAGAAATGTTGAGAACATGATGAAGTGTTATCAGATGTGCAATAATTACTGTATTTGTATCGTCATTTCAAATAATTCTTATTAAGAAACTTTCAGTTAAATGTCTTAAATTATTTCGCTCTTTTTACCTTCAAGAGTGCCCATTAAAAACAAATTATTCCAGTCACTAATTTCATAGTTTACTTTTTTTAAAGGCGTACAATTGACATATGCGTTTAGAATATGGAAACTAAGCCGTGTTTTATAACATTATAGTCTTAGCAAATATTTTCATAATTGTCAAACCTAAGAAAACGACAGCTTGAAAGCACTTGTTTTATTCTGTTGTAGAAAGTGTTACAAAAATGAAATTCGATAATGTTAAAAAAATTGCTAGCACTCTGCGCTGTGAGTGGACCTCGCTGCTGGTGAAATAACTGTTGTTGTACCTACTGACATTTAAAATGTTAAGAAGTAACAGTTCCTTGGGACTGGATGTCACGAATGGGAAATTTTTCAGTTTTGTTCTGTACACTACCTGTCGTGTGTTCGACCTTCATATAATGAAACTCATACCTATGCTACTTGGAGATAAAACCATTTTACGATTTTCCTGACATACAAAAGAGCAATGGGAAGACAAACTTAAAATGGTGCAACAAATTTACATTGAACAAATATTCCTACAATAAATATTAGAACGAATTTTCCGAACGAGATTTAGCAATAGTGAATACCATGTCTTAAAAATAAACCATCAAATATACTCTTGTATTTATTGTGTTTGTTGTCATAGTTGTATATTTCTTGCATGAAAATCACTGAGGAGATTTAATCTCCAAGTTTTCTTTGAAGTTATTCAAATGTAAATGACAATCATTTACATAAACTTAACATGACTCTCATAAAAATGGAGTGTCATTATATGAGGGAAACACAGACCAAGTCTCTCACAAGGCGGAGTTGAGAATTCAGAGTTGCAAATTTACATTACTGCACGCTATTGCTGCAGGATACTCCCAACGACAATGCCTCGAGTAGATGCCAACAAATATATACAGTGTGTTCCTAATTTAATGCTCGGGATTTGAAGGACGTATTTCTCGGCTCTGCTCGGCTCGTTTTACATCGATGCAACCTAACATTCCTATTGTCAAAGTTGAATAGTAACAAATGTGATTGTGCGACGAACGGTAGAACTTCTTACGTACATATGATTAAGCTCCATAAATATATAATAAACTACAAACCAGAGCGTACTTTTGATCAATTTAGCCTATAGAACTGTATAAGAAAAAGTTGCCACCTCGATGACATTGGGCTACAAATCTTAAGAAACTCCTTAGCTATAGTACGAGTACATAACCATTTTATGTTCTTAAAAATTAAAATGGAATAACTTCTTGAAAGCGATAGTTGTCCATTCGAAAGTTACATAAACAAAACAAAAACAGTAATTTATACTAATGCATTAAAAATTATTTTATACATAAATTAAAATATGAGACGCGTCCAAAAAGTAAGTCTCCTTGGGGCCGTTTACAGAAAGAAAACACAATTTCATGGAAAGATTTAGGCCTATTGGAAGATACAACAATTATTGAGCTATTTTTAAAATATTCCTCACCGGAATTGAGACGTGATTCATACCGTTAGATTAACTTTATCAAATTTTGTTCCCTGTGTCATAGAAGCCTGCAGCCTGAGATCGATACCAGTGTGTGACAGTCGTCTGCAACCTCTATCACTATGAAAATCCTGACCGGACAGGAATTCCTCGAGCTGTAAGAAAGGATGGTAATCGCTGGTAGCGAGATCCGGACTGTAGATGGATGTTAAAATATCTCTGCTATCTGTTGGCCGATCTCGCTCCCAGCGATTACCATATTTTATTACACTTCAAGAAATTCCTGTCCTGTCAGCATTTTTACAGTGCACCTCTGTGCAGACGGCTGTCAAACGCTGGTTCCGATCCCAGGCGGCAGACTTCTACGACACAGGGATACAAAAGTTGATCTTACGGTATAACAAATGTCTCAGTTCCGGTGGGGTATATATTGAAAAATAGATCAACAATTGCTGTATCTGTTCCAATAAATCTTTCTATGAAATTGTGTTTTCTTTCTGTAAACGGCGTCAGGGAAACTTACTTTCTGGACGGCCTTCGTATTATCTTGTTTGGATTAATCTTGGCTGTTTCGTTATGGTAACCCTTAGAAAGGGCCAGCTATAACTTCTTGTTATCTCTCTCTTTCAATAATTGAAGAATTCAAAGCATTTTGTACTAGCAGCATTGCTTCAGCTGCTCAAGAACTGTTGCTAAGAGCTCATAGATGTAGCTATGTATGAAACATTTTATCTGTGCACGCATGTAAGCTACGTCATTACTTGAGCTGTTAATGAGTGATGACTGTGATGATATTCTCTATTCGAGATGCAACTCACAGAATCCTTATAAACCACATATCTATATCCCTGTTAATAAAATTTATATATTTACAGTTAGTTTTCAGTAATACGTAGGCGCAAAATGTCCGTCTCCATTCTTTATTATTCATCATCTTACTCTAACCGTCTCCATCGGCAGAATCACAGTGTGCAGAATGTACTGATATTCAAGATGAATATTTCTAATAACTAATAGGCTAAATTAACTGAATTTAACTTTGTTTACGAGCTGCTCACATATTTAATTTGTATAGTCTACTGTTTAATTTTGTTACGAAGAGAGTACACTCTTTGAAATACTTAACGAAGGTGCTGTTGCTTTTCATGGCATAATTTTATTGTACTTGGAAGTTTGTATGCGTAGCAATGTTTCTAAGTTGTAAATAAAGATCAAAATATTATTATGGCCTTTATGGTTTAGTTAATGACAAAATAACTTCAAACTTCTATAAATATGATCTTAACAGTTTAATTTCGGATATCGGTATTTTGGATTAATTCAAGGTGGAATGAGGAACACGCTCTTCAGTTCCTAAATATTAAACCCAAAACACTCTGTATATAGCTGTAAATTATAATGTCATAAAGAAGAGAGGGATGTCGATGAAAGTAATATCTCAGTAACACCTTAAAAAAAGTCTGTCACACGCTCCAAATGCGTTATTTACATATCTGTGCTTCTAATTTCCTATGTATGAAGCTCGGGATAATTTCATAGTTCAGTTTCTGTGACTTTCCCCAGAGTGAGCGGGAACTACCATTGGAACAGATATAAAATATTTCAATTTTCCTTTTGATCGTCTACTTGTCGTAATCGTAATACCAAAGTATTAAATAAAATCGTGTTCTGTAACGTTTGAAAATATTGTAATTGCGATGAAGTTTATAGCAGGCCTTGGAACTGAAAAAAAGTTAAAATTTAGTTTATTTTACGTAAGACGAAATTAGAAAAATGTTCATTTTCACGAACTATTTAGTCCAGAGTAATTTACTGATTAAAAAGAAAACAGGGTGGTTCACGAGGATTTATAGTCCTTTACGGAGCTTATTTCCGAAGACATTCTGAGCAAAAAAATCATATAAACATGAGTCCTATTCTCAATATTTACAGAGTTATGTTTCGTTATTGAAACGCATTGCTGTGAACGCGTGATCTTGGTCAGCGTGCAGTCAGCAGCCAGCGCGAGCGCTACGGAAATCAAAGATAGCCGTATGCAGTTACGTAGAGCGACGAGTGCGGTTCACAAGCGTGCGGCCAAGTGTACTCAAGCGGACGGCGACAGTTTTTTAAAATGTGTTGCAAACTCTCAAAGACTGTAAATTAGGATGCAAAATTGAACTGCAAAGTCGGTGGAAGTGGTGTGATTGGTAATAATTGTTGTGATACGTGCGTAAGAATAATGTAATTTTCTAGTTAAAAATAGAAAAAGATGTCTGTACAAAGCAACTAAGGAGTTCACAGCACATTTTTAGCTTCATAATACTTGCCAATTAAAGAAATGATACTTCTGAATGGTTCATTCTCTATTTGTATTATACTTTTACCTTCAAACTGAAGAAAAAACATATTTTACAAACAACTTTAAATTAGTGTAACTCTGAAAATATTGAGAATAAGAACTATGTTTATACTCAAAATGTCTTCAGAAATAAGCTCCGTAAAGGACGGTAAATCCTCGTGAATTACTCTGTATATTTTACGTATAAAAACTTCTTTATTCAAATGTTTTACGATCAATAAAGAGATCAACTTAAATTAGCAGGAATGAATTGATGTAAAGTTAGCTCCTTAAAAACAAATCGAAAATGACGTAAAGTGCGCTTCTCATGTGAGTTACCTCTAGTATAATTTTGCAGTCATCACTACTCGGATAGCAGAGATACTTGACGGAGACAATAGTTCATCAGTCATCCCTCCCTTCAAATATTTGTTCCGTGATTGTTGAATAAGTAAACAATAGAACAGAATTACGTAGAATCTTGTAGCTTAGGTACTTCGGCACTCCTCTAGCCTTTGTGTATTTCGTTCACATTATTTTGAAGGAGTCCCAGATGCAACTGGTGCCCTAGAAATCTCAGGGGAATTACTCGTATTATTTGCTCTGCTTTGGTGAAGACAATGAAATTGGCAGGACCCATCAAAGTACTTGCACAAACCTTCTCCACAACATCTTCACCTTTCACAGAGATTCGAACTCCAGTTCCTTAGATAAAGAGGCTGTCAACTAAGGGCTTGCCCCTATGAAGTGAAAATGAACTTACACGGCATGTATGATAACAACACAAATCCCTGGTCGGTGAATGTATAACAAGTAAACTGATTTGTATTCTATATAACATTTTGCAGCTCTCTATTCCTGGCCTTATGAAGACTTCTTAAACTATGAAGAATACTGTATAATTGCAATAAATTATATACATATATGTGTGATATGTAATATTGAATTAATTTAAAATAGCAGTGATGTATTTTGGAGAAGGCTTTGAGAATAAAATTACGGAGACTTGGTTCAATCAACATTTACGCTTAAACGGTAGAGACAATTTACTCAGTGTTGTGCACCTCGACTACAAACAGTCCCTTTAACTGTTGTTATAATTCCTTTTTCGGATACATAAACGAAGGATTTTAGAAGGACAATGGAGACGCCCTTAGCGGGCACCACTTTCAGTGGCAGCCATATTTGTTAGCACCAGCTATCAAATTTCGCGTGGTTGCCATGTTGTTATTTTTCTTTTCTCTAAAAAGTGGTTCCTGCAAAATTTGTTCATATTTTGAATGTCTTTGTCCTTTTAAAGCTCCTTGGTATAAACTTTCAAGCCTTTAACTCCAGTTATTACTAAAATAAACTGCAAATAAAGAAAGAGGAAGTATGAAAGTAAACAATTGTACATACATAAATTATATATATGTTATTGTATTGTTATATGACTAATTCAATCATGGTAATAGGCGAACTGACTTGATATTGCAATTATGGATCAGTATGTAAAACTATCGACATGTGCCAAAACCTCAATGAGATTCATATTTTTAGCTTCGCCGCAAGCAAAATTAAGTTGTCAACGGCGGACTTCACAAATGCCATATTCCGATACAGGCACAGAAAATTGAATGAGATCACTGTTGCAGCATTTCTAGCTTGTGCAAGTTTTTAGTAGGATGAAAGGCAGTTGAGTTCACGTTTCTTATCTTTACAGTTACATCTAACTGCTCATTTTTTTCATTAATTTTTACCCAGCAGTAAAATAATTACTCCAAATAAAATTTCTCTTCGAAGTTCTGGATACCTACACTAGACTCTTACGTCATTTCAACGTAAAGCACCACTTCATAATTAGTTGGATACACTTCTCCTCCTCCCCTGCTACTGGCAACACTGGTCGCTTCTGACTGACAACTCACCGTGAAATTGACTGAAAATATGAACCTCATGTGCCAAAAGTTTTCAAGTTGTGTGATTCAATTGATTGTATAATTTAAAAATTTGCGTTTTGTCGATCACAAAGATCTGTATCATGTATATTTAATGTCCTATTCTTTTCCTGATTATAACATCCGCAGTTATCGTTTTGTTAAAAGTTCAAAATCATAATTATTTCAGTCATGTTGATAAGCTCTCTCACATTCTACAATGTAAACTCGGTAATTATTTATAATACTAAAATAAAACACAATTAGCCTACTCTTGTTGTTTCCTTATGATTTTTTACAGTGTTAGAGCAATAAATGTACGGTACTGTTAAGGTAAGTATGTATTCCTTTTGTTTAGTCTTATTTATTGTGCAATTAATTTTGCAACCTTATCAGAGACGATACAATCTAGCACGGAATATATTCAAATAGTGAGTCCCTTCACATACCTAGGTGTCATAATTGATAGTTGTATGTTACTCAGACTCCACTTTTCAGATATTTTACGTGTGCGTATCATGGGGCATTTGAACATTTAATACTTTCATGTCTTCGGCTATCCAAAGAATCTTAGATAAAAATGTACTCAGAAGTAACTACTGTAGATTCCACGTGGATTCATTTTACGTATCACACGGACTAACTGCACCGTCTCAACGGATGTTGCTGTGATTCACTGAACAACAAGAATTTTGCTCTGACTTAAAACAATGTGTCCCTTATGGTTTGGTATGCGCTGAACAGAGTCGTGCACATTTGTCCAAATCCACGGGCTTCCCCTCCGCTGACCGCAACGGGCTGAGCAATGTCGCACGGAACTAGCCCGTGCCGTCACCCTGCACCACCGCACGGGTCGCGGCGGACTGCTTGTGGAGCGGTTTAGTGCGGTGGACTTGTTTGTATCAAAGCATGAGCCCAAGCTTCCGCTATCAGTTACTTATGAATTGAATTGGTGCGGGTTTGTGCTTGTATGTACGGTTCGATCAACGATCAGCTACTGTTTCAAACATTTGATTTCTGTTTTTCAAGATGAGTTCAAATAATGGTGCATCGCAAAGAAAATACAGTCTCTGTGAGGCTGCTATTACACTATCAAAATTCTTTGACAAAGAATATTATGCTAAAATATTACATCAAAGATCTTTGATAAAAGATAGGATTTGGGGTATATTACACTACATGAAATCTTTTCAGAAGATTTGATCAAACATGACCTAAAATTAGGAACAAATCTCTCTTAACACTTGTTCCACAACAATGAACACGCGTTCCGTGGATTTGTTGATACTAATATTTACGCGTTAAGTTTACGATTTGTTTACACTGTTATTTACGCGTTAAGTTTATAACACCATGAATAAATATCTGGTCAGGGGTTAAACCATGGATTGCAAGACGTGATAAGAGAGGTATACATCTAAACTTATTGAAAGAGCTACAATGAGAGGACTTGAAAAGTTAGACAAATTATTACAAAAATATTATTTACTTACAAATGGCTTTTAACGAACCCGCAGGTTCATTTCCGCCCTACATAACCCCGCCATCGGTCCCTATCCTGTGCAAGATTAATCCAGTCTCTATCATCATATCCCACTTTCCTCAAATCCATTTTAATATTATCCTCCCATCTACGTCTCGGTCTCCCCAAAGATCTTTTTCCCTCCGGCCTCCCAACTAACACTCTATATGCATTTCCGGATTCGCCCTAATAATATTAATATTATATTATAAAAATTATTTATTTACATTTCATTTGCTTCATACTCCGATATCAGAATTTTTGTGGTAGCAACAATCTAGTTATATTTGCGTTCCGCCATATTTGTTTCAAGGTATAGAAATCTTGTATCAAAGATAACAAGCTGCACTTACATTTAATAAAAGATCTTTTATCAAAGGGAATTTTACAAAAGAAAACCCATTACACTGTCATAGATTGTATAATATATATTTTATAAAAATATCTTTGCAAAAAACTTTGATAGTGTAATAGCAGCCCGGAATTCTTCATCACAGGCACCGGCCTGAAAGCATACTTTCTAAAATACAATCTCTCTATAGAAAAAGTAGTGAAGGAGAAAATCGCTGCTAGAAAGTTTAAAAATACAAAGTCGGATGAAAATTTCAAAAAGTACCATAGGGACAGTTTTTAAATCTGTGTTCGACAGCAGTGGAAAATATTTTAATTTTGTACTGTGTCCTGTATGCTTATGCCACACGCCAAGCGCAAGCAGGAAAGGAGTAGAATGCAATCAACTGGTGTGATGACGTCACCGCACTGAGGAGTGCGGTGGGCTAAGCTGGGCTGCGTAACCCAGAGTGATGGGCTACGAAGCGGCCGCGCCAAGCAGTGTTGGTCTTGGGTGGGCTGGGCTGCTTAAGCATTAGGACTGACAGTGCTGCGCGGAGGGCCAGTCTGCAGGACTCTGGCGCTGAATCTGAAAATGCATCTCATTTCTTCGTATCACGTAAGGTTTTTAAGACATATCGGGTATTTCAAAATACATATCGGGGTTTTAAGGCTTTGTAGTATTTATTACATTTAACGTACAATTATAAATAATACACCATATGAAAGAGCAACTCAAACAGTTTTGCTACAAGTGCTCAATATGAGCACCATTCGTCACACGGCACACATCGAGTCGATAAGCGAGTTCTTCCCTAATCTTGATCAGTGTGTCTGGAGTAATTGTTGCAACAATTGCTTCAATACTCTGTCTTAAGTCTGGTAGGTCAGCTGGTAGCGGAGGTACATACACACGATACTTTATGAATTCCCAGAGGTAAAGATCGCATGGCGTAAGATCTGGTGAACGTGGAGGCCATGCGAAAGAAGTTCTGTCATTCAATTTAGGGGAATCTCGTTGCAACTGTACCATCTCGTGGGGATTTGCTGACCTCAGATTCGAACATTATGAGTGTTCACACAGCCATTTAGGTGAAATGTCGATTCATCACTGAAGACGACAAGATCCAGAAAAATCTTCATCGTCATGATGCAACATTGCAGTTGCAAAGTTGGTACGTAAACCGTAGTCTGTAGGCTATAGAGCTTGTAGCAACTGCAAAGATAAGGACGTAGTTGTAAGCGTCTCCTTAAAATTCTCCACACAGATTTCGCTGGAATTGCTAATTCACGACTATCCTTCCGAACAGATTTCTTGGGGCTACGCGTGAAAGACTCACTCGTTCAACGCGCTTTCTAACGGCAGACAGAGGAAACAGTGCATGCGCATGCGTGCGAACAAACTTGTTTTAGTTGCTCTTTCATTTCATATACTATTTATAATTGTACGTTAAATGTAATAAATACTACAAAGCCTTAAAATTCCGATATTCATTTTGAAACACCCGGTACTAAGACTTCATTTTTCGATAAGCGCTCCCCCAGGAAACATCTGGCGTGGGTTGGGGATTGTAAACTAAAACAAAATCAATGCATTTTATGAGTTTATGACTTATTTCCGGTTTCTTATGGTTGTTGGCATTTTCTTTTGTACTTCTAATAAATAAACAGGTATTGGTCCCTTCCATTCAGTAAATTTCAGAACAGTTCAAAGTGAGGTCTACGCAATGAATAAAGAAAAGTTTACCTTTTGAGTGAAGGCAAATTAAAAGAGGGCATTTCATCGGTCCACACATTCACAAAGTTATGGCTGACTCTTTGTTTGAGGAAAAACTTTCCGTTACAGAAAAAATGGCATGGAGCACATTCAAAGATATTTGCTCACATTTCTTTGGAAATTATAGGGAGACAACTTCACATAACTTGTTGTGGAAAACATGTCAAGTGCATATGAGAAAATGGGGTGTAATATGTCTCTCAAAATACACTTCTTACATTCTCATTTGGATTTCTTTCCTCCTAACCTCGGAGCGGTAAGTGAAATATCATTAAGAAATATCTGAAATGGGAAGGCGATATAAAGGTAGATCATCATCCATCATGCTTGCAGACTATTGTTGGTTCCTTGTGAAAGACAATTTCTGTCAAGTTATAAACAGAAGTCATCCAGAAAATTCTTGTAAATGTAAGTTCAAATTCCGAGATTTTTCTCATTATACGCATGAAATATTTTTATTGTTGTTGTGTTTTAAACTATATAACATCATTTTTGTATCCAGTATACATTTTTCAAGTATTATGAGGCATTCTGAATCCCTAGTGTGTTGTAATTTTACCATTAGCAGTGGGGGAAAAAAAAAAAAATCATTAAAAATTCAATTCATTTTCTCCGGAAAATGGTACGTGATGGGGAAATTTGGATTTTAAATTCAGATTTAGGGTACATATATTAGTAATATTCAGCTATTTTTATTTCGGAGCAAGACAAAACGTAAAAATTTGTTGTTCAGTGAATTATTATAGGACGTATAGCACACTCTGTTTGACTGCCATTCCCAAAACTGAGTTCCTTAGTCATAAACAGACTTCACTATTTCTTTATCAAGACGTAACTGCGAAATTGAACAGAGTTAAATTTCTATTACAGGATCGTCCAGGGAATCATCTTCATCTTGCGGTTATTTCAAGATGCCTTTTCAAACGTGATGTTTACATATTTACAGACGGATCTCGAACACAGATATAGGATGCCAAGTCTTTTAGGTTGTGCTTTTGCAACTTTTAACAACGGTACATAAATATACTGTATAGGCCTATAATTCTAAACAAAGGCCGCAAGTTCAGACATTATAAATCTTTAAAATAGACAGGAAAATAGGCATTGTAAACAACTAAAATAGGCAAAAAAAGGCAACAAAGAAAAACAAGTATTAGGCTTACATATTTTATTATTTACCTGATTAACCAATTCGCATATTTATGTTGACATTGCGGTGGAAGTTTTGTTGTAATTTTTAAGTTTAAAAATATTTCTATCTGCACTTGACAACAAAGTTTTATGAAAGTATATTGGTTTATTGCTTATACATTACAACCAAATGTTTTTTTTTTTTTAAGCTTTCTGCTGTTATGTTCTGTCTCCTGTCAGATAACACAGTTTTCATACGACAAAATAACCTCTCAACATCCATAGAGATTATGGGGGCAATTCGGATGCACAATAACATAGAAGCGTCCATTTCAACCTCAATAGAACTGTCCCTCTGTAAAAATGTTCTTTTTTTTTTAAGTTTGTACAAATCATAATTTTGAGAAAACATCACCACCATTATATCATCACCATCTTCAAAATCGCCATCATATTCAACCTCCTCATGGATTATAATAAACTCTTGCAAGTAGGTTATGTAAGGTCTCCCGCTGTATAAAATGAACTCTCATATAACGTAACACATAAGTAACAAAGTCAAGTTCACACCTGTGGAGTAACGGTTAGCGCGTCTGGCCGCGAAACCAGGTGGCCCGGGTTCGATTCCCGGTCGGGGCAAGTTACCTGGTTGAGGGTTTTCCCTCAACCCAATATAAGCAAGTGCTGGGTAACTTTCGGTGCTGAACCTCGGACTCATTTCACCTGCATTATCACCTTCATCTCATTCAGACGTTAAATAACCTAAGATGTTGATAAAGCGTCATAAAATAACCTACTAAAAGAAACAAAGTCAAATAATTCATTGTAACAGAACGTTTCACCATTTTATACTAATGTAGGTCGAATATACTGTAGAAGTTACAAGTAAGAAAAAGAGGAAGAAACAAAAAAGACTAAGACGGTGACTCTGGTACACTGCTCCGTCGATATAGGAGAAGGTCGATGTTCATCTACTTAGACATAACACGCGGACCAAGTCCCCTGCAATCGACAAGCGGTAGAGCATGCAAGTCGGGAATATTAAGGACAGGGAAACATCGATCACACGGGAATAGGTTTTTAAGAGTTGTTAATTCATTATGAAAAGTGAATCTGATACAACGTTGAAACAAATTAATTTAATTTCCTAGATTATATCTATAACTTAAATAAATGAATAAATAAATGAATAAATAAATAAATCAGTGAGTGAAAAATAAACATAAATAAGTAATCATAGAAATAAATAAATAAATAAATAATGAGTGAATAAATAAACATAAATAAGTATTCAAATAAATAATTGAGTGAATAAATAAATGAGTAAATAACTAAGTAAATAAGTAAACGAACAAACAAATAAATAAATAAATAAATAAATAAATAAATAAACAAATAAAATAAATGAAAATTAATAAATATACATATATAAATAAATGAATAAATAAGTAAATAAATAAAGGAAGAAATAAATAAACTAAGTAAAGAAAGAAATAAGGAAATAAATGAAAAAAAAAAATAAATAAATATTACATTTAAAACTCTCCAGCAATATCTTTAATATTTATGGCGTTGAAAAATATTTATGTTATCAAAAATACTTAGGCGTGAAAGTTATGTGACACGATGCCTTACCGGTATGCGGGGGCTTGGAATCTCGTCACAACAGATCACGTTGTACTGTTTTCTGCTTTCTTTAGACTCAAACGCATTCACTAAGTCGTGGAGCAGTGTATAAGGCCTTGGAAGTCCGAGGGTCCGCCCAGCGAAGTATTAAAATAAATATTAAAAGCATTGTCTTTTGTCTCACTGTGAGACTCTTTCTCCATGCTATTTTCTGTATCCGGTACTTGGTATCCATATTTAGCTTTCAGAAAAAAGGCTAGGATGAATCTCATCTTAACTATTGTCTGCTGGGCCAAGGTTGTTATTCTTGTATGATGATTTCAGTATTTATGCAAACTCTTGTCGAGACCTGTGACCCTAATGATGTGAGACTTTTTTTATGTAATTCTGAAGTAAGAAATTAGCATGGTAAAAGTAAATAAACAAATTTGTATTGTGGAAATCAAATGCCATGCAGAAATTAGCCTTGAAATTTCAGCAAATGCTGAGTGTTGAATTCTGAAGCTTTGCCAACTATGCATTGGTTTTATTACCAGACAAAGGCCAGTAAAAGCGGAGTACTTAAATTGAGGGCAACACTTGGCATTGTTTACGAACTCAGACGGGAGAATATACAGTGTGGCTGTAAGGACAAACGAAGCACGAGGTAGAAAGTCGAATAAAAGTATGATTGGGAATCGAACTATTCAATGTATTGCCTGATCAGGTCGGAAATCTAGTTTTAAATAATTTATCTTCATGTTGTAATCCAGAATATCCTGCTGTCAGAAAATGCAAATTAAATTGTGGATCGAAAGGTTGCCTTACGGTTGCGTTTGATAGCAAGTTAAGTAACTAGTTAAAATCCTCGAAACATCTATAATTTCTTCTCGTAATCTCCAGTAGAACCATTCACGCATACTTCCGAGCTAAAATGTAACATAATTATGAGAACTGTGCTCGCATTGAATAAGTAAACATGCAGTGAATTGGTCGCTAAGGGCCATATTCATAGATATTCTCAGCGCGGGCTTCCGGTGGATGATCAGCGAACTGACGTTTTTCGTATTCATAAACCAGTGTTAGCGATATGATATGATATGATATGATATGATATGATATGATATGATATGATATGAATCCTGCACAAGTAATCAGTCGATAGCCGAGGCTAGTTTAGCACGCTCGTAGCGCGGGCTAGCGAAATGTCTATGCATAGCACCCTTAGATTTTTTAAACCTAATTTGTGCTAACCTAACTTCGTCTAGTAAAATTAATATGATTGCAGCAAAATAATGTTAATTGCGTCAATATCATATATGATTAACGTAACAATACGGTACATTTTCTCACAGTTATTGTGTAAAACCTTTAAGAACAGACTGCATGTGTATGTTCAAAGATTATTCCTTCATACAACATGAAGGCGCATAGTGTGGACAGAGGTAGAGCTCTATCTTTCATGATCAGAGCTAGGAAGCTGGTACCAAATCTGTTGTGTGAGCTTGGACTATATATCTACCGAATGAAAAATAGTAACGCAGCTATCATTGTTAGGGAACCAGAACGACAAACCTGTAGTGCAGCGGGGTGATAACACTGATAACCAACCATATGCTCCAATCGTCTTAAAACAAGAGAATAATAAACGAATAACATAAAAAAAACAATAATTTGCAATTATAAACTTCGTAACACCCAATCTAAAAAAATAATTTACCCATACATATAAAAATAACATACAAAGTATACAACTATTATGATTCTAGCATAATTGAGGCGGTAGCCGGAAAAAGGGCCCATAAGCAAGAGTCATGTTTTGAGAAAACAATGATTGAAATATTTATTTGTATGTCATTGCGATTTGGATGCACTTTTATCTAGATAACAATTTTCATACTGTTACAATAATATTTGTCTACAAGTTTTTGTTAAATAATACATTCCGACTTTAATAGTGTTAATAAAATAATATATTTTATTGAAGCATTTAATAGGCCCTTTTTCCAGAGAACAAGTTTATTTTATCAAAATACTTTCAATATGATTATATTTGAGCAAAAATTTAATATCATTATTGAACGGTGCACATTACAGAGGTTTACAATTTCATAATCATTTTAGTAAGAATCAAGAATATCAATTGAGTACAGAATACAGATTACAGGTTATTTAATATTAATCTAGAATGGATTCACACAGTGCAGTTTACACTTTAGTGTACATCCTGGATGGACTCACACTCACTTTGAGAATAATCTTCATTGATGTTTTCTCCCAATCCAACTTTACTCTCTTCGATGATGTTATCAAGCCAACTATTTGAAAAATTTGATATATGTTTTGTACTTCACATTCAGCTTTTAACCCGTCTTTTCTTTGTAATAATCACAGAATAGCCCAAAGAGAATCTTGATATTTAGGTTTGGGTTAGTGGACAATAGTGGCTCTTGCTATGTGGAATAGATTGTAGGTGTGACTGCAGTAAATCCCATCATATTGTTGTTCATTTTATATGGTCTGCTTTCATGAGAACCCCTTTTTTCCTCAAATGTTTCACCTTTTAATATTTTCGCTTGTATTACTCTGTCTTTTCGCAGAAATTTTGAAGATTCCCAAAATCATTTGACGACACACCTCTTGCAGAACACCACTTCGACGCAGAGAATATGTCCATGTATTTTCACGACTTACTTTTGGATTTTAAGTTACATTTACGACTAGTAGATTTTTTGATAAGAAGCCTGCCATGTAGCATCCTGCAGTAACTTTTTTGCCCCCTGTAAAATATTTCGAAGAGATCTTCCTGTTCATCAGCAGTGAACTTGGAGAAACATTCCTTCTGGCAGCAGAGGTAATGGGTGTAAGAACTTACCTACAACAATAGCACCTTTCGAAGTTACATACGCAATATCATGTTGCTTATTCATTTTTCGGTCTTCTCGTTTTGAGTTCATTTTCATGTCCTCTCTCCTCTTGTTTCGTTTATGTTCATTTCTTTCCATTTTGAAACAATTCAGATCGCACACAGATCACAACTGCTACACACAACACAATTATACTGCTTGCAGTGCCTGCCTCAAGCTGACTGTATTGATGTTTGCTGCATTCCACAACTACGCAAGAGTGCATGGGTTCATTCAATTAGCTACCCTGCCCTCTATTTACAAGATATTGAAACGAAACTATGTAAGCAAGTAGATTTTAACATGGAGAATCGAATTAAACATTCTCCCGAAAAAGGGCCTATAGACCTATGGGCCCATTTTCCGGCTTCCGCCTCAATTATAATAAAGTCAATGAACATGTTAATTTTATCAAAAGAAATACTCCTTTTATGTTCAGAAAAGAAAAACAGTATTTGTACCCAGAAAATATTCGTTCTACGTCACAAGACGTTACTGGAGCAAATCTGAAATATAATACAGTATTTCTTACTATCAGCAGGTGAACAACTACTTCGTAAATCTAATAGTGTATCTCGGATGTGGTACATAATATTAAACCTATAATTGTTTTGAAGAAAATTTTTCATTTCTATTGTAATGACAGCTATGAACTTCGTATTGTAATTCCGATGTTGAACTTGGGCTGTAACGCAACCGAATGTATAGCAGCACGAGACAACATTTAACGAAGAATAATCCGGGAAAGTCTGATTAGTGTAATATGTAGCTAGTTAATGGAGGGGGCAAAGAATCTCGCTACCCTACCCCATTATCTCTAATAAGCGGTGCCTTCCTGGTATCACTTGTGAGGTTCAGACCTGTCTTCGGGTAGTTTACTAAACAACAACAATCCGAGAAAAAAATAAACGTGTTAAAAATTCCTGTTTGCATAATTATTGAATAACAGATGAGTTTACTTTTTTTTGGAATCATGCATAATATTAACATTATGTAAATAATATAACAACAGAATAGCTCATATTGTTCAGAACGTAAATATATTAGCCTAATATAAATTAACAATATTCTTCAAACTATTCACGACTGTACACAGCTCCACAGAATGATACTATGCGTTGTTTATGTGAACATACTATGTATCGTCTGTAGCGAGCGAGAGCAGGGCGAGGCGCGGGTGACATCTATACTCCTCGATGTATTCAACTGGAATCTACTGTTTTGGTACGAACTTCCTAACTATGTTCATGACCTAGTCATTAGAATCGGAGTTGCCCAGTTCCCTCCTAAATACTTAGCCCTATTCCCTCCAAAAAGAAGGTACAGCTGTATTTCCTCCCATCTGAAATAAAATTCACGGATGTCATGCACCAATTCCCTCCGAATTGGAATTGTTGTAAAACAATGGCAATCGGTAGCCTTGTTTCCTCCGTGCATTGGATACAACTTTTCGATCTTACTTGCAGACTGCGGACTGACATAAATTCAAACTAATGTTACAAGATTTTATGGTACATGTTCATCTTTGTACAGACCCAGAAATAAAATTTGGGCCACCTGAATTATCCAAGTTCCTGTTATAGCATTTTGTTCCTTGTTCTGTACATTACCTTCAATGTCTTTTAAGAAGTGTATTTAAAACCGTTATTTGAAATTAAATCGTTGTCCTTCTCACTTAAAACAGTCTTGGTAGGAACTGATATAGTAGGATAAATAATTTTTTGCCCAATGTCGACCTGAAGCAGCCACCGGCATAGCTCAGTCTACTGAGGCGCTTGCCTGTTGATCTCGGGTTGCGGTTCGATTCCCGCTTGGGCTGATTACCTGGTTGGGATTTTCCCCAAACCGTAAGGAGAATATCAGGTAATCTATGGCGAATCCTCGGTCTCACCTAGCCAAATACCATCTCGCTATCAGCAATCCCATAGACGCTAAATAACCGAGTAGTTGAAACAGCGTCGTTAAATAACCAAGCAAAAGTCGATCTGAAGCTGTAGGTTATACAGAGATCGATAGTACTGCACTCTTGTGACAGTTTGTTGTTTTCGGGCGGTATACTTTACATCGTCTTCCATTTACAGAGTTAGGAGGGCAACAAGAATAAATCATGTGCTTTGTATGATACTGCTTCCTTACTTTTAGTGGATGAGTATTCCAAATTAAATTTGAATTAAGAACTAAAATTTTTGTGCACTTTTAAATTGCTTTATACAGTGTAATACGGTTAATATTTCCGAATGCTAATGTGATCTTACTTGCTTATTGGAAGTAGACGGCAGGGAACATGGATCTAGAGGAGAAGGAACAGAGCTGCTTATAATTTTTAAATAAATATTACAGTGAAGAAAATGAATTATTATATTTGGACCTTATTCGGCAGGGAGGCAATGTGCCTGTGAAACCTGAATACTGGATGCAATTGACCCTTAACCTTCAGAATGTGGTATAGTCAGCACCACCCTTCGACTGCCTTTTTATTCTGGGAAAGATCCGGTATTCAGTTTTACAGGAGTCTGATTGGGCCTCAGGGACATTCTGGAAGTTTCGATCACGAGAAAATTCCCGTCACTACTCGGGATTGAACTCGAGACCTTATCATATCACATACAATATGTTTTTGTTGAATAGTTTATTTTTATAAACTTTTTTTTTTAATTTTGCACACATTTTATATACAGGGACATCACTTTATTTTTACCAACATTTTTAACATTAACCTGGCTATACTCGGAAACACTGTTACCCTCTTCCATTACAGGAGTTTGGTGTTACTAGTGGAATATGTAAACAAATCATTTTACTAGCTATAGGAGGAGAGTAAAGTAGTGTATCCACTTATGTTACAGGGAAATGCGATATTACGATTTTCAGTTTGTTTATTACTTTTACGGTATTTTATCAAAATACAGTAGAGTAGTGACAGTTTTTTTCACAAACTCAACTCTTCAGGCGGTTGTATTCATTATATAATGGCTACTTTATTCAGCATATTACCGTACTTTCGATAACTCTAATTTCACTTCTGCTCAGTGCACACAAATAAAGTTATTCAGTCATGCTACACACCGTACCTGTGAGAAATAAGCAGGGCCAGGTGTTTATGGAGATCGCGAAAATCACGACATAATAGATATATAATATATTTTTACTAATCTTTACGAATTAAGTGATTCTGATTAATAATATGCGGATAAAATAATCACGACAAATCGCGAAATAGAGTTCTAATAGCGAAATATGAACACATTCGCGAATTTCATATTCTGAGTTCTTTTTTCGGACTATTTTTTCTTTTAAATTTGTTTAATATCGAAGTAGGCTACATTACATGGTATTCCAGGTGTTGTGATTACATTAGTGAACAAAAAAGACGGAGAATTCAACATTTTACTAATAATTTGAAAATGTTAATTTGAGGGCTGCAAGTTTTTTTCGTGTTTAATATATGTGTGTTAAATACAGTCTCAATCCAACAAATATTGTCTATTGGCCATACCGCACCTTTACCAGAATCCAACGAACCTTTAATATTAATTATTTGGAAAGTAATATTCATACTGAGTTAATACTCCAATTTCAAAATAATTGTATTTTTCAAAGTTTCCATTAATACCACCCAAGAATACAAATCAATCTCCAACAATCTCCGCCGACACCAGTATTAAAAAACACAAATGATAAAGTTAATCTCCATAAATACCTGCCCCTGGAAATAAGCTTCAATAATATAGGCTCTTTCTTCTATAGAAAACCAACCATATTTCTGAAACACACTATACTCTGGACTGTTTACTTCACTGCTAGCAGACTTCGAATGTAACAGCGGCCGTGTGTGGCTGACGGGAGCAGGAACATTAGTGAAAGGGGTGGGAGTCAAGTACATTCAGAAACGCAGGTACAATAAAAATGCAAGTAAAAATAAAGTGATGTCCCTGTATGTTTCTGCAGCATAGAAAGGCCAGTATTAAGTACTTACTACAGAATTTGCCATATCGAGATTTTAATTAAAATGTCTATGTATAGTACGTAATATAGCCTATGTAGGCCAATATAAAGAATATTATAGTAAAGTATTATGATTTTAAATATATCCATTTTTCGTTCTGTTTCCCAACATTTAATGTTGGGAACAGAAAGAAATAGTCACATTCCCTATCCTGGGAAAATAACAAATCGCACAGTGAGAAAGATAAAATAATAGTATATACATTCCGAAACGCTTACAAAGTTGGGAACATTGGTTATTGTCATCTCACTTGTACCTTGTAACTGTTTGATGTGCAAGACAGACGCTTGTAACATAGCATGTATTTGTCTTGGTCATGCAGGTTCCACACTACTTCAATATTTTTTGACATAGCTTACTTTCTTAATATTACATTTTTTTTTAAATTTTGCACTCCTTTTATGTGCTTCTGCAGCATAGACAGGACAGTATTAAGTAGGGTAAACATTGGTAATTTCGTGGCAGTGGTTATTTCGTAATACTTTTTCTTTGCTCTTTCGTGAACTAACCAATGGAGTTACGAGATTCAAATTTTCCGCCAAGGGATTGCATATGTTGTCCAGTTTCCAGAAACATACAACTACGCTTTGTGTGACTATTGTAGCTGCTTCAGTGAGCTTTTATGTTTGGAGAGAGCAAGTTAACGTCGACTTCTCAGGCGTAAAAATGTTGTGGATCTTTCTAATTACATTACAGGCTTATTACTAAAGGTAAGCATATGATATTTGGTACAAAAATTTATTATATCTTAATGAAATTTTAGGAAATATTTTTTGGAATTTTAGATACAGCTGTAGTCGCCATATAGGCTTAGCTTTACTGATAGAAATCTTAGCTGTTTGAGGCGAAATTTTGTTGAGTATTAAGTGCTACGAATTTCATGTTGAAGATATACCGATAAGCTGTCACAATTTGACTATAATTATGTGTATATATTCCGCCTATGCTTATCATACAATATGAATATTGTATGATAAGCATAGGCGGAATATATACACATAATTATAGTCAAATTAAGTGCTACATTTTATACTAAGCTTATTTTAAAAATTGTATTACAATACGAATTTTAGAACTCTGAAGATAAGATGTGATAACAAAAAAGAAAAGGGGGAGGCAATGGGTTCAATGTAGCTTCTGTTTGATTTGTTATCATGCTAAGTGTCAATGATAAGTGCTAGATGACTTACTTGCAAGAATTGTGACAGAAGATGAAACATGGCTCCACCATTTTAGACCGGAGACAGAGGCAGACAATGGAGTGGCATCATGCAAATTCACCAAAGAAATAGAAATTTAAAAGTGCACCTTCGGCAGGAAAAGTTATGGCTACTGTGATTCAGAAGCACTCTCGCTTGTGGACATCATGCCACACGGAACCACTATTAATTCTGACGCATATGTGGCAACTCTCAAGAAACTTCAAGCTCGACTGAGTAGTGTTCGACGACATCGGGAGAAGCAGGATGTTTTGCTATTGCACGACAACGCACAGCCATATGTCAGTCACAAGACCACAGACCAGATCAGAAAATTCGGATAGACAACACTGAAACACCCGCCTTACAGTCCTGAACTGGCACCGTGCGATTACCATCTCTTTGGTATACTGAAGGATCCCTTCGCGGAACGAGGTTAGAAGATGACTCCCTTGTGCATGCTGCTAAAGAGTGGCTCAGACGTGTTGGTCCAGACTTTTACCGTGCTGGTCTACAGGCCCTCGTTCCTAGGTTACTAAAGGCAGTTGAAAGGGACGGGGATGATGTGGAAAAGTGACATTTTGTTCCTGAAGGATGTATCTACATTCTGTGAAAATAGCAAAGCTGTAGGATAAAAATATAATTTTTAAACAAATGATATGCATTACTTTTGAAGTTACCCTAGTAATATAGGCTATAGTGAAGTCCGTAATAAAAGTGTTCACCCTTTCAGGGCAAAGAAGATCCCTTTTCAATTTCAATTTTTGAATTTAAATACTGTTATAGTCACAATCATGCCATAGTATGAAAGAAAAATTTCACAACCTGGAACGGGAATCGAACCTGCGACTTCCTGTTCTCTGGTCAGGCGCTCTACCACTGAGCTATCGAGTTCGTCTCACGCCAAAGGCTTGGAATTATCCTTTCATACTGGCGACTCTTTCATACTATGGCATGATTGTGACTATAATAGTATTTAAATTCATTAATATATCACATCAACGGACGTGTATACGTCACCAACCAACGTAATGATGAAGTTTTCAATTTTTACTTTGATTTCATTCTTATTATATGTTGATATGTATTTCTATGTTTTCTTGCTATGAATATTAGACGAAGTTACTATGTTTCAAGTCTTGTAACAACAAATGAGAATTTCATTTGACTTTAATGAATTTTTACACAATTCTTCTACCTCTCACGAAATTATCAATGTAATATCACGAAATTACCAAGGTTATCACGAAATAACCAACCTTTTAGCTTAAGTTGTAAAAGTGGTTTTTGGCACTTGTTCAAGAACGTGTCCAATCTTTTATGTCTCTAGATTTGTACAGCAAATTATCGTCTTTTAGATGAAAAAATCGGAATAAGAATATATTTTCACATTTGCATTTTAAATTAATTTTCATGAAATTATCACGAAATTACCAATGTTTACCCTACTTATTACAGAATTTGCAATCAAGATATTTTAATTAAATTTCTTGTTTGCATAATACATTATATATAACTTAGGCCTATATAAAGAGTGTTGTAGTAAAGTATTAGGATTTTAAAAATAATCATATTCCTTTCTGTTTTCCAACATTTAACAATAATTTAAGAATTTTAATTATCGACCTTCGATGTTGGGCACAGAACGAAATGGGTCATTCCATCTTCTAGGAAAATAACAAATCGCACACTGAGTAAGAAAATACTATACGCTTTTCTCGCGACTTAGTTTATATGTCTCATCTTCTTCGTGGCTACAATATTTTGTCTGGACACATGACTAACAGCGACTGAGCATTAACATTACGCTGCTTAAGCGCAAATTTCTCGTGTCGTTCTTGGCGGCTAAAAAGCCGCGAGAGCCATCAATGTAGCTCAGACGGTAGCGCATTTGCCTGCTGGTTCGGGGTTGCGCTCGGTCGTGGGTCCGTTTCCCGCTTGGGCTGATTACCTGTTTGGTTTTTTCCGAGGTTTTCCCCAACCGTAAGGCGAATGCCAGGTAATCTATGGCGAATCCTCGGCCTCATCTCGCTATCACCAATTTCATCGACGCTAAATAACCCAGTAATTGATACAGCGTCGTTAAATAAGCAAGTTAAAAAAATCCGCGATGTCCGTGAACTAAGTCGCATGAAAAGGGGTATACAATATATTTCTAAACGCTTACAAAATTGAGAACATTCATTATTGTCATCTCACTTGTACCTTCTGTTTAATGTGCAAGGCAGATTGTTCGTAGCATAGCATATATCAGGGGTTCACAACCTGAGTAGACCAAATCGTCCTAGAATAATTTTCAGATATTGAGTTTTAAAATTCCTGGCTCACGCTTAGCAACCTTTACCTTCCATAGGAAATGCTGCCCTCTGTGGAGTAACAAATGAGTTATGGACTTTGTTTGTTATGGCAATGAATAAATCTAAGTTTCCTTCATCCGAGATTGTATTAATCCACAAACTGACCACTGGTGGACTTGGTCCATTCTGATTGTGGGCCCCTCATATATTTGTCTTGGTCATGCAGATTTCACGCTACTTTAATAATTAACATTGTACTGCAATTTAGGCCTATTTGACTTTTATTTAAAGCCCTTGAATAAGCTGGTACCAATCAATCGTTAATTAGTAGTCCTATGCTTTAATTAAAAATGACAATGGGCAAATGCAGTAAATAATTAACAAAGTTGAATAACAGTTATATACAATTTACATCATCAACAGATTGATAGTGATTACTCAGTAACAGCTTTAAAGTTGGATATTATAATGCATAATACAAAGAGAGTTTTTATACGCGGTGTGCCGTCGTTGCTGGATGCCATCCGGCAAGCAAAGACGCATCACTGCTTGGAAGAATATCGAGTGAATTCACGGTACGCTTAGCTTATCCTTCACTTGACTTACAATTATTTGTCTACACTTGCAATGCAAATTTTAACGTAAATATAGCCTAATAATCTGACACAAACAGAAAGAAGATTTAAGTACACCAAATGTAAAACATGAACAGATCTTCGTAGTATCTAAGGAAAAACCATACTTACTGGTTCTAGAATGACATTGTCGATTGATGAAATCGACTGTGAAAGGAGTCGTTTCTGTGCAATTTCGAGGCAATACATTTTGTTTGTCACCGGCATAACTCAGGGATAAGGAGCTTGCCTTCGGATCACTCGAGGCTGCTCTCGGGCGTGGGTTCGATCTCTGTTAGGCTGATTACCAGATTAGGTGATTTTTCCAATTGCAAGGCGAATGTCAAGTAATCCATGGCGAATCCTTGGTCTCATCTCGCCAAAAATACTATCTCGATATCACCAATTTCACGGGCGTTGTACAGAGTGTTTCAGCGACTTTGTTACAAACTTTTAGGGGTGATAAAAGAAGAGATCAATACGAACAATTTTCATACAGAAACTCGGAAAGGTTCTGTTTGATATTTGTTATTAATGGAGAAAAATTCGCTCCGGCGCCGCGGATCGAACCGGGGATCCCCAGTTCTAAGCACTGAGTGTTCTAACCACTGCGCTACGCCGAAGTTCAACCCACCGCACTGGATCGAATATTTCTTCTTTGGTTCTTTTCCCTTAGTGGCCTTATTTCCATGTTTGATTTATATATTGGCATATAATATATTAAGTCATCTGTCATCACACAAGAAGCGCACTTATTTGTGTGACTTGGTGGCCGGGACTCCTACAGTATATGCACTGTTAGGCTAATAATCTATGTAGAGATTAATTTCTCCATTAATAACAAATGGTAACCATCACAGATAGTTCTGTAGGACCAAAAAATTAATCTTTACATAGGTTCTGTTTGATAGTTTACAAGCTTTACTGTATATGCTCACCGGTCTTAAAATTGGACGGTCATAGTAAAATAATTCAATTAGTTTTCCTTAATGCATATCACGATGTTTCTATGGTGATGTTTGTAAACATTACAAAGTTCATGGGAATAGATTGTACGGCCTACAGAACTTTGTTCACAGCGTTCATTAAAATAGCTATCTGACATCGAATCCATGGTCAGTCCACTGAAGCTTCATCTGAACTTAGATGTAGTTGTCTTCGTGTGTGATCCTTGGCTTATTTCGACTAAGCATTATGCACAGACAATAATTTTGGTTTCTTTAGTTTCTTGTTATAACGAAAAGACTCCCATTAAGAGAACATGCTGGTACGCATTTCATTTATCGTAGAGCAAATGGAAATGAAAGAAAAGCTACAAGGCCTTAGAAGTAAAAGTATCATTTACGACGCCAACTAGCTCATAGTATATTCATGAGACTTCACCAACGTTTACAAGAACAAAGAGTTGGTACTAAACTAACAAAGATAGCTACATTGACTGCATATATCAAGACTTGTAACTAACATGTGGATATGGTTTCCTATATGAAAAATAGGGACATTTATCACGTCAACTTTCCCTAAAATTTGTAACAGTCACTGAAAGACCTTGTACAACCTCGCAGTTTATACAGCTTTGTTAGGCTTACGTAATCGAATTAGGAACTTTTTGTTTACATTCTGTGTAATAGTACCACCAGGTAACTTACGACGCGCGACGGGACGCTGGGAAATTCGGAATAATTCCTTTGAACTGGATAAGGTTGCTACCATACTTTATATTCTTTGGAAAGTATTGTAAAAGAAAACTAAACAAAAACACTTCTGTAACCTGGAGCTGAGCTTCAATGCACAATTGACTAATTATACTTGAAAATATAGATTATTATTATTATTATTATTATTATTATTATTATTATTTCATGTAAGAACCGCAATTTTCACAGAGAAGAAATCTAGAACATTCACATTTTCTACAGCAAAAGAAATTATATCGTCATCACATCAGATGACTTAAGAAGCATTAATTCACAAAAGTATTACAATTCTTAACATTATCATTTTGGGACATCAGGAGTTTCCGTAAGAAGCTGAATGTGTATTATTAAAGCGATGCAAAATATGAAACTTTGGAATTGTAGTTCAGTCAGATATTGTAAAAAGAAAGTTTAACTAAGTACGACATGGAAACGAGTTTGTTAAATAATTCGTAATATTATATTTTAAGAAGTCGAAATCGATCCTAAAATATCACACACATATCTGACAGCACAATCGATTTTCATTTACTATCAGTGCTTGATGTCCTGGAACACTTACATAATATACATTATTATTTGGAATGTTTTAAATTTGTATGTTCCTAAGCATATCAAGTTGTAATTATTTTCAAACCTGTACGATTGCCTTGAACTGTTAAGAACTTATCATTTTGTAACGTGGAACGTTCAAGTGGGTAGTTATTCTGTAAAAATGTTTATCATTTCTGTATTACTCTGTGCACATCTTGTTCCTTAACGGGAGCTCGTCGATGCAACCCGCAACATATCTTTGCTCCTTAGCGACAGCGGGCCGATGCAACCCGCAACATACCATTATTTAAAAAATAAATGAAGTTTGAATGTCATCATATATATGTATTACATTCAATGCATTACTAGTGGCTTGAGTAGCGAATGCTGCATTTGCACTGGTTTCGATATTAATTAAAGTTAAAGTTATTTGTTTTACAATTATATTCCATCAAGCGGTGAACTACGATTATTTGAAACCACCAACCACTTAAACGTTCCACGCAATTATAGGGATTATACGAATCCCCTGCCATCTTTGATTACAAATGCGAGTTTTTCATTTTACAGTATTTAATACAAGTACTACAGATTTGAGCGCAATAAATTGAACATTAGGCCTATATCGGATCGGTGTTTACTGAAAAATAGACCAGTTTGAATATAACATTTATAAAATACCACAACACACAGTTTTTACCATAAAATTGTTGTAGTTTTAAGCTCTTTTTATACTGGCGACATATCTTAGTGATAGCACAGTCTGGACTCTACTGGGTGTTCAGTTCAAAGTGTGTCATGGCTCGATGTATGCCGTCATGTGGCTAGTCGATGAGCCTAGATAATTCAATCTTCCTACACTTCCGCAGAGGTGTATTACTTATTTGCCAGAGAAGTTGCCTAGTAAGTACGGCGTTCATTCAGAAGAGTACTTACCGCTACGTACGGTAACGCCGGTAGTGGCAGGAATGTGAACTGATTCGAAACATGTTCTGAGGTGAGTTTTTTCTTACTGTCGGGATATGTGGAGAGGGTTAAGACGATTACTTACGCATTTGTTGATATTAACTTCGACGGTCAAATGTACACGGAGCATCTGATTTGTATTGTGGAATGTTGCCGTACGCAACCGATGTACGTCTTGCCCGCGCAAAACACAGTTCGAAAGAGGTTATGGTAGCACACAGATCGTACAGACCGCCATCTGTTGCTACGACGTTCAAGTTATACCGTACAAGTTCTCAAGTTCAGATTGAACGCCTTGATTAATAGGCAACTTCTCTGACACAAAAGCTGAAACTCGCTTCAAATCGCTGACTCATCAACAGTGACGTCATGACACACTTTGAAATGAACACCCAGAAGTATATACAGTCACGAAGCTTGAGTTGTTGAGGGTACTAGGAACAATAGACTGTGCCGGTACTATTTCGCATTGTCTGTGATGAGGCGATAGTAGCGATTCTAGTACTATCTATGGATGCATATTCCCTATTTATTGAGCTTCGTGACTGTATATACTAGACTGTGGTGATAGCCTATACGTAACTTAGGGCCCTCCCGGATGTGTCGGTGCAGCAGCGGTGCAACATTTGTTTGAACGATGTTGTACCGCACTGGACTCCCTCACGGTACGACATATCTGCCACATTTAACAATATACTAACTCCACAACTACTTTCTCTAAATTTGTTACATCCGTTAGAAGAATTACTATTTTTGCAAGTTTTATTCGAAGACTTTGTATGTATATATCTTGTATTATAATGATCTAAGCTGTCCCATGCTAATCACACAATAGTGCATGACCAAGGTAGACACATAATCTTCGCAAAAGCAGATACGTAGGCTGTTCTGCAAGTTCTTTGTATTCATGATTTACTGCAGACATTAGAGAGATATACTGTAAAACACTATATGATTTGTAAATCCACGAACGTACTAAAAATGAAAAGGAATTGGTTGATTCAAACTTAACGAAAACTACAAATATTTTAAGGGTTATGGATATTTTTCAGCGCAAAGAAGGGTTTAGCTTTGGAGACGATTCGATGTTGCCAAACATACACTACTACTGCTAATTCATGGATGCATTTCATGTTTAGCGGGCCCTTGCAGCGCCAGGGTAATATTTTTCAAGACTATTACAGTAGGCCCTAAAGTTTTGTATTTATAAACGATTATGTTTTATTCATATTTAAACAATTTCATAGTGAGGCCAAAAGGGGCATCTTCTGCGGACCTCAGGAAAAGAAAAAACTAAGGAAGAGACTAGTGAAGTGCTTTGTGTAGAGTGTGGCATTGTATGGACCAGAAACATGGACGTTATGACGAAGTGAAGAGAAGCGACTAGAAGCATTTAAAATGTGGATATGGAGAAGGATGGAGCGTGTGAAATAGACAGACAGAATAACAAATGAAGCTGTGTTGGAAAGAGTGGACGGAGAAAGAATGATATTGAAACTGATTAGGAAGAGGAAAAGAAATTGGCTAAGTTACTGGTTGGGAAGAAACTGCTTACTGAAGGATGCATCGGAAGGAATGGTGAAGGGGAGAAGAGTTTGGAGCAGAAGAAGATATCAGGTGATAGACGATATTAAGATATATATGGATCCTATGCGGAGAGTAAGAGGAAGACAGAAAATAAGAAAGACTTTCGATTGCTGGGTTTCCAATGAAAGACCTAACATTTGCCAGAACATAGAGTGCGTGCGTACGTGCGTGCGTGTGTATGTGTGTGTTTTTGGGAACTTTATTATCCATTACAGTTTGTAATACTACATGTTCTGATTTACATCAATAGGTTATTGCATGGAATGCATATTACTTAAGTTGAATTCCAGTTTTGTTCAGTTTATGATTGATTAGCTATACCTGATTGTTGACTAATTACAATATAAGCTAGTATTATACCGCAATTTAAATTTGTTTGGAATCTCTGTCATCCAAAGTATCTATTGGTTGGTGGGTACTCTCACGAATTAATCTATAACAATCACTATCTTCACACTCCTTGTCTTCCAGTACAAAATGACCTAGCATGTACAGTAGTTTAGCGTTTCATTCATATCCGAAGTCGTGGAGCCACCACGTTTCTTTAGAGTTGTCAGCTGTGTTATCTTCTTTATTTTGCGTGTGTGGTTTTGCGAGTGTATGTGTTTTGCGAGTGTGTGTGTTTTGCGAGTGTGTGTGTATTTGCGAGTGTGTGTTTTTGCGAGTGTGTGTATTTTTGCGAGTGTGTGTTTTAGCGAGTGTATGTATTTTTGCGAGTGTGTGTGTCTTTGCGAGTGTGTGTGTCTTTGCCAGTGTGTGTGTTTCTGCGAGTGTGTGTGTTTTTGCCAGTGTGTGTGTTTTTGTGTGTGAGTGTTTTTGCGAGTGCGTTTTTGAGTGTGTGTGTGTGTGTTTTTGTGTGTGTGTGTGTGTGTGTGTGTGTGTGTTTGTGTCTTTCCTGAGTGTTTATGTTTGTGTGTATGCGCGTCTGTGTGGTTTGTGTACCCAACAACCTCTTTATTTAGTTTCGAACACATGTAGCCTACTTTCTTTTTACATTCCATAGGTATTCCTTTGGAAATGGTGGTGGTGGTGGTGGTGGTGGTGGTGGTGGAGGACACTACTGGCGGTTCTACCGAAATCCCAGAGCCAGGACATTTTTTAAACATACCACTGACTGCGATGCCGTCAAATTAATGTCTGTGCTTAAAAATCTTTCCCAACCTCTACTCTCGAAACTTTGTCCAGATGATGACGGAAATAGAAGTAAAACTTCCTACTATCGCCCAGTTTTATCATTGTGTGTGTTTAACATGACATGAGAGTCTATTGACATAATTGACATTTCATAGTTCAGTTAAAACTGTTTTTACTGTGTGAGGCCTGATGAATGTTTGCTACTGAACACTCGAACTTAAGTTCATGTTTTTACTAAGAAACTATTGAAACTTCGGACTATTGAAACACGTTGATCTACACGTTTCTGAAGCTGTCGCCACTGATAGAGGAGCCGTGTGTGATTATGATTCAAGGTCAAGCTGGATATCTTATATTACTATGAAAACATTAGTAGGATAAACTGCGATCACTGACTGACTTTTGAAGGGCCGGACAAGGGATGGATCGATGCACTTACGTTCACGCATAATAGCCTTTTTTATATATTTTAATGCATTCTATTGTC